>NC_050489.2:7811509-8148009 GCF_012460135.2 Molothrus ater | reverse complement strand
CTTGAAATTGCCTCACTTAAAATGAAATCTAACCTGGAAGAGATGATGGCTACAACATGAAATGGTTTAGGGTTCATTTCTGAGCTCCTTATAACTGAATTTATGTGTGTGTGAGCTTCAAGGGCTTTTAAAAAATGGAGATGTGGAACTGTACAAACTTCATGCTATAACTGCATATGTGGCACATTCTATGGCATTTAAGGCTCATTAAATTCTGAATCTTGTGTCATCTGCCCTTGGCTTAAAATAGTTTTGTGTGAGCCTTTTGTCTCTAACTTCCTCTTTAACAGAAGTTGTTTCTGTCAGTCTCTTAGCTCCCTTTATTTTCTTTACCACATGAGTTCCACAGCAATACTACAGGGTCAGATTACAGTTCTAATCCTCCACAATTTTAGTCCCTTCATGTTTACTGAGAGGAAAGCAAAAATAACTGAATAATTTGCAGAAACCCTCTATGACCAAGTAATAATTAAAATCATTTCAGAACATCCTTTTTAAAAAAAATATTTTTCCCAATTAAAAGTAATTTTTTCAATACAGGTTCTAGTTTTCTGATACATTTAAAGCTCTATCAGTTACAGAAATATTTTCTATAAAAAGTCTAGGAACTGCAGGAAGGAACTGTTTTAACAAGTTCAGAAGAAACTACCAAGATGATCAGAGGGATGGGGCATCCCTCCTACAAGTAAAAGCTCAGCAAATTAGCATTGTTCAATCTGGAAAAGAGAAGTTTTGGGGTGACCCTACTGCAGCTTTCCAGTACCTGAAGGGAGTAGGACAGGAAAGATGGAGTGGGACTTTTCATAAGAGAATGGAGTGGCAGGACAAGCTGAAATGACTTCCCACTCACAGAGAGGTTTGGATGAGGTGTTAGGTAGAAACCCCTCCCTGTGAGGGTGGGGAGGCCCTGGCACAGGTTTCCCAGAGAAGCTGTGGCTGCCACATCCCTGGAAGTATCCAAGGCCAGGTTGGACAGGGCTCTGAGCAACCTGGTCTAGTGGAAGGCATCCCTGCCCATGGCAGAGGGTCTGGAACTGGATGATTTTGGGATCCCTTCCAACAAAAGCCATGCTATAATTCTGTGATTTAGGTTTTTTCTATGCACCAGTTCTTTAACATCACTAAAGAACTGACAGAACAGAATCTGATATATCTCAAGTTGCTCTGACATGAAATGTTTCTTTTTATAAATCAAGAGACTCATCACAATAGCAATATTACATTGCCAAAGAACTTTCCATTTAATTTAAAGCATGATCAAAATTCAGACACTTAGCGAAATCAAGAAATATCACACCACTGCTGTCTGCTTTCAATAGCTGTTTGAAGTTATTGGGAGGGAAAAAAAGAAACTGTCTTATTACAGGTTGGCAGTACAGTTTTTATGACAAATGTCTTCCCTGCTGTAAAGACTTTATGACTGAAAAGGTACAATGCTTTATAAAATGAAGCATCTTTTTCCATGATAATAACTGTTAAGTTTTTCTTCAGTGCTCATATGCCTCCAGCTTATTTTGTAATGATATAACACCTGCAATGGATTAAATTTGCACTGTAACTGTAGCAGAGAGCGTAAGAAATGTCACTTCTCATTAGCCTGCATATAAATCTGCCTTTTTTGGTAAGCAGTATAAAAGAAAGACCACTGAACCGCTAGAAACTCAAAGCATATGTTGTTCATGCAAAAAGGACACTCAGCAATATGAGCCTTTTCCATGCTGTTCTCTTTCAGGACTGGAAGAATGTTTTTGGAAAGAAAAGGAAATGCACAGAAATGCATCACCATCAAGTTGTAGTAGATTTTTATAATTGCTTGCTGACACAGCTGAATAGTTGTAAAATATCAGAGAGTAAATGAGTTGATAATGTAAAGCAGTAATTAGGATTTTGTGCATGCTTATGCTATTTACATATTTTAATGCTTTGATATTAACATGTCAACTTTAATAGTATGTAAATTAATTCTCGTGTGTGAGATTTATTCTCCTCAGCATTGGACATGTATTCATTGACAGTAACTGTAAATTTCCTTTCTTATTTGTCTTTTTAGAAAGGCTTTCCAGGATCTTGTACAAAATTTTTTCTCTGCAAAGCCCTGTCCAGCTCTAATAGACAGAACAACCCCAGTTCTACATATGCTATACAAATACAGTGCTATACAATTACATACACACAACCTCTTTGTGCCTGAAGTTCCACAACAATGTAAATAAAACGAGATTATTCAACTCCATGGCTGTCTCTGCCTGTCTCTAGGTAGTGCTGATGGCTCACTAACAATCTGATACAACACTGTTAAGCTGAGGAGTGTGAAAACACATCAAAACAGTGATGCCTCAAAAGACAATGGCACATCCCAAAGGTATTTTAGAAGATTCAGGATTAAACATAAACATGCCTTTCAAATTTTTTTCCACATTTCATTGTGTTCTTGATCAATCTTCTTTTTCTGTTGAGTACATTTCTGGAAAGCTTTCAACCTTCAGATGAACAACATATTTAATTAAAAGCAAACAGTTGGAAAACATAAGTATGGTGTGATTAAGAAAAAAGTACAGTCTACCATCAGTTATTGCTTTACAGTGCACTGCAATTTAGTTCTGGGTGTACTGCAGAACCTGCATAATACAGCCAGAGTTGCCTGGCAACAAACAGGAACTATATCAGAAAGGAGCAAAGGTGTGAATGAATAAACAGAAGTGACAGGGACATGTGAAAATGCTCAGCAAAACCATGTTCAGTGCTAGAATGTCTAACCAGGCTTTCACAACATTTCAAGAGGAACATTGAATCAAATTCTCCTCACCATTAAAGTAAGATTCATGCACATACTGGATCTGACAAAACAAGTAGAATATAAAATATGGAGAAAAGGCAAATAAAGGATTTTTTGTCATCAGTTTAGATACTGAGTACATCCACAGATTAAATACCTAACACTAACCTGATTAGATGAACTAGAATTGATCAAAACTCCTGTCTCAATTCTAAATGCTCATCAGGCATCCATTTTGGGGCTAAATTCCTAGAAACCCAAGCACTCACACACTGAATTTGAAAAACCATTGATCATTATTTGCACTTCTTTCCATTCAGGAACTCCTAGGCTGACACACTGAACTGTTTTGCTACCTTGTAATTTATTTACTTGCAAGATTCTTTGGTTATAACCAACAGCCATACAAGGTTCACAATACACACCTGCACTTTACACTGAAAAGTTAGTACCATGCAGAAGTATTTTAGCCATTCAATATTTTATTGTGAAAGCAACCCCACTTTAACGTGAACACATAATTGAAAGAGAAAAGATCGTTAGATATGAGAAAATCCTGAAGATCCAAACAATATTGATCTCTCTGATGAGTATTTTGAAAAGGAACAGATTTCATACTGAAAATTGCAAAATTATAGTTTGATATATTGAATATACATGTCCAAGCCCTTCACCTGACATATTTCAGAGAAGCTCCCATCATCCAGGAGAACCAAGCTACTTTATCACATCTAAGGGTCTTACTGTTTTTCACAAAGTGATGCTGAAATACCCAGCTAAATCTGAGTCCACCTTTTTCTTCTCTATAGGTAAGACAGTGCGATCAAGCAGAGATTGATTAGTCAGAATTACATTGACGTAATGTTGGGGCACAAAGATGCATGAGGTCATCTTCCTGAACAGATGGTCTAGAGATATTGGTTTTAACTAGCACATGGTTGAGTAAATAATGTTTAAGTTTTCTTTGAGAGCCTGGGGAGTGAACCAGATAGAGTTGAGTGAAATACCTGTGCCTCCTGCCCACATCATCTGCTACTCCCAGGGTTTTCATTTCCTGCACTGTTTGTGCTTTATCACACGGCTCAATGGTCAGGCAGTCTGTGCCCTTGGTTCAAAAAGCTTTTATTGGAACATTGAGAGAAATGTGCACTTAGTTCCAATTTGTCATTTCTTTAAAAACACAGGTTGTTCCTTACAGGCAAAATCAGACAATAGACATAAGTGTGTGGATGAATGGCATTTTTTCAGTCAGCATAAGCAATTTCATGTGTAGAAATAAATGACCTTAACATAATAAAAAATTACATGATCACTTGCATGAACAATTTTGTTTCTATTGAGATTAAATGCATGTGTGAGCACACAAATTTATTAATTCTTAAGTTTGTGCAACACACATGCCTAGCCATTTTTGTTTACAATCTCAAGGGGACTGGTCCTTTTATTGTATTATTTGTTTTCTATATCATTTTTTATAGGAAATTAACAGTGGTTGAAAATAAAGCTCAGAAGATTTCTCTTCTACTTTTTAATTCTTTAAAGAGGAACATCTCTTTAACCAAAGAGCTGCTAGATAACTAGTCAGCACTGTTATCTGACTCAATAATTAGTCAGATGTTATTGAGTTTTTCAATAACATCTGACTAGTGTATGTTCTATCACACTTGCTTTTCATTATAAAAATCCTGCAATTGTCATTGCGATAATTTCAAATGGTTATTTGATAATGAAAGATGGCATACAGCACAAGGCTCAAAACCAGGGTAATGATTTACAGACAAGTAAATGAATATGTACAATTAAGATAAGATTGACTAAATATTAGTTTCTATTTTGTTGCATTACATAACCTATTAGTATCTTAAAATGACCTTCAAATGCTACTGATTCATGACTACAAATTATTATTCTCAGAAAATACTAAAATAAAGTACAGAAGTATAAACAAAAATGCTAGAGAAAAATTAAGCAAACAATAAGACATGCTTGGACAAGCAATGATCTGATATGGTAACAATATTTGAAACAAACTGCCTGCATTACCTGTGTGAAAGGAGCACTCAGATGCGTAGGTCAGCTGCTTATTCAGCTAACTCTCATTAAACATTTCCTGCTCCCTTCACCTTCTCTCTCTAAAACCTGTTGACTGCTAGCAGAGCCGCATTTCTGTTTTTCTGGTGTTTATAAAAAAGGCTAAAAAAAAAGGCAATAAAAGAAAAAAACAGTAACATTGGCATTCTGATTTATTTCATTTAAACCAACCTTTGAGCCAAAGAAGAGAGCATTCTCATATTCCAAGAAAGGAAAAACATATACAAGCCTGGCAGCACTGCCTGTACAATTTCTTAAATTACAAATAGGTCTATCCCAAGGAATTCAAACCCCATTTTCCAACTAAGCTTCTGTAAAGAAGCAAAAGGAGGAGAAAGGGACGCAGACAATGTTTTATGTAAGAGTGAGAGAAGATTCAGCTGAAAAAAAAAAAAAGAACAAAACCAAAAAAAAACCAAGCACTTCTAAATTTCATCCTATCTCCCTCACAACAGCTCAATATATCATGTTCTGGGCTGACTGAAGTTCATCACAGAAACATGCAGCTTCCCCCAATTTTGTCCAGAGGATTCAATAACAGGATAAACTTGTTGTTTTGCAATGGTATTTATGGAAAACTTGTGATCAAAAATTCACTTTAATAAACCCACTTCTACTACACATAAACTATGCAGTTTGTAATAACCCGCTTTCACTTGGGGCACCAGAAGCTGTAAGGTCATTACTAATATTATTGCAGACAAGTGTTTTTCTCATGTTTTATGACTGTAATGTCATTCCTATTTGACTTCACTGACACTACTCATGGCAGAATTGCTTATGACATAATTATGGAAATACAAAGCTTATTATTGCATAATAGCCTTACAAATCCCATGCATGCATCATTATGCAAATTCAAATAGTGGAGCAAATGTTGTTGATATCAATATGTCCATACAAGAATAAGCTAAACAAATGAAATATGGTCCAATTAGTAGTTTGGTGGGCAATCTTAAATAAAAGGAAAAGCTCAAGGGAGGAAAGAATTCCTAAAAGTAATAGCAAAAATCTGACATTACTTTTCCTAAGTTAAGATTTCTATTCAGCTGATCCCAAGACACTGTTATTCAAGAAATGATTGATGATATACATACCAAATTCCAAGTTCATTAAAGCTACATGTCAGATAATTTAATTTGACTGAGATTTAGGAACCTGAGCTTAGCTGGTTTTGTAGTTGCCCCAAAAGTTAACAGAGAGAGGAACAGGGTGAAAGAGAACAAGAGAAAGACCTCCAGAGTCAACCATGCTGGAGATCTTTATGCTAAGGTGATGTTAATTACCTTACCTTCTGAAAGTATTTACTTCTCTCCCATGCCTACAGGCAGAACTTATAGCCTGGATAAATAATGAACTTCTAAAATGAGCTACAACCTAGATTCCAGCCTATATGCTGCATCTATATAACAGAGCAACCCCCATATCCTATCCTAACTCCAATGGCCTGGCAGCTCCTTGCTCAGACTGGGCAAATCTGTGCCATATCCTCCATATGTCTTTATTTGGTAGAGAAATCTCTTGTAGTTTTGGTGGACTATATTAACTCAAGCAAAAGTGGATTGGTAACTAAATTTAAACCTCTCTATAAGGAAATTGAATTTTGAAATTGAGGAGAACCTCAATCCTTCCAGCTTCTGCCAGTCTGATGCCAATACCAGCAATAGATGCCCAGACCCTGGAAAGGGGCTGCAGATTAACAGAAGAGCATGTGAAGGACAGCACAAAGGAATTCCAGCAACCCCAGCCAGTAGGCCAGCTTCATCAGGAGTCCAATTTAAATGATTATGTAAATACATGTGGCACAGAGAATAAGAAAGAGGAGCCAGAGACACACACACACCTGCAGGGCAGGGATCTTACTGGTGTCCCAGAGCCAAGCACACCAAGCTGTGCAGTGCAGGTGGCACTCTGGAGGGGAGGGATGCCAGCCAGGTGACTGAGAGGTGCACCTGGGAGACCCTCATGCAATTCAAGGCCAGGGTCCTGGCACCTGGGATCAGGCAACAAGCCACAGGTACAGGCAGGGCAGAGAAAGGACTGGGAGGTGTTAGAGTGCAAAAAGCTCAGCAGGACCTGGCAACATGTGTTTGCAGCCCAGAAATCATTACTTCTCTTTCTCTTGGCTGGCTGGCACAATTAAATTCCTTGTCTAGAAACCAGAGTTTGTCTTGTCCAAAATTGCATTGACACTAAAAAACTGCACCAGACTATGTTTTCTAGAACCTGTTGTATCTGTTAATTCCACCAACTAGAGCAATGCCAATGCTGAAAGCCTGTAAGGGCTTATTCAGTATGTTTCCTACTCCCCTGCAAAGCAATTTAGATGATTCAGACAGCACTAGTGTTTCACCATTCTGAAGCCAGTGGTATTGCATTGGCTGCACAAATTTTGCAAGAAATCTTGGCAGAGCTTTCTTGAAACATCCTCTAGAAGGTGGACAAGGTTATTGGGTGTTATTTCTTGATTTTTTTGTTCCATTTACTTCTTGCAATTGTAGGAGATTACATTACACGCCTTCACAGTCTAATTCACATCTAGTCCAATTCTTTGAGATTCTTTGATAGTGGTTTTCATTAGCCAAAAATACTTTAAAAAGACCCAGACACTTTATTTCTAGGAAAAAAAAGGTTTTTCAGTGTCAGGTGAGCTTTTCTCTATACAGGGTAGCTTCATTTTAAATGAAGTTGACTGTAGAATATCAGTGATGGCTCCCTCTTTGGCCCTTTCATCTTGTACACAAATATTTAGGTATAACCTAGAAGGGACATGATGTCCATGTTTTTCTACCTATGGTTCCTTAACTGCTATTTGAAATATGGGCATGGAGGAAACACATCCAATAATAAAAAATAACAAATAGAAGAAATTGCTACCTGATATCTGCTTCTTCTTACTGGCACTATATTTTCTCCTTCAAGGAGCAAACTAAATACTAAAATTTTCAAGCAAACCTGTGTACAGTTGTTTACAGCATAATGGTGTAATATGCAGTGTCAGCTCTGCAGCTCAGCACTGACCTTTTTCCACTGCAGTCAGGACATGAAGGTGAAGACTATATTTAATATCTTTTCCTATTAATAAGCATTAAAGATGCTCAGATGCTGGTCTTTTTCTAGAAAGGATATAAACAGAAGGAAACTTTTCTTGTATTCTGTAGTTTAGGCTTCACTTCAGAGATGAACTAGACTGACATAAGACTGGTTGGAAAAAAGAAGGGAGCACTTGCAATGTACCTGAAATCACTATCTTTGATTGGAATAGTTGATAAAATGTAAATATTGTCTTGAAAAAGCCTGCATATTAAGGGATTTTTTAAAATTTATATAAGTTATATTGTGTGGCCTAAATCTTTTCCCTTTGCTTGTTTCCTGGCCAGATGTCTCCCTCACAAGTGAAATATATAATGAAACATGATATAATTAAGAGAAAGAAGAAAGCTTCCACCATCAGAGGAAAAAATAAAAACAATCAGAGCATGTTTCATTCTTACAGCTGTGACTGTAATGAGACACAAATCAGCCCCAGTACCCCCACAGAAGCACAACCCCCACACCACTGGCACAACCCTTAACCCCTTCCTACTTATGGCTGCTTGCCAAAGTCCTTTCCCTTAAAGATGAAAGTGCTGGTCTGCCCTGGGCCTGACTTCTCAGGAGCAGACACATTAAAAATATTCCACTGCTGTTGCAAATGGTAATTCATTAACAATCCATCTGGAGGTTATTGTTATTATTATTGACATCCTTACTGTGTAAGTAAAAATTACATCAGCTATTCATGCAATTGCACCTTTATTTTCCAATTCAACATTTTTCCACACGCATCCTGGTAGGATTATTCTCTTGGCTACAGTGTTCATCCTGTATTTGCCTCTCTTTTATGCAAGTCTAAACTGTTCTTGGTTAGGCATGTAAATGAGGAGAGGGTATTCTTTTTTAAAAATAAGGTAAGTAAATTAAATGTGGTGACTTTGCCTGTCACAGCAAGCAGCCATAAACCTCAATTATGATACACTTAAGTTGAAAAATCTTTCTTGTCATGTCAGGGGAAAACCCCATAGATTTCAATAGAGGTAGAACATCACTCAGGGGGTTGTATCTCATATCACAAGTAATTCTATGAATTTCTATAGTTATTTTTGATTCACTTCTATATGATTTACCTCTTCTATTATGATATATAAGGAAACAAAGTGGAGAGCTATATTTTTATCTTTCATAGCAAAATAGGACATTTTGAAAGTAATATACCATGCCCCTTAAAAGCTGTATTGTTAATTCTAGGTACATAAGTCATGTATGTTTTAATAAAATTAGTTTTACTAAAATTATTTACTAAAAAGAGATTGGGAAAACTTAACATTTGTCCATGCAGAAAACAATGAACTGGACACTTTGCAATATTTTTTTAAATGCTGAAATTATTTTAAAATGCTTTTTAATACGTTTGTTTGCTGTTTTAATTATTGATCATGGATGGCTTCTTTCTATTAAGAACATAAGTACATGTGTTTTTAATCTTGTATAGCATTTAGGATAAAAGGAAAGAATGATCCTTCACAATTAATAATTTTTATTTTGCCTTTGTTTCTGTAGGTGAAAAAAATATTTGTGCATATTATCACAAGTAACTGAAATCAGGAGACAAAATGAAGGAGGGAATATCTAAAGCTCTAATAAGTTGGGACACCTCTCTCTGACCTGTGTGAAATCCTGACATTCTCAGTGAGACTACTGCCAGACTATAAAGTGAATAATCTTTTTTGTGAGAGAAAGGAAAATAAAGTCTTATCTGGAATATTATCTATAATACTGATCATGACCTTTGTTTAAAAAGTTGAGCTTCAGATGGAAAAGTGTCAGAAAGGGCATTAGACTGAGGAGGTGAATGGAGAGCATGAAAGAGGTTAATAAAGGAACTCCTCTCACTCACTCCAGCAAAATGAAGGCTGAGGGGAAGCTGATGGCTCTGTCTACATGTGAGGGAAGAAAATCATCACTGGGAGAAGAGCACTCAGTTAATGACCAATGGTGCCAAAGGACCAAATGCAAGCAAAGAGATTGTGAATAAATTCAAGCCAAAAATTAGAAAACGTCTTTTCATAATTCAAGCAGTGAGGAAGCCACTTGCAATGATGCTTTATTTTCTGCCCTATTCATCACACACAACCAGGAATCAGTCTGTTTGTTGGGTAAGGCCCTACACAAATAATGTAAGCTAAATCAAATGGCTCACCTCAAGAAAATCTTTTATAAACCAACTCCTCCTACTCTTTGCAAATCGAGTTGCAAAACATTCAGGCAATTCTAGGATTTCACTAGATCAAACTCTTTATTCCTATCCCACCTCAGATCTACTCTTCCTCCTTGGCCTCTTTTCTGGGGAGCAGATATTTCCACCCACTGGCAGCTCTGCTGCCATGTGCAACAGGTGGAATAACCTCACCCTCCAGAAGCAATCAGATCCTTTTCAACACACACACATCCCAGCACTCCCAACTCACTTATGCTACAGGAGGACTGCAAATCTACCTCTGCATAAAGTCAAGGAAGAGCCAGCAGAGTTCATTTGCACAGCACATCACAAACACGGCACCTTGCCTGGTGGGAACCACAACCTGACAGACACAACTTCACTCAAAAACATTTGCCATCATATCCCTGCTGAAGAATGTTTCCAGATTAATTACAACTTCAACCTGAAAAATTACATCTAAAAGAAGCTGACAAAGCAGGCAGTCCTTTTTGGATTTGGAGAGGTTTGAGTAGTGTAAACAGCAAGTCTTTCACAGCCTCTCCTTTATCCTAGCACATTTCCATACATTTCTTTCTGTGTAAAATTAGATTATAACTTCCTTTGGCCTTTATCTCTGTTGATGGCCTTATCACTGTTGGTGATTTGTGATGAAAATCTGCAGGTGTAGGAGTCTGTAAACATATCAAAAACAGGGCAAAAGCTTGGGTATGTATAATCAGGAGTCATAGGATAAACAGAGTATCTATATCTTCTCTTAATATTATCAGCAAAAACTCAGTCACACCAAAATCTGTTAGTCTATCAGAAAGTCTCCCAAAAGATACTACAGAAATTCCATCACTGCAAATTTGAAAGTGAACTTGGCTTGATGCAGTGAACACTATTTTGGAAGGACATTGGCAAACTCCCTACAGTACATCTTTGCTCATAAACAGTGTAAGGTTAGTTGTCCTCCTGCAAAAATACCCTGAATTAGAACCAAAACCACCATTCCACACAGGAATGAACTCAATCTTTTGAAAAGGGACACCTGTATAGGAGAATGGTATCTCCTAGTCTCTTACACAGAAAGTGTTTGCAAGACCTTTGCAAAGATATGGGGGACCTTGTTTAAGTGAATTGAATACCTTTCCAATACTTCAGATGAGTGTCCTAACTACCCCATGGCTCTCTCTTCTAATCCTTTAACAAACAGTGAAAATGAAATGTTGAAATTTATTCCAGTGAAAAACAGATTTACTTGCAGCTCAATGTTTTTCCTAACATCAAAGCTTGCACTTTCCAGCTGTACAGATTTTCTTTACAATGTTATATCAGGACGGTCTAGATTATTAAACACTGGCCACCTTCATCCCTCATCTCCTGCTACTAAAAAAAACCTTGCATTTTAAATGTTAATTATGCATTTGCAGGCAGTCTAAATGACTCAGGGGACTTAAATCTGACTCTAGCTTTTCATAAGCAGGTCATCAGTTCAGACCTGACTCAGATCAGCAGTGGCTGGAAGCTTCAACAATTCAACAGCTGTTTAGATGACCTACATGAAAGAATATAATATTATATTGTGTGCAGCTTTGGGTGGAAAAGAATTCCCATCTTAAAAGTCACGTTCAGAACTGACATTGATTGGGATCCATGCTATTCAGACACTAAGAGGACCGTGGGCCTGAAAACTGAGCTCTCCTGTCTCTGCAATCTCCTCCACACTAAGGATGGAAAACTTTATGATGGAACAGAAGGTGATTTTTTTAAATTATTTTCATGGCTTCTCCTGCTCTTTCTCCAGGTTCAACAGAGCAAGTGTATTCATTGGTCATGAACACAGAGTTTTAAAATTGGAAGTGAGCATTATAACAGGTTGCAGATAATTATCCTGTGCTTGATAACTGCCTTTTTGTGTGCACAGCATGGGCACCAAGAAATCATCCTTATGAGACTTCTTCAGAAAAAAATACAAAACCAGAGTTGCATCAGACTCAATACATTGAAACAGGTGAATCAATACTTCAATCTTCCCTATTCATAGGCTTTCTAGAATTGGATTATAAATATATTTATATATATATGTTCACTGCCCCAGTATAACCTGTAGAGAGCTGTCAGAATGGAAAAGCATTAGAACCCTTTTCTTGGGCTTATGAGGGAATTTCGACACTTCTGTGGATAAAACAAATTTACCATCCAGACATTTATTTACCAGTCCTAAAAAAAGTAAGCAGCATTCCTTTGTATTTGAAATTCTGCCCTTGAGCAGTGTGAAAATCCAAAATACAACTCATGGATTTCTTCCACTCCCCGGGGGCAGGGAATCTTTCCATTGGTGTACAAATGGACAAGCTCACACCCCCACAAACTGCAGAGGCAGCCAAGGAGGGGACATCACTGGTAAGGCATAAAAGCCTTTTGCTCTGCTTTATCAATTCTCAGCTTGACAGACTCCTCTGACTTGTGCCAAGAGCTGAACAACCATAGATTCAGCATCAAGTCAATAATTCCTTCCAGAGATGTTCTCATCCCTGGTTTGTGTAGATCTTGTAACTTAGCTCAGAAATTCAGGATCTGCATTTATAACTTTGCCTCTGCAAATCACTATTATAAGTATAGTTTAATGTACAATATTCAGTCCTGGGTTTGTAAGACACCAGTCATGAGTCTATGCACTATTTCTGGGAAGAAGGAAACAGCCCAGCTGATGTGTGTATGCATCCCTGGGGTTCATATAAACACAAGATTTCTATGCAGAATCCCATACTCAGGGGCCTCATATATATACAAAATATGCATTACCTGCAGCATTACCTCTTTTTCTGTAACTTGGCATATTGGACTGTCAAGTTTTGTGAAATAATTTTTAGAGTATTTAGACTAAAAAAAGTCCAAACAAATATTTTTTGCTTTGAAGCTGTTAGGTTTTATGTTTTCAAAATATCATAGGTGCATAACCTGATATAAGAATTAACTGTCAACAGAATTACTTTTAGTTCTACATTGGATGAGATGCATTCTTAATTCTTCTGCTGAAAATTATTAAATACTTAAAGAGCTAATAAAACCAGTGTTGCTGCAAACATACTGGAGATAGTAATGTGCACATCAGTCCTTAATCTGAGTGGACAAAACATTTAATGACCCACAAAATTTGTAATGATAAAAAAATCTCCTAGTAATTACTGATTGAATACAATCCATCACATTTTCTCATGCATTTACCATGTGTATGGACAAGCTGGATGTTAGAAGACATCCCTCCTGAGTTTCTGTGGCTCTGATAAGAAACCACAGTAGCTTCCTATGAATAATTTTGCACTGCCACTCAGTATTTCAACACAAGAACTACCTTTGTTTCTCTAAAGCAGTTCATCTGTAAATCCTAGAGCCTGGTTCCCAATGATAATTTTTGAAGACCAGATTTTTCAGAACCTGGAGCAAATTAGGTCTTGAAGCTCTCCTACCTTTGTTGGGGAGGCAATTACCTTGTAGAAAGGGGAAGCAAAACACAGGAAACCAAACTGCCTCACCCTTTCTCATCAGAAGTGAAGATAGTGACAGTTAATCATCAGAGATTTTGTTCTCTTTAATTTCTTCTTTTCTAAGAGGCTGACAGTGTGAAGTTACATTTAAATACACACAGATCTTGCCCATATATGCTTTCAAATCAGGGAGAAAATGGGGGAAGTGAATGAGAAACAGTTTTTACAAAAAAGAAAAGCAAGCACATCCATACTAAATAAAAAGAAAAATCCCATTTTCTTGCTGTTTGAGCCCTTCACTACTTTGTCTCCAGTTACAAAACCCTGTGACCAGAGAAAACTGGAAAATTATGTAGCTCTAGTGGATGTGCAGCCAACTGGAGTTGGCAGAATGGAACACAAAATGGGACTACACAGTGGGCAGTGGGCCAATGCAAGAGCACCCTTCCTGAACAGCAGGAAATCCTCCCCAAGAAGCTCCTCAGTCACACACATACTTCACAAAAGATGTATTTTATCCCCAGGTATGGCACACCTGTCTCCAGGCAGTCATAAATGGTTAAGGCCCTGTCCCTTTGGCACTTTGCAAATTCAGAAAAAGAGAGGTCCCACTTTCTGCCAGAAGTTGGAAAGGTTTTCCTTAGTTAAATTCACTGTTTAGCATCTACATTGACATATCACACAAAATACAATGGTAACAGCAGATTATAAAAATGTTTACCAAATATGTAATTAACTTCAGGGTTGGAATTTTTGTGGCTGTTCTTAAATCTAGCAAACCTCAGCTGGCAAACAAATTGCATGCCTTAGAGCTTCTTCAGAGAAAAGCTGTTTAAGGTTTGTTATTTTTAAACTCTACAAGGCTCTCAGCTATTAGCAACAAAAATAACAGGAGTCAAAAAGTATCTTTCTATTTTGTCATGAGTTTAAAATGGAGGTCAATCAGAGGATTCACGGCCTAACAATTAACAAAAGCTATCCCATATTATGAGGAATGGAACATAAATAGAATCTAGCTGCCTCATAAAAACTAAATTTTACATAGAAACATTCAATGTGAAAGCTTACCTTGACATTGGTTCTGAGAACCCCTGTATGAGATAGGAAGAAAAGCAGCACTACAGAGGAAAATGGAGCTTTCCCTGCTATTTTAAACAGAAGAGGACCTGATTCTTCAGTGTGCTTTTTAAATCACTAGTACCACCACCTTGACACAGGTTTGGGCCCTTTATCTGAATTTCTACATACTTAGGTTACACAAACTGCTCTCATTTTTATTCATTTTTTCCCACCTGCTTTCCACTCTGTATCCAAGCCATCTTGCATAACAAATCAATAATCTTACTTCTAACTTAAATCACTTTTAATACATCTTCAAAACTGTTTGTTTTCCAAAAATCTGTAATGCCTTTATACCACACAAATCCCAGTAATTTTTGACAAACTGTCAGAAATATAAAAACTACGATCCTAATGTTTGATCCTTCCCAGCTTTGATCTCCCTAGCAGCTGCTTTTATGCTGACATTGTACCTGTGCAAAAGAATTAACAACAAAAATACTTAATACTACCTCATTGTTAGCAAAACTTAACATAGTTTTTAAAAAAATGAACAGTACTAGATATTGAACAACAGAAGCCATGCACCAAGCTAACACTGCAGTGAAACCTCTACAATCTCCTTTCCCCCAAAAAAATTTACCTAGACAGCAAATAAAATCTCACTCAGCTGCACCAGAACCAAGTGCACCAAGATTGGTCAAATCTCAGATGTAACTGTTTTTTGCTATGCTTCTTCTGCTTTCATTTCTCTGCAACTTCTTCCATGTAGAAACTGGATAATACTATGTCCACAGCACATTCTATTGACCCTCAGAATCATCCCCTTGATTTGCATAAGTTCACATTTATTCAAATTTTAGCATCATGTGTAAATTACTGATGGGAAGAAAAGGAGATTGAGCCAGTGCACAGGGAAAGATCAGAGGCAAGAGACACAGACCGAAAATCTCACTTAAAATGCTTTTTAACTGTGAATATAAACAAAAAATCAAATGAATTGTCCAGACTGTAGATTCTTCCTTACTAGATCTATTCAAAGCTCAACTGGACACACCCCCCCAAGTACTTGCTTTGAGCAGGGGAGGTTGAATTTCCCAAGGCCCCTTTCAACTTAACCTCTCTCCAATTTTACGAGCATATGTTTCCATATTTCTATGAATAAGTTGTTACAGCAGTTAATACAGCAAGTGCTGTGATTATAGGAACTTGACATAGATGTAACATAAAAACAGCCTTAGTGAACACAAAAGAAGCATTAGGAGAACTTACTTGGAATTATGAGATGTGCTAGTTGAAGTTAATATTTAAATGCCACTTGGGAAAACTGCTCTAGCTTACAAAATACAGCTCTATTCTACAAAAGAAGTGCAAGAATAGCATATCTTCTATATTCAGATATCAGAATAATTCATCAGTCACACAAATCAGTATTTATATTTCCTAAATAGTGAAAATATGGCTCTGGACCTGAGCAGTAGTACAGTGAGAATTTGCTTCTTGCAGCTTTGAGAGAGAAATTTGCAGCACTTGCTAAATCCTTCTCCAGGATCATCTCCGTCACCTCCCCCAGGCTCCTACACCTCCCAAAAGAAATTCCCAAGCAGTGGCAGTCATTGCTCTTCATCTCCCCCCTTAGACAGTCATCAGCCACCCAACACTAAAATATCTTCACTGTCTTGTGGATTTATTTGGCTGTGCTCAGACTGTTTGGTGCTGGAGACAATGTACTTTGTTTCCCTGTAAGATTGCCTTCTGGCAAACACTCCCTCTAAACTGCAGAGCATTCTTGCCTTCTCTTCCATCTCTTTTCTCCAGATTGACCTAAAATCCATAGAAGTGACAAGAAAAAGTTTTGCACAGAACGCAGAGCTAATAGAGCAGGCTGATAAACTTTGATCATCCATTTAAATGGAGCACCAAGGAACAAAGGTATGGCTACTTCTCAAGACAAAGCAATTTTTCAAGAGTGAATTCCAAGCAGGTGGTAACTAAGCAACAGCTCACCTGTACAGGGACTTTGATCACTTGACAAAGCAGATCAGAGCAACACAAGGGAAAGAAGACTAGAGATTACAAGAAAAAAAAGAGCCTTTTCTTGGCCTATCAGAGAGAAAGATGGAAAATAGCCTAAGAGATGCAGCAAAAAGGAGCCTGATGATTTGGAGAACAGAGCAGCTGAAGAAAGGAGCTCATGAACACTTTAGTAACCATACTTTATACTTTAAACAGCTTGTTTTATTTCAATAAAACTCTGTTGCTTCCCCCAGTGATGACAGAAATATTTGAGGGAACAAAGAACAGTGCTACTTCCTCACTCCAGGCTTGAAAAATACAGTTTTTTAGCTTTGGATGAGGCAGTACCCATGTGAAAGAGACCTTGGCCAATGAGGAAGAAAAAGATGGACATACAGAACTTCAAGGGAGTTGCAGGGACAAAACAGCAGCAAAGCTGGGGAGAAAGCTGTTGAAGCCTAGGGTGAAATCTGCTTCAGGATCCAGTAACTGGGGGCACATACTGAGTTAACAGGGATGAAGAAAAAAGTATTACGAAATTACATGTAGAAATTAATCAATACACAGGAGATGAAAGGTATATTGCAAAAATAACATCTACAGTATATCAAAAACAATGGAGATGGGCATTAAGGAACAAACAGATGGAAGGGGGAAAGAACAACAATCATTTTCAAACACCTCACAAATCCATTGATTGTAAAGTTCAATTTTATCTCTTGAGGCTGGCAATAAAATATCTCATCATTATTACTCCTCTATCTGCATATTGCAGAACTGTTCTGATGCTGCCTCCCATATGAATTAAAACTGCATTTGCCTTCAAAGGAAGCTGAAAATTTGTCACGAGGACAAGATTAGGGCCTGGATTTGTAAGTATTTATTTTTTGTTGGGAGCACCTGGACTGGCCTCAGACAGGAAATGAATGTGGGCAATAGTCAGACTGGTACTTTTTCTGAGGAACCTTGGTATCCTTTTCTAGTGCTTAAGGTCGCTCCACTCCTGAGGGAAAACAGGGAAGAACATTTTAATTAAAAATGAACAGCCACAAAACTTTATAAGCCACTTTTGCAATTTCATTATTCCAGCTAAAGAAGAAAGAATCTAAAATATTATTAACATCCCTTAAAATATTTATTAAGAGAGTTTTAAATTAGCTGTCTGAGTCCAGCACTATTGTAATGATTCCATTTCTTTGGTATATCCAAGGTAAGGACTAAAATAATATTAAAATAACAGCAAGAGCATTGATGATGCAACTGAGCATTAGAAGTTCTGATTAACAGTTTATTTGCTTTGATGATTGGTAATAATTAAAGTACAGAGTTTCTCCTTATTAAGTCCAGAGTCCACCCAAGATCCTGGGGATCCTGAGCTGCTGCTTTTACTCCGTGAGTTAAGAACAGCTGCAAATGACAATGATACAGCATAAAATGTCTTGTGTGTGGTGAGTACAATTAAAGATTTTCTCTCTGCATTTGTTTGAAGACTGACAGCTCAGCTGACAGGGCAGCCAAGTTTATGCAGTTTTCTCTAAGCTCATTGACAGTTTTCCCTCTGAAACTCTTTCTGGCTCTCTTCATCAGGTAAAATCCTGAACCTTTGTCAGACAGCTCTTTCAAGAGCAAACAGGATGAGGAGTCCCACCATGAGCAGCTATGAAGTCTCATTAAAAAAAGTCTTTCACACTCTGTTGTCCTTGTTCTGTATTATAATGATGGTTTGCCATAAAGTGCAAAGAAATGTTATTCTAATGAACAGAGGAGAGGCACTGCAACAGTGAGGCATGATTAACGAGCTGAAGTCGTTCATGAAGTCATTTTACATGTCTGGCTGGTGACCTTTGAATTTGAAGAATTGCATGTAAAATATAATAGGAGAAATTATTTGCTTAGCATACAATGTATTCATGGTTTAACAGAGGGATTTGGAATGGGTTATGGTGTGGGAGAAAAGGCAGTCCTGACACAAAGTGAGATTTCTTCCTCCTCTCTCCTTTTCAATCTCCAGATTTAAATGCAATTGAGGGCCTATTCTGTGCCATGAGCTTCCCCATGGCTATGAGCACCTGCCCATATGCCATCATCTGACAGAATTCCCTTCCTTTGGTAAAGCCAGGGAACCTGGAGAGCATGCAACAGTTGAGGGAGATTCTATCCCTGTTTGGAGTGCCAGATGACACACAAGAAAAACAAGAAAATTAGATTTTCTGTTTAGAAGGTTAAACTCCATCCTTTAGGTCTCTTCAGGGGGCCCATCTCTTCTCCAGCCTATGTGTCAGTGACCCACACACTCAGACCCAGCCAGCAGCCCCTTTCCCTCATCTGGGGTGGGGATAGTACAAGCTGTACTCATATATAATTACTAGAATTGCTTCCACTTTGTCCAGACTGTCCCAGTTTCACTAGGATACCTGGGAACCATAACCCTCATAAGTCCACACAAAGCCAATAAGAGCACGAACCTCCACTTGGCCACTTTCATACATCCCACATGGGATTTGCTTTTGTGGGACTGAACAGAGGATAGAGGCTTCAGGAGCCTTTGTTCAAAATCTTCTGTCTGACAATTCCTTCTTCTGGCCCTTCTTCTCAGCATGTGAGGTGCACCTACCAGCTATAGAAATCATAATGAGGTACAAGCTACACCCTGGTGAGGCTCCAAAGCATTCCTGACCAAGTAAGCAGCACCAGGAACACTCCTTTCACAGCAGAATGACAGGCACACCCATTTGTGCTAAGACCTGCAGGACTATTTCCTGTACATTTTTGAATATAAAGGAAATGACCAAAGCTGATAGCAGGCAGGACATGAAGGAGGCAATGAGAAAGGATCAATTAACTACTTTGCTCAAAGTGTAATGATCAAAATGACAAATGATCAAAGGCAGCAAAGAGCACTACATGTGGCGCTGCAAGAATTCAGCTGTTCTCTTATACACTGCTGCTTCCAGAGCGAGGTAAAAACGGAAATTCTACCTGCTCCAGCATCTGCAAGAAGTAAGGAGAGGACAGAAGCTAAAAATACAGTTAACCTAGTTTGAAAGTTAAATACTGCTCTAATACTGTACATGGAGAGGAAGTGCCTTTGTTACTGTTTTCTGACTCTACTGCATTTTTACTCATAAATAAGAAAGAAAAGTTAATTGGACCACAACCTTGAGTACTCAGCAGAGAATTTTTCCTCTCATTCTGCCTGCCATCTTCTAGTTAAGAGAGCTCTATGCTTTTAAACTGTGCAAGCTTGCATTGCACAAGATGGTTTGAGCAAGGAATGAAAGGTATTTAGCACTTTTCATTCTCAAAATCAGAAAGAGTAACAAATAACAGGAAATAGAAAGGATTAAAAACAGTCTCTCCATACTTTTAGACTTTCGCTCAGAAGAGACTGTTATAATATTGGCTTGTACTTTCTTTCATGCCTCTTGCTGTGTGTAAATGAATTAACAATTGCCCCCTTCCCTGCAAAAATAATGACAAATTCTTGCTATCAAACTCCCTTTAAAGTTTCCCACCTACTTTTGTTCAACTTTGCATTATAGAGCTTCCTTTGAACTACTGACTATATTATTGCCACAGTATCATGGAAACCTTAACTGCTAGAAGACAAGTACAGCTAAATGAAGCACTTTGTGTCCTCCCTCTCTGCAGTCTCAGCCTGTACTTTCTTTCCTTCTTTTGTCATGGAGTATTTGCAAGGTTAGATGGTGATGGTGAGCCAGCCCAAACACAGCTGTATCAAAATTAATTCAGTCCTATTTTGCCAGGATAATTTTAAACCAATTTCTCCCCCTTTTTTGGCCATTTCTGTGCCAGCATAAGGACATGAAGGAGGACAGGAACAAGCTGCAGGTCAGGGCAGGTTGGGAACACTTCCAAAGCAGTGGAATTGACTTAAACTGACAAAGTTACGGTCATCCACAACCTCTGACACAGTTGTAGCCACATCAGATATCCCAACATCAACCCAATAAATTATTCCATTAAAAACTAACAAGAGTGACATCTTCAGAAAGAAACTTCAATTTTTTGATAATTCTGTATTTTCTGACAAGGGGAGTGACAGAGCAACTTTTTCCACAATTATCAATGGGAAGCATTTTCAATACACAGCATAGAGCTGCACAAATGTTTTAAGCCACTTACAGCTCCAGAGAGCCTGGACAGTGCTGTGAGAAGAAGTAAAAACCACTTGTTTTTCAGAGAGTCCCTCTAGGGTTGCCAGGCTCTCTCAGCAGACTGAGCAATGCCACAGTACACTGAGGCAACGTGATGAGCCCAAGGAGCTGGAATGACATTGAGAATTCACTTGTGGGACACTACACCAGGGATTGGTTTATTCTTTCCATGGTATGGAACAGTACAGTTTAAATTATCTAATGAGAGCAGTAGAAGAGCTAAGTAGGATTTGATATTTTGCCTAATGAGGTGTGCAAAAAATTGCTAATGGATTTAATCTGCATATATTTCTTCTAGCATACATACTCCCATGCACCCACACACACTCACTCTAAAACTCAATTGCTAATGATGAATTTCATTTGTTCCCCCACCTGAATTAAGACTATTTAATGAATGGTAATGTATAGTTAATTATCACATTGGTAACTTAGATCTAGTTTATATTGAGGCTGGCTGGGGAAAAGAGGCTCCTTTCACAGCTATACCAGGGCAGTATAGCAAGCACAATGTAAATGCAGACACTTGAAGAGGAGGCTTACAACAACTGCATAAACTCTGCTGAGCAACTAAAGTTTCTACTTCCAAGGAAAGATAAATTTTCTAGCCATGTAAAGCACCTTTAACATAATAGCTTTTTCACCAGGACTACAATATTAAGTATAATCAGAACAGAGCACTGACAAACCCTTAGCAAATCTGGGAGAAAACATTTAAGCAATTCGTTGTTACCAAGGATTCATTCTATTGCCAATTCACTGAATTTTCCACGAAAGAGAAGGAAAATAAGAAGTGCTTTCTCAGAAAAGGAAATGCATGCAATGCATGGAATATTACATGTATTTTCCTTCTGGGGTGAAAAAAAGAGGGACATACCCAAAGTGCAATTCAGCTGTATGAGCACAAATCTGTTCTTGGAATGGTGTGAAGCTATGCATTTCTGTCTCAAGTATCTCAAATCTCTTGCCACTGGCAATAGTACTGGATTTTCTTTTCAACTACAGCAAATCCTCCTGCACTGGACAATTATGCCATCATTCCAGTCAGTGAGTGTCTCTTATGTGTCTCTTTTCAGACAGAGTGGTTCCTAAACACAGGCTCTGAAGTACTGCATTACTAGATGCATTAAACATCTTGGTGTAGGATCACTGCTCCTGAACTGTGTTTTCAGGAGGTTTCTATTCACTAAAACAGTACTGTGAAACTGTCTGTTTCTATGAGTAAAGGAGGAGCTGGAAACTAAGCAGTTCAAGAGGTGGGCAGCTGTAGAGAAGCTACTTTCAGAATGAATGTCCATGGCAGGGGGTGGACCTAAATGATATTTAAGGTCCCTTCCAAGCCAAACCATTCTATGAATTCAGCCCATTCTTGACCAGTTAAATCCTAATTTAACTTCTGTAACTCCTTTTTGGTGAAAACCAATTTTCATTTTGATGGTTGTCAGCACATCTAGTACAAAGTATCTAGCAAGGTGTCTCTGGAGTGTTTATTGAACAAAGGTTTCAAAGGTGAGAGGAAGAAAGAAGAGAGAAGAAATTAAAACAAGTGAGCATCAGTGAGCTGGTAGAGGTTTCAGCAAGGTTTGCCACAGCACTACCTCTGCATATCCTCTTGGAGCTAAGCCATAAAAACACAAGTACAGCAGAGAACAGATAGGTAGAAAATGAACAAAAACACAGCTAGAGATTTGAAACAGATGAATACAGCTATAGATTTCAAAATAAAATATTTTTGGACTTGCTGAATGCACCCATTCAATGTAACTTACAAAGATTTGTATTTTTTAGTAACATACATCCCCAAATCACTTTCAGAGCCTACTGTTACCTGCATTCTGTCTTTACTTCTTCTTCCCAATAAATTTATGTCAAATTTACTGAAATTTAATGCATAGCTAACTTATCAAGTAAAATACCGCAGAAATGCTTTATAATGGCAAATAGCTACATTAACTATAATACCAGATCACAACACTTGTACCTGAGACTTATTCTCTGAACAACATAGACTATTAGTATTCCCATGACTCAACACCATGCAATATTTTTATTTAAATGTAGCTTCTATAATCTAGTGTGCCTAAGAAAATTATTTTAGATAGCAACTGAAACAATAAGAGACAGACAGTGATAGACTGTGTCCAGAACCTATTACACCTCAGCTGACAATAAGAACTTCTTTCCTGAGCCACCTATTATCTATTCAGGAGACTGAAATAACAGGACCATCTGGCTACTTGCAATAAAGGTGACAGTGCTCACCTCTGCTGTCCCTGCTCTGTGCAGACACGAGCATGGAGTTTGATATTCCAGATATGTCAGCCTGGTGAGGCTGAACAGTTGCAGTGCTCTTACTATACAGGAGCAGGGCACAGTTTATTCCTGCCTTTAACCAGCACATTTCAGGACTTTATTATGGAACAGCTTCATTGATGAAGGGCATTCAAATAACTAAAGGGCAAGAATTTCAAATGAAATATGAATGCAGAGTGATTCTGTGGACACTTATTTTGAAAGCATAAGTCACCTTCAGTGTTGGAATCACAGAGAGGGAAGTTTCTTATTTTTGCAGAACAACTTGGTGTATTCCTGACATACTTTGCTGTGACATTTTTGACAGTGGTTTACATACACAAGGTTTTTTTGGCAGAAGATTATATAAGCATAATAAATTAATTTATACTGATTCTTTGGTTTATATTTCAAGTGAAAAAGTAAGTAAGTAACACATGACAATTGATTTCTGGTTTCCATAGGCCAAGTCCATTTTTAGCAAACACACAGGATAATTTGGAATAGACCACATAGTAGTTTTGTCCCAGGCTGTAAAAGCAATTATTTCATAAGTGCTGTAAATAACATTGTTTGTTGTTTAAGAGAACTCAAATTGTTTACAAGACTTTTAGATAAAGTTCTTAGAAATAATATTTGCAAATACTTTGTGATATGCAATATTAATATGGTTTTCTATATAATAAGGTAATGCAGATATGACAAATACATTCTAATTATGAGCTACATTTGTGAGCCTGCCAATTCCCATTGAAATCACAAGAATTAAATGACTCTAGAAGCATAAAACTCTGGATTCCAAATCATTAATTTTAAGTAGTTAGAAAAGGGGCCAAGGCATAAATGATACTGGGCTGAAGGGTTAGCGTGAAGAATTCTTTTAAAAGGTATTTTATGTTCTTTTAATTTCATGTATTAAATGCCTCTTCAGGAGGTTTGGGAGTTTAGCTGCACCAACTGGTTTTCTTTGAATTAGAAGGGAATCCTTTCATGGCAGCAGCAATGTAAATCCAAAGGAAGAGATGAGGAGATACCTTGCTTTTAATTCTTTGAGTAAGCCGCTGTCACGATAAATTATAGGAAAGAAACCCTGGAGCTGTGTCTTTTCTTCTTTTTTTTCAACACGTAAGAACTTCAGAAAGAAGCCAACTAGGTCATAGCTAGCCACAACACAGTATATCAGTGTTAGGCAGATTATATGCAAGTAGGTTAAGTAATTCCATATATTCAGCAACTTTTCTACTGACCACATACAATGGTTTACAGGTGCCTACACTGGAATAATGATACAGTTGCAACATTATTCAGATCCAGAATATCCAGGAAATGTACACGGAAACACCTACGGAGCTTCTCATGAATAAGCAACCTGTTACAGTTTGTGATGTTTAAGACCAAATACCTGACCTAAGATTGGCAGAACACTGAGGCATGGTTGGGGCCATGACAGGCCAAGTACAGGAAACTTATTGGAAATGTTTATTAAATTTATACCTTGGCCCATCAGATATGTCACAGTAGGTTATGTCATTCAGATTTCATTGTGTCACATCATGCCTGTCAAATTATAACAGTGCCTGACTGGCAAAACTGCATCTAGAATAAAATTGGATTTTATCTTACCTATTTGGGGATTTTGAAAAGCACAGCAGATTATATGTCCTTTAAAGTGTTTTAACTTTCACCACAAACTTGTCCACTTGCTGTTCATCTGAAAAAAGAATATTCTCAAGTGAGGGCCTTGTGTCATACAAGCATGCAGTAAATTGAGACCAGACAAAATTATAAAGTCCATGTAACAAATAAGCTGTGTTTACAAGAGTGTCTGAGGATCAAATCTGATTGGAATATGATGCTGAAAGTTGTGAGCTTCACAACTCAAGCATTAAAGCAGCAGGACAGGTTCCCCAGGACACACTGAAATCACAGCATCACACAGCCACATTTATCTGACAGCACTGCCTCACATTTAATATCCAACATAATTTCTTAAAAAGAAAAATGTGTCAATGCCTAATGATTTTATTTGTATTTTTATGCATTAAACAGTGAGTCTGAGGTCCACAGGATCTGAAATAGGACCTGAGTCTGCCTTACCTTGACCTTATTTTCAAGGCAGTTAAGACATCTATATTTTCACACCACTAAAACAAAAGCTTTCAGAATTGCTGAGAAGGAAATTATTTTAAAAAAATCACACCTTGTACAGTCTAATTGAAATCAACTTGCAACCTATTCTAATGCTGGCATGTTTCATGTTGTGCTGCTGGGCTTTAAAGCTGGGGAATCATTCAAACCACAAAAGATTTTCTGCTTCAAAACCTTTTTGCCACCAAAATGTGTCATTTTGGCAGGTGTGCTTTTTGAACAATCTGAAGAGAGTTTACCAAAATGGAAATGCCTGTTAGAGACCAATACCAAAATTATCTCAATTGCATACAGAGGTCTGAACCCTGAAACAAGGGCTGAATGCAAGCTCCACGTTGCTGTTATAGATGTCCTTTGTTTGAAAAGAGAAAGTGGCTGCCTGTTCAAATCTCACACACAGGCATGTACACACATTTTGTATGTCACCAAGTAAACCCCAGGGTTCTCAGTTAAATAAAGTTCAACACTGGAATCTAATAAAAATGGTGAACATATCCCATATAGCAGCCACAAGATGGTGGAAATTGTTGCTGTCTCTTAAGATCAACAAGTTAATGTCTTTTAAGATCAACAAATTAATGTCGTTTAAATAAAAAATATTCTAAGGTAAAGCATATTCCTTGCAAATGAACACCTATTACACAACATGTTAAAAGAGCCAGATGCAGCTCTTGCCCTTCTAAACATCCAAAATGTACAAGGCAAAACAGGAATGTAGTCTATGCATATTCTAAAATTGTACAAGAAATACACTCATTTAAGTTATTTTTATGAAGGATTATTTTTCTGTATTTTGCCTCATTTGTAGCTGTTTTACCATTACCTAAGATAAACTCATGCTTCCAAAATTATCTAATTGACACTGAGAATTAAGATTGGTCAGAAATGTCTTTTTCATGACATTGCCACATCTCCATTGGAAAACAGGAAAACACAATAGATGTGCTCATGAGCTGAAAACAAATGCTTGAGGAAAAAAATTAAATGGTGAGTGTCATTCAATTTGGCACTCAAAGTATTTCTCACTCCTTCTAGGAGGCTGTCCTTGTCATAAGATAATGAAAAAAGTGAATGATACCCCTTTTTCTGTCTCTGAATATTTTGCTCCTAGGAATATTTTCCCACGGTTTCTACACTGAATACTGTTTTGTGTTATAGGTAGAGCAAATGAAGAAACCTACTTTAAGAATAAAATATTGCTCAATAGGAGTAAATGTGACTCATCCTGATAAAGAAAAAATTTTTAAGTATTCAGAGTGAATTACAGGTAATCCTATTTTTAAATTAAGTCTCTTAATACTTACAAATACCTGATTAAACACTAATGCATAGCACTTGCTCTTCCTTCTTAAATTCAGACATCTACTTCATTTACATGCAATATTTTAAATGCATTTATTTAATACAATGCCTACCTCTGTACTACAAATTGCTTTTACTTGTCATGAATTCTAATGCTAATTTTTTATTCTGCTTTGAAATATCCAGCTACCCTTGGCTTTCTTTTCTCTCAGGCTTTGATATATTGGAATCATTTCCGCAGGCAGCAATCAGTGCTGATAAAAGAGTTTGAAACTCAATTCACAAACACACAGCATATTTGTGGGTAAGAGAACTAGTACTTTATTTCCACTGTGTATCAAAGCAAACATGGGAATACTGCTTCCAATAGAACTGAGTTCACACAGCAAGGAAGACATACTGTGGATTTCACAAGTGGTGCTGATTTACAGCATTTAGGGGGTTATTTTATTTCTAGAGATCAAGTTCTATATGTGCAACTAACAGCAACACATCACCTTCAATCACAGAAGTACACAATGATGGCATGCACCTTACTCGTGTTCCTTCTGCTCTTTCTCTGCCTTTCCTCCCCCCTCCTGCATTTGCCCAGCACTTTCTCTTCTCCCAAACACATTCCCACAGAGGCACCACTGGTATTGCTGGGGGACTCAGCTGTGCCCTGTGCTAGAGTGGCTCCAGAACCATCTGGAACCAGCCCTGTCCCACATGGAGCAGCCCCAACTGCTCCCCAGAGAGCCCACAGCAACACCTGGGAAGGACAGCTGGGACCCACAGGACCCTCAAGATCATTTTGCACCTAGCAGTCCCCCTCTCAGCCAAGAGCCACCACTGTGACATCAGCCAGGACTGCCATGACACCCCCAGAATCACTCCTTCCTTTCACAAACAACAGAAACCCAACCAGTCCCTCAAAAATGCTAATCAAAGTTGAATTTCCCTTTCTCTCAGCAATAGTAATTATTTGCGAAAAGAGCTGTTTTACTCAAGTCCATCTGTGTCCTGTATTTCAACAGCATTTCACATGTGCTGTAAACCAATCTGTCTTATCCACAGCCTTCCAAAACAACAGATGAAAACAGTAATACATTAAATTACAGAATTCTGTTGTTTTTTTCCAAGAAACTTCTGGGATGAACACAGTACAAAGCAGACTGCTAATCTGATATAAAAGATGGGTAAAATCAGCAGATAGGATGAAGTCTTCAACAGTGTGTCTGTCTTACAGCCATAGAGATGCCTCCATATACCTGAACCATTCTAGAGAACATATTGTAAATATACCACAGAAAGCCTTCCAAAGATAAAACTAAATAAAGTCCCCTCAGACCAGAGCAGCACAGTCTGCCTGGGTCTGGAAAATGCTCTGGCCCTGTGAGTGCCCCTTTGGTAGGAGCACAGTCAGCATCCTGCCCAGAGCTGGGCCACAGGGGCATCCTAGAGAAAGGAAGGTATTCAGGGTGGTTGGAAGAACAGCTTCCATGAGAGAGGGATCTGGGCTACACTCAGAACTCTGAAGCCACACTGAACCTGTAATTCTTTGCTCCTGCTGCTTTCCTTTGGGTACATTTTCATTTGTAGAAATGATTGGAAACCCAAAAGCTACTAGTAATAGGAACTGTACTTTAGAGTTCTGTGCTGTAAGTATGTCCATACCAACACATCATTTCAGAGGTACACATTCTTCCCAAATTTTTAGACCTGTGAATAGCAGCAGAGCAGCCCAGTTAAAGAAGCCTTCCAATTTTCCCATGTTCTTACCAACAAGAAGCCTGCTAAGCCTTTCCCATCACTTTAACAGGAAGATACAAACATGAGTCAATATTGCAAGGGGATGGACCCCTGTTCTCAGCTCTGCTTTCTTTTTAAAGTTACAGCATATGCAAATTAGGTAGAACCAGTAAACTTTGAGGAAGTTACCAACACACTCATAAGCTAAACCTCAATGCTTCTGAGATTTATTCTGTGTATGTGTCTCCCAGCACAGACATTTCCCATCCTGGCCAGCCTGGGAGATGAGGTCAACATTCCTAAGAGTCAGGTAAATGCCAGTGGAACCTTTCAGAGGCACATCAGATTGGAACACACACCAATAGCAATCACACTTATAAACCTCACTCAATTACAGGCTTTTCAGCTCAGGATGAAAAACATGCCTGCCCTAAAGAAATGCATTTAGACTTTCTCATTTCTGAGTGGTGAAAGAATTATGTCAGCCATCCATTATTGATCTCCTCAGGAAAGACAGCGTAAAACAAAGCAGCTCTGAAGATACTGCTGCAACAGGGTTGTGCTGACTTGCCACCTTCATTTAATGATATTTTTACTTTAGAAAGAGTTCATCTTTTAGGCATATAGAAACATACATCCAAAACATATTTTTAATTGAATAGCAATTAATCCTAATTTTTAATATAAGCATTCAGGACATATCTAAAAAAAATTTTAAGACCAACTTTCTGTACAGGACTAGTGATTAATGTGAAATAGTATAGGAACATTCCCCTTCTGCAGCCTCCTGGGACACAAAAATCAAACTTCACAAGATAACTGTGCACAGCAAGAGACATTAAAGCATTTCTAGCAAATCATTAGTACAACTTTCCTGCCTATTTGCAGGGAAAACAATAAAAATGTTATTATATCACACTTTCCTAGGAGCCTCTCCCTCCCATCCTTCCAGCTTTTACTTAATTTTTGCTCCTGTTAAATAAAATTTATTTCTCACCTCAGAAGACATCTCACCCAGGAAAATAAATTGAAATCTTTCTACCAATTACCAACACCTTCTAAATCTCTGGAGAAATTTTGCACAGCAATTAGCAACCTTCTGGGCAAATGTGCTGTAGCAGGAGAGGACTACCACCATCCTCCCTCCCAAGCTTCTTCAAATACCTCAGCTCTAATCTGCTGAGCCACCCTTTTGATGGGATTCACTTACAAATCGTTAGCACAAATGGGCAACACCTGCATCCTTGGGGGAGTTTGGGGGTGGTGTCTTCACCAAGCATTTACCTAACAAGCTGCAGGTGTGACTTTGGGGGGTGTGGTTGCTAAAAAGTTTCCCTCTGCTAAACTGAAATTCAGACTATCAATGTATTTTTTTTTCTTCACCTCTTCTTGTTTTCTATCTTTTCTTTTTCTTTCTGAAAAGACCAGTTTTATTGTCACATATGGGATAGATGGGGTTACACTTAGCAATGATTACTGGCAACAATATCTTTTTCAAGGGAAGTGACTACCACTGTGCTTGTAAAATTTAGTAAGTAAGGCTAAGGTCAACAAAGCACCTTCTGACAGGGATTTTTGGAATATGTCAGCAAAACAGAACAGAAAATTAAATTACTATTTATGAACAAGTAGCAAAATATGTACACTGGCAACATTTTAACTGCATTCTGTCCTTTCCAATACATGTTCTATTTTTTTTTCATGGCAGATTTCCTTCAACATTGTATGCTGTGCTGGCCTTGGAGTTCAGCAATTACAACTGGGGGTTTGGAGGATTCTTTGGGGTTTTTTCACTTGTGTCTGAACATTGAAAGAAAAATAAAGGGGAAAAGCTTTCTACCAAGGAAATTATAACCTAGACATATTAGCTGTTAAATAAGTCATATTTTCAATAAAATATTTTTCAGCAGCATATGAGGAATAATATTTAACAAGACAGACATGTTTCAGGAAGAATAGCTATGAGAAAAATGTTTCTATATGTTTTTTAAAACAGTGGCTAGAACATGTAGTTCATGTATTAACTGAAAGCTATCTGGTGCCTATCAACAAAGCCTGACACAAATACTTCTGCCTGAGGAAAAGGAGATTTTACTTTAAATGTCAGGGTGGGGGAGGGAATCGCATTGCTGAAAACCTTCCTACCTCTGATCAGAGGCTGGAAAGAATGAGACTGGCACAGGAGGATGAGCAGCATTTCCCATTATCGAGTCCAGGAGGACATTGTGTGTCACTATAGGGACAGGCTCAGAGGAGTGGCTTTGCCCTCTCCTACAGATCCAGGCGTGGCCCTGGCACCTGGGGCTCACTTCTGCCACTCCAAGGTGACACTTGGGTCTCTCCAGCCCCCAGGGTGGAAGTGCTGAACTGAGCTCTGGCTGTGGGCACCAAAGTGTAGAATATGCAGAGATGCATTGACTGGAAAACTTATCTCATGTCAAAGTGAAAGTATTACTGAGGAAGAAGTTTCCATAAGGAATCCAATTTATTCCTGCACACAAAAAACGCTTTATGGGAATAATGAGACAGTGCATGGGACCAATCGATTCTTTCACTTAACTGGCCCATGATGCTGGTTCAAGCCCATCAGGCTGGGAAGGCTCCCCTTAAACACCTTCCTCCAATCCATTTCTAAAATTCTCTTCTGCTGTCACATGAATGAGAATCATGACAACACTGAGGCTAACTTGTGTTTGCATTTTAGCTCTTGCCTACCTGCCAATGCAAAGAGGGACTGCATGCATGATGTAACACCCCATTTGCATGTGAACATTTGACATTGCACTCATGCAAACTGGGATCAAAATAGAGATATTATTCTAAAAACACAGAGGCAAAAACGCAATCAAAAATACAATAAATAAGAAAAATTGAGAGAATTTTGGAATCTGAACTCAGATTTGGAAACAAATATTTTGAGTTACACTGGCAAATAAAAGGGAATAAAAGCAAAATAAACCCAAAGAATCAAAATGTAAATCCTCTTTCTACTTTCATATACTCTAAATCTACAAAAGTCACCAGATTACTAATCTAAATCTATGGTAGCTGGTAATTTATTAGTTATGAATAAGCTCAGAATACTATTAGAGTACTACAAAAGCCTTCTTCTCTGGTCTCTGGTGAATTAAGGTATTTTATAAGACTACCAAAATGCTCAGGATGTTTCAATCATCATCACATCATAGTTACTAATAGTGTGAAACCTTGAATTTAAGGGTCAAATTCAGAGTAAATTTGCCTCAATTAATTTAAATGCTCATACACACTCTGTTGTCTTTTTTTTTTTTCTCTAAAAATCTCTACCTTGGAAGATATACAATAACTTGCCTTTTGGTATTTTAAATCATGTTGAAAATAAAATAACTAAGAAAATCTCTGAAAAATAAAAATTTACTAAGTTTTGAATGGAACATCAAAAAGCTCAGTAATGAAACATAGCAAAATGATCTATTTACTCACAACATTGTAATCACATGCTTAAAATTATCCAGCTAGTGAAATTATCTGTTTCTTACCATCTGGCCTGTGTGCAAAGAAATAAGAGATATTAAAGACAGATTTACAATTTCAGCCATAAACAAGAGTTTACACATGATAAAGTTTAGTATTGTTATATTTAAGCCTTTATTTTTTTTTATTTAAGAGAAGCTGGTCCAGTCAAGTACATGTAAATTGCCCTAGAAATGAAGAAATCAAAGAAATGTCTATCATGGATAAAACACAGGGACAAAACAGAATTATTCCATTTAAGCTGCCTCAGATACTGGAACTAGGGCAGCAGAGCCACTCTTGCATTAGTGGAAATTTCCTGTATGAGATTCTCTGACACGAACAGGTCCTTGTGGAATAAGAATATTAAAATGTCTAGAAAAATATTTTACTAATGTAGAGGTGTCAAAAACTCCCCAAGCCTGAATAATTCCTCCCTGGAAATCTGAGCTCTGATTAAGTGTCAACAAGTCTAAAAGATGAAAGCAATTACAGCCTTCCTTTGCTTTCCACTAAAGATCAAACCCAAAGCTGCCCAGGAGTGTTTGTTGCATATGGTGTCTGTTACAGTGTGGCATCTTTCAAAAGGTTTTCTGAACATGAAATAGGTAAGCTTGAAAGCAAAAGGGAAAACCAGCAATGTTCTTATTGTTGAAACCAGCCAACAAACACTCGAGAACCCTCCTTGCTATAATCTGCCATACCTATTCTTCTATTGACAGTAATTCAACAGGCCATAAAGAAACATAGGTTTTCCTAAATTTCCATTCTGCGAACCATTCAGCAGTCTCAGCCACAAGAATTTGCCAAACCAATCCTCTGGATTAGCAAGAAACATGCTGTCTATGGCATAAGTAGATTTGTAAATCTCTGCTTGTAAAACCCCAAGCTCAGAAAGGACCAGTCCAGTGCTACCCTGGTAAAGAGGAAATCTGGTCAAATCTCACCCTGTGTCATCTGTATTGACACAACCTCCAGTATCTCAGGCAGAGCCTTAGGGCTCTTCTTCCCCTCATTTTTTAATCAGAATTTCTGTTTCTCACCACCAGTCTTTTTCTTTCAACTACTTAACTCCCTGCACTGAAAAGAAATCCATAAATTCCATTTCAGACAAAATCTGTTCCCACCTGTTATCCTCCAGCACTATTCTCACATTCTGTTCTCACACACACAAAAATCTTTTCTGACCCCTCTCTTTTCCCTTCTCAAAAAATAAATATATAAGCAGCCTTCAGCTTCCCTAGTGTCCCTTCCATGGTCACTGGTAACCAGGGAAACCAGATGCTATGGTAACTCAGGGATGACAAATCATTCCTTAAACTCCAAACTATATGTAAAGTCCTCATCTCTTTCTTCTCTAGGTGATGAAGTGGCAACAAAAATAGTGGCAGCAAATCTCCATCTTTACTCATTCAGTCTTTTAACTATGTAAATCTGTATTTTCTCCATGTATCCCTTCCAGTTTAAGTGCCCTGCTATTTTTAGAGCCATTTCATGCTCAGTCCAGGTTGTTCTAAATTAGACCTGAGTGCTCTCATCAAAGCTCTAATTGTGTTTTTCTTTTTTTTTTTTTAATGTCTGAAGTTATTCCAGTTCAAAGTATATGGATGCTCTTTTCAACTGGAGGGGAAAAAAAAACTTCCCCAAGCCACACCTGGTTATTTTCTGAGCTCCAAACTATCACAGTCCAATATCATAACTGAGATTTCTGTCTCAATGGTGAGTTTATGCAGAGTCCCTGACGTTTAACCAAAGATTAATTTTGTTGTCTTCCTTGGGTGAGGATATGACAACAGTTCTCTCTCTCACCAATATCTAACTCTCATTTTCATGAAATGTGAACATACCCAACCTCTGTGACTTTCACTCATGCCAAATTTGTTTAAAATTGGTCAACAAATTCAAATGTTATAGAGGAGGCACATACCAAGAGTAGGGTCAAAAAGATGGCACTTTTTCAGGACAGCTTGACATGAAAAAATCACAACTAACAATTTCTAGATTACCAGTGTTCCAGAAATTCTCACTCATTCTTGAGGAAAAAAGACAGTTCCATCATCCAGAGCCTTCCATACTTTTATAAGAAATTTTCTAGCACAGTTGATTTTAAGTTCATTTTTAAAAATTAAGTTAATGCTAGCAAGAATGATTATTAATTAACCATGCATACATCACAGAAAGCACAATTTTAAATTCTACTCCCATTGTACTCTGTGGAAATATGAGCTCAGTGGAAATGGTAGGTGAAAAACTTCCAAAGCAGCCAGTAAACATAACACATCAATTCTCTTGCTTCCACCTCTGTGTTCTGGGTTATATGTTCTAAATTACAGGGGAGACAAATAACAGAAAGCTCTAGTTTAAAGTATCATTTACAACATGAGGACCTTTAGGACCTTTTCTCTTTGCTCATACCTTAGTGTCTCTGCCTCCTGGAGTAATTCACCTTGGCTCATTTGCTGCCTGACTCAGATCCTCTGGTCACTCTAAAAATAACAGTGTTCTCCTGGACAGTCCAAAGTCAAACCCAGTCCAAGAAGAAGAGACACCACATTGATTTTATAAGACTGTGATTGGGTTTAAGTTACTGTCTCCAACAGGCAGCACATGACCCTACAGGAAGAAGCTGTTCAGGTCCCAGTCAGCCCAGTCTTGGAATCTGATGTCAGAGAAAATTAGCTCCAGAAGACTGAAGAAAGACAACTCCCCTCTGTCTGGGACTTCCTTGTTTCTCAGACCTCCACTGCAGTTTCCATCTTTGCTAAACAGGACTGTAAGTGTTTGCTGTCTAGGTAAGAAACTCTAGTGAGTTTTTTCTTTTAATTTGCTGTTCAGTGTGACAAATTAAAGAATCATAATACTTGCCATAAAAAGAAGCAAATAGAAAATTTCCCAGCAACAGATCCTCTTGAAATCCACACTGATTCAGTAGGACACTTTTCTCTCAGTAACTACTGAAAGGAAACCAGCTGATTACTGAGAAAATAATCAGTTAAGCTAGAACCCTTATATTGGTGTCTCCTTCTCTTGTTAAGTGCAATGAGAGAGCCAATATCCAAGCATCCCACAAACACGGCATGATAAATCTTCCTTACAGCCTTTGGACAGACAATACAGTGCCCACAGAAGGCTGATCTTATAAAGTGTGCTGCTACTCCACTTGAGACACTAAGCATCCAATTCCAGAAGTTCTGAGCATAAAAAAGTTTACTTGAAGCCACTTCCAGCATCTAAGAAAGCCTCCAGAGCACCAAACTTCCTGTGCCACATAACTGATTGCCCAGAACCAAAGGGAGTAAAACCAGAAGTGTCTTTATGTACTTAGAGTTCCCTCATTTCCAACGAACAGCACATCTTCAGTGAATGATTCCCTTCTGAAGTTTTAGACAAGACACACATTTCTTTCTTTTTTCCCTACTTGGCACGCTATATATAACATCCTAAACTGAGTATTTGCTTTCCTTTGTAGATCACCATATCTATCCAACAGTGTTGAGAAACCATTGAGAAATAAAGAGACTGTATATAATAATAAGCAGTAGGTTCAAGAACAGGAAATGTTTTAGTTCCAGATTTCCAACAGTTTTCAGAAAAACAGATGTGGCAGATCAAGCAGATGAGGCACTGAGTGCTTGTAAACCCTCTCAATAATTCTGATACATATAAGATGATAACAACACCAATTTCTAAATAATGACAGCAAACAGCTTTTAGACTGCAGAATAAATAAAATGTCTGATATAGAGGAATGGGTATTGGCAACTTCATCTGATTCACAAGGCACAAGGAAAAGGCTGAAGCTATGACTTCTTGCTACCTTAAAAAAGTCATTATGGAAGTATCAGCCTTGTTCCTGATGTCTTCCCCAGGCAAGACAGCCCAATAATTTTAGTTAAAACATGACTAGCCTTAGTATTTATCCCCTCTTCTTCCCTCCTCTTTCACTGTACTTCCTTTGAACTGATTCAGATAAAGGAAACTGGTTTCCAAGACACATTAAATTAAAAATTAGGATTTACAATCACATTGAGGAAACAGTCCCATATTCACAAAGAAGTTCTGGAACCACTAATGCTGACAATAGAAAACAATACATTGGGGAGGGGCTCAGATTCACAGAGGGTGAGGATTTGTCCCTCTGAAAGATTCAAAGCATGGGATCAAAGGACTGTTTCAATTCTCAGAATGGGACTTGAGCAGTGTTGAAACATCCAGGGATCTCTATGGAGAAGCACTATTAAATACAGAAATTTTTTGGAGAAAGGGAAATATTTCAAGCAAAAAGGTAAACTTGCATAATTTCAATTCAGTGTTGATTCTGTGAGTAGAAAGTGGAAGAGGAAAAAAGAAAGTGCCCACTTTCTAACACACTGTTTATTTAGTGAAAGTTTCCAATGTTATTTTGCCATTTTAATATCACTGAATTTAAAAGTGAACAATAAAAAAATCCTTCTGTACCATATATTTGTAAAGACAAGACTTTGCATTGTTATCCCAGCTACCCACATGAAATAGATTCTTTTCCTGTGCCCACATGTAGAGGAAAACTCTATAACTTTCAGCACCAGCAGGCAATTCAGAAATACAGGATTATTTTACTCTGCACAGTTTATAAATGTTAGCAGTTTGCAGTATTTTAGATCAAAACTTCAAAGAGCTAAGGAAGGAATGAGGATGGTACCTTTGCATTATTTTTATGATCAAGCTTTTGTGTGTTGTAAGGTACATTGCTGAATTTACTTTGTAGTCAAAGTTTCTATCACTTAGTAAGACTGATTAACCTGGCCTCCCCACCTCTCCAAAAAAAAAAATCATGCAAATTAAATTAATTTTTAGAGAAAGAAAAAAAAACTAAAAAAACCTAAACTCTGCTCTTTAACAGTTACACATAAAAAGGGAGCACATTATGAAATATATACTGTGTGCTGTTAAGATACCAAAGTATCCTACAGCATATAAAGCATTTCAGTTGGAAAGGAAAAATCTTTTCTTTCCTGTGACATAATCTAAATCTCTTTGAAATAGCTGCTGCCTATAGAGAATTGGCACATGATCAATAGAGGTGGGGAAACCTCATGATCTACTTCAGCATCCTGCAGGCAGTTGAACAAGTTCTACCTCCTGCAGGACCAGAGCACTGATCCAGTGCATATCATTTAACTCCCCCATAGAATATAAATTCTTTCCAATTGCTTCCTATAAACATTAAGAAAAAGTAGGTTCAGTTTCCATTACTTTGGCCTACTTTCCATTTAATATGGATGTGCTTGAAAATCAGAAGTATCTTTTGTGGCATTAACTGTTAGTATTAAAAGGAATGCTGCCTGTTTCTTATATGGGTCTGTCTCCAGACTGGTTGAAGAAATTAATGATAAATCTAAAAGTAGCCTCTGCAGAACTTAACAATTGTGTGGCTACTCAATTTTGCGCAATCAGCTAAATGGGAAGTATACCAAACTCACTTGGGATTGTGGAAAAGAATATTCCTGGCAACACTCACAGAAAGCGGCTCATAAAGAGGCTCTTTTTCCAGAACACTTACTTGTTCACAAGTTCATTTCTAGGATTTAAGAATTATTCTTTATTCTTAGAATTAAGATAATTCTTTCTCCAATAAAGTCTTACAAATTCCCTGATTAACCAAAGAACTGCTGAAGATTACCCCTCCACTCTGCTTATTTGATGGACAGTTCTGTGACACCTGAGTGAAAGGCAGAGCCTCCTTCTCTTCAGTTCTCAGAGCAGTTCCAGGGCACGGGAAGGGCTGAGGCACAGCCTGTGGCAGTTTAGGACATGGTGCCTGCCAGCCCCACTGAGGGGTTTAGCAGCGACCAGGTGTCATTGTCACTATGCTCCACTGAGCCTCAGAGACAGAAACTCAGAAACTGCTGTGCAAAAGGGCATCTCAGAAAAGGTATGATTAATTTTTTTTTTAATGAACTACTCAGCATAAAAAGGATTGCAGAAAATGAATCTGGAAAAGGAGTCTGTTCATGAGCTGCTGTATGTACAGCTTCAAAAATAAAGAGAAAGACCCACAGCCTCCAGGATCCCTCCTTGCTCAGCCAGTCAAGATGACTTATTACACCTGCATACAGCAGAGGAGAAAACAGAAAGTAAAATTGCTTCATTGATTTTGTTCTGCTGTATGTAAATAACCTTATTGTCAGATCTGCCCTTTCCAGGGGAAAAAAAGTTCTGTTCAATTTGCCAGTTAACTTTTTTTCTAAATCTGATTTTCATATTTCACAACTTCTCTACTGAGGATTCAGCAAACAGTAGCACGATTAACTGGAATTATATTTACTTCCTAATCTATTTCATAGATTATTTCAAACAGCTTTTAAAGTTTCTTAATAAATTTTTTGTTTCACTAATATGGTGACTTAGGAAAAGAAATTTGCTTGAGCGATTTCAAGCATATCCAGTATTTCTATTTTCTCACCACAACTGTTAATAAAGGCATAATTTTCTGAATATATTTTAGTGAACAAAGCTCTAATGCTCTACAGGTTGTATGTGAACAAAGCTCTGCCTGTTGTATGTGTCTCTATTATAAAACAAATATTGTTTTGCAAGTAAAATAACCTATATAGCAGTAATTTGAGGAAAGGAAGCACAGACTATAAATCTATGGATCCGTTCATCTTTAAGCCAAAATCAGCCAGCGTTAGTGAATGGCTGGGAATATCCATGTGGACAGTCACTGGAGGGCAGAAGTAATAACCAGCCTGTCAGTCATCTTAACAAGCTTCAACCAATATTGAATTTGGGGGGGGGGGGGGGGGGGTAGATGAGTACAGTATAATATGCACGCATTTAGAAATGTTAATAAAAATGTGATCTATTGCACTTTTCTCACTAAATACAAAAGGCCAAAAATAACCTAAATAATTCTAAGAAAATTGTTTGCTTGGCAAATCCATCTGCAAGGGATGTGGAAATAAATCAAGGGTTCCTTGATGTGAACTGGCATATTTGAACTAACAGATCAAATAGAAACACCAGCTACAATTCAAACAGTTAAAACTCAGACTCATTAGAGGCAAGAAAAGCAAATTAGATAAAAAAATAATCTTACTTAGGTCATCTAACAAAACAAACTGAGAAGTTAGAGAAGTACATTCTCAGTGCTCATGAGTCTAAGTAATGGACTTAGAAATATATCATTTTGCTATATTCTTCATATCTACAGCTAGTAAAAGTAGAAGCATTTTTTATGTGCCTCAATATAATCTTTTTCAAAGCATTGTGAGCTCCCCTAATAATCTTATTCTATTTATATACTAAATAAATAGCCTCGACAAAATTCCAGGTAGAATTCTGTGCTCCTGCCCATTATAAATGAGAAAAACATTCAAGAACTGTGCATCACTAATTCTGACCATGCAAGTTAAATACAGGTTAAACACTATACAAGATCTATACCTCATCTCTTGTCATGATTCCAGGCCAGCCAATGAGCTACTGTTGTCTTTGAATATCTTATTTGTTTAAAAGTTCAGTTTGATTTGGTAAATTGCTATTCCCAGAAGTAAAACTGACTTTCACAAATGGTAATACTGAGTCAATAAATACTAAATATTTACAATTATACTAATCACTTGAACAGGTATCATCATGATGGATCTGTAAATACACTGTAAAATTTAGCAAAGTAACAGTTTTATTTGAATTATAGATAGGATGTCAACTTCTGAACTGAATCCATAGTATTCTACAGGCTGTAGAAAAACAAGGTGGGTAAATAACAAAAATTGAAATATGCTACAAGGAAGACTCAACAAAAAAATTACTACATTTAAGCAGATTATAATGCCATGCTACTGTAAAATAACCCATTAATCTGTTGTGAAGCAAAACATGTAAGCATGTATCAATACTTTTGACTTTTACAGACCACCAACTTCCACAGATGCATCATGAACTCTGCATTTTACTGCTTGTATTTCAAATGTTCAAGTGCTTTCACAGTGTAGGACATCATTTAAAACAGGAAAACACAGAAAAGTATACATAGATTGAAAATTATGAGACATAAATAAAACAATGGCATGTTCTGCAACCCAAAAAAAGTAAAACCAAAGCAGCAAAACTTTACAGAAGTGCAAAGCCTTTTCCACACAAAAAAAAACAGAATTCAAAGAACTGAATTACAAGTAACATTCAAAATTATTAGCTAAAAAATTCATAACAAGCCTGTCATTAAGAGCAGTCCATATCTCTAGCCCTACTGCTTTCAAACTAAGGACTTTTTCATGCAGCATGCTGTACATACTTTTTCCTTGAATAACATTTTCCACATTGCCTCTCCCCAGGCAACAAAGCAGCGAATGCAGGCAGATGAGCAAAGTATTTACAGCAAGCAAGAAAGGACTTACTCAGAAGCAGATGTCTGTCACTTGTAGCAGTGTACTAAATGAGGCTCTGAGAAATAAGCACATTCCTAAAGACACCTAAATGGTAGGAAAATGATCAACCCTCACATGAGAGCTAAATTCTTGAACTAAACTCATGAGGATAAAAGTACAAGTATGTAAAGGATGCTCTGAGGTCACTGAGCAGGACAAGCATGTGCTCTTCACTTACACTTCAAAACAGTGTTGTCATTTTCTTGGAATATTTCATAAAAGGTGACAACTTTGAGCACAGCAGTCTGAGAATTAAACTGAGGTCAGAAAAACCTGGCCAGTTAATAGCAACCCCAAAGCAGTCTGTTCTTTATGGGACAGCAGCTTCAAATAAATGAGATATATAAATATTTAATGGCAATCCTTACTTTTGCATAAATAAATGTAGCTCTTGGCCATGTGCAGAATGTTCTTCCACAAGTTAAAAGAATCCCAACATTAAGAAAACAGAGATGAATTCACATATAAGATGAAAATCACAAAAACTAATTTAGTTATGTATTTATAACATAATTAGGGGGTTATGCTATATACTCTGAATTACCTGTTTGATAGAATCAATTTCAAAACCTCCATGTAAAGACAGAAGGAATCATGGTCAAACTTATAAAAAAGTCTTGCCACAAGGGGGTCTGTAACACATTACATTGTCACACACAAAATAATCCTGATTTCCTGTCTTTAAACAGCTATATTACCTAATTAAGCAAAATGGCATTTATTTGTGAAAAAGGGAAAATATTGAAAAACTTTGCAGTAGCATATTTCTCCATTGTGTATGCAAAAAGCCTAAGTAGTGAGGGAGTTATTGCATTGTGTACAAGATAGGCAGAATTATATTGAAAGTTTATTAGAGTTCACTCAGTTATGTATCGTTCTGCCAGAGATATTTGACTTGCATGGAGTAAGGGAACAGATTAAAAGTTTTAAAAATATAAGCTCTATCAGAGAGTTTATTGTGTAAGCATCACATCCTCAAATTCTGAAAATAGAGCCCTCAACTCATAAGACTTTCCCACTGAAAACCTGAAAGAAGCCTGGTGTGACTGGCAAAACAGACATGCCTGTGCAAAGGGCCCTACCCAGGAGGGACTGCACGAACCCCAGCAGGAGCTTCCCACTCCCTGTGCATCAGGCAGTCCCAGCTGATGGCCAAAGCCTCCTGCATTTCATTGCTGGACAAAACAATCTTCACATATGCAGCACACATATGTAAATGCCATACAAAGACATAAATCTGCCTTTAAGGATGAAAATTGTTGTCATCTTATTATAAAAGTTCCATACCTTCTCGGTGATTTCTCATGGGCAGCTCCTCAGAGCACTGACTTCTTTTTCATCACAGCACAGCCAACAAACTCCAACTGTCCTCAAGCAGCTCACCCACTCTTTTGTAGCACTCATCTTCTTATTGGACACAGCTGTGGCCTGTTAAGAGCAGGCCTGTTCCTAATCTTTGGTGATTAGTACAGCTGCAACTCTGCAGGGGTGAGATTGCCTTCTGCACTATTCTCTTACATTCTATCCCTCCACAGAAAATTAATTATATAAATGCATTCAGTATTTTTTTAAGCGTGTATCTCCCTTGCACCAAACACAATTGAATTAGGTGCATTTCATAAAAAGTAGATCCTGGTATATATACTCAGATATAGTCTGCTAAAAAGTGTACATCAATTTTTTCCTTGGTTGAATTCTAGCAGAATAGCTGAAATCCACCACAAGTTACTAAGGTAGTCAAAGTAATTGTCAAGACAGCAGAAAGGTCATTGTTAAAAAAGACTATGTTACAGTAACATTCAGGGGCAGCTATTTCTTCCAAAAGACATAGACACTGTGACAAAATCAGACTTTTTTCTCCTCTGACAACCTTCAGTTTCTTCATTCCTTTGAATATTGTTCCTGGTTATGTTTGTAAGAGTCCCTAAATCTCAGTTTAACTGCTGTTATTGATTCTTAAGGGCTGAAACACAGGTCTAAACAGAGTTTTTGCCAGCTCCTTAAGTGTCTTTTATATAAAGCATTAAGGACATTGATATATTTGTTTTCTCTTTCAGAGAACTACAGATAACTCTATCATTCTATACATCACCTTCATTGATTGGTTTATTTCTAAAAATATGTGACAATTTACCTGTAGGACACTTGTTCCTAACTCATTAAGAGCGATCAGTAAACCCTGTGGTGTTCATTAGAAAGAAACTTCTGTACACAGCAGCAAAAAAATATTTCCTTCAGCAACAGTGGCTCAGCATTTTAGGGTGGCTGTAAGGTCAAAGAAATAGATAACAAATACATTGAATGTAATCTCTATTGTATCTCCTTATTCTGAGGTCATCCTGGAGGCCTAATTGTTTGATTCATGCATGTGGGTCAGATTCACTACCACCCTTTCCCCCAGTTTTTAATAATATTTATTTTCTGGGAGTTCATAAATTCTGAAATTTAGCAGAGAAGGTTTCTGGTGAAGTAATGAACCAAAATATGACAAAACATCAATCAAAGGAGCATGTGGCTTCTGACCCTTTCTGGGTCTTGGTTTTATGACTTTCATATCTTTGAAGTTATGAAAAGGAGACAAGATATGACAGGTACTGTGCTTGGAGAAGTCACTTAGTCAATTTAATTCCAGCCACCTGTGAGCAACACCATAGAACTATTTCAGCAAATTTGAAGGTGTTCAGCTCCCTGTCTTTCTTTCACAGTAGTAACACATAAGCACTATAGTAGCTTGCAGCTGTATTTGGCTGACTTTCTTTCAGTCCACTGATGAAGTGGAGGAATTAAATAAAACTGCAACATTACATTTCAACATTGTAATCCATCGAAAAAAATCAGAGATAGACTTCAGAATATCAGGAAAACTACAAATGCAATGCAAAATGTAGTTGTGTGAAGTCTTAGAATAGAACCATGGCCAGTTAATTCTGTATGAGGAAAAGAAAGAAAATGAATCCTAATATATATCATAGGTGAGCTCCTCATGTAGGGAATTTTAGCAAAATTAGAATCTTTTGCTCCATTTTAGTTGTTCTAGAAGAGGAATACAGACAAAAAGCTTTAGTTATTTCCAGCTTTAGAGCTGGTGAGGCTTAGGTACCAAGAAATTACACTTTCTCAGGGCTTTTTATGAAAATCTGGAGATTTCAGCAGTCCAAAAGATTAAAAAAATCTCATTTTAATATGTTTTTAGTTTTATCAAGTAGGAGATTTTTAATTTGTCTTTGAACAAGCCATATTGGATCTTTCTGAAGTCAGTGAAGATACTTCAATTTTCAGCAGAAACTGAATCAGTGCCTTAGGGAAATAAGATTGCCATATTGCTCCTGTGGGAAAGGGGAGAAGGTTTGAAGAGCTGTTTGTGAACAGAAACAAAGTTACAAATAATTTGAAAGAAAACAGGAAAAGGAACTGAGGCAGCCTGTTGGAAAGCTAAACTGCTGCTGTAGGGGTGGCACCCTGCTACAATTTCATGTAAAAATTGATAGACTGAATTACAGAGAAATATGTGTAGACAGTGATGTTTTCATTATTTTTTCCCATTTAAAATATTCATACTCAATACAGCAAAGATAACAATAGGAGTCTACATATTTCAGGAAGCAGAGTTTTGGAAGTTTGTGGTACATTAGTTGAGGGTAAAGCCAGAAGGCAGGAAAAAAGGATGAAGAGGATGTGTGGGTCTTTCTGTGCCAATTTTCTCTCCTGCCTGAGGCTGCCACTTTGGTAATAACCTGAGTTTCTAACACCTTATATTACACAGGAGGCTCAAGATTCTGAAAAGTTATGTACAATAAAAATCTGAGAAATGTGCAGAGAGTAACAGTATCTGTTAAATCTTTAGGCTCAGCTCTGTTAAATTTAGGCTTTCTGGTAGAAATAAGTTAGTTGCAATGCTATCATTCAGAGGTAGACAAATGACATTTGACTTTTAAAGGGAGGGGAGCATAGGTGTTTGTGGAGGAAACAAGATCAAGCCTCTGAGCAGATCAACATTTGGAGCATCCACCCATATTTTAACTCTCTCAACAGAGAGGTTTTGAACCCTTCATGAATCATACACAGACTGGAGATAAATAGGTAGCATATGAGGAATTTGAGTGTTAAAAGAACAGCATTTATACACCTTCTAAACAATTTTCATAGGGCCAGCTTCCCATCAAAGGCAGCAAAATAGAAAATATTCTCAGGAGCTTCAGTTGTGTGTCAGTACTCTCTTTAATTTGTTTTTTTTAGGCACTTTACAAATCCAGAACAAAAGCCAGTACCTCTGCACTTAGCTCACTGACAAATCTATTAACATGGCAGATGCTCTCCTTGCATCAAACATCAGAGGTTTTTCACACTTAATGGGCAGAGTCTTTTCTCATTCTGACACAGATCTTCCTGAAGAAGATCAAAGCACAATGGGAATGAGATGGGGAGCAAGACCCAGGAGTTCTAATCCATTTATATCATCCTGTCTTTCAATATTGTGAGCAAATCCCCCTAAAATGAATGCAGCTTATAGTGGAAGTTAATCCTGATCTGTAAGATTACAAAGTTGGAACAGGCAGGTTCACATAAAGGATAACAAGAGGATGGGTGTCAAGTCTGTTCCCTACCAAACAGACCAAAGGGGAAAAAATGGAACAGGAAACCCTGCTTGCTCCTTGGTGCTACTGTGAATGCATACTCTGGGAAATTTTTCTATATGGGTATTCTATATGTTTGTTTACTTATAGGTGTAAGTGGACAGAATAACATAAAGGCTATTTTTAGCGCTCAATAAGGCCAACAAAAAATTCTTTTGAACTCCATAAGGAGCAAATCCTTTTGATCTTATGAGAAACGGATAGGCTGTAGATTCACAGAAAGGATTTAGCTTTCCTCTGGTCATACTCCTACAATCACCACTAAATAAAAACATGCACTATGCTTTTTACCTTAGTTGTTATGTAAATGAGATCTCCAAAATTCTGGGATGTGATTAGTCTAATTAGAGCAATGACAAACCATGCTGCATTCAAACACAATCTCACTAGGACAACTGCTGTCAATACCCCATCAAACATATCTACTAAATTTTTCTATGTTACTTGGAGAATAACAATGTTCCAAAGTTAGAAATGGCATAGCACACAGTCAGATTATTCATGCAGAAGGTGCTAGAGCAGTTGAAATGTACCAAGATGTCTCCTGAAAACCAAATTAAGAACTCATATGTGATCTCAGCAAACCAGAAATTAGTGGCAAATAGTGCATGTTTATGTATGATTTTGTATCCACATCAAAATGTGGGTTTCATATTTATAAAGCATTTTCAGAAACAGTGGTCCTAAAGCTGAATGCAGAATACAGTAGGAAACTGCTAGGGGCAGTATTATGTGGTTTAATAATTCCAGAGATAATCATGGATTCAGTATAGGCTTTGCAGTGCTTTTATAGATAGTATTGTGTAAAATATACCATTGGGAGGAGATAAAATTTGCACCCTGTAGGCAGAAGTTCAGTGGGGAATTTTCTATTCAGTGATACTGAGGCTGAATTGGTCTGGCTTCATCATAGAACCCTCACTTTGCAGCCTGATGTGTATGGATCAGCCAGAAAAAAAACTGACATCCTTGTTCTCAGTGAACATTCATAGGCAGAGCTGAAAGGAGGTAAAGTTGAAGGCAACTTCCCATGATCCAAAAGTAATAAATGGCCATTTTCTCCCAGCTGAAATGCAAAAGAAGGGGCAGGGAGAGTACTTGAGTATGTAGAGGTCAAGCACTGGAAGAATTTATAATTATTATTTTTAAACATTCCAGTGTCAACTATTTTCCTCCTTCTCAAGGTATTAGAGGTGAGTACACAAGGATACAAAGCTTGTGCTTAGGCGTCTATATTTTCTTCTAGGTCAGATTAAGCTAATGTAATAAAGTAATGGAAAACCACTGATGGATCTTGGCTGAAGACATGGTTGTCAAAGTTTCTTTAGATAACAGAAACACTGTTTGACAGAGAAAGGTATTTGTTAGTGACTTTCCATCTAATACAAAGCACCTTGAGTTGTCTTGGCACGGTGACTTGCCATATGGAGTGATGTGTGACCTGTGTTAATTTTGTTCCTATCAAGATATTTTGTTCAATTTCCACAGAGATGTTGTGATGGAAATTATTGGCTACATATGTCAGCAGGAATACATGAAAATTTTCAGACTTTTAGGTATATTTAGAACGGATCACAATTCCATAACAAAATCCCTACAATACTTTATGATTATTAGCCCCCATTACAAAAAAAAAAAAAAATCAAAAACAATAATATTGCTTCATTTCCCAGTAAGGAGGCAATTAACTAAGCTGTCCTTCTACAATTTTTTCCTAATGTAAAATATTTGAATATTCAGTTGCAACTGTTACATTAAGCCTTAACAGCAGTAAATTTCTTTGATGGAACTCTTCCCCTATACTTAAAGCAACAACTGTTCTTGAGACAGCAACTATTCTAAAGGAAAGCTTCAGTCAGCCCTTGTTTGTGTCTCTGTAATGGACAAAGTTGTTTTCTTCATTGTTCTGACTGTTGACTTTCAAAAGACTCTTTAGACCATAACCATCTTTTCTCTGAATGCAAATCCAGCTGTTTATACTCAGTAACATTGGTGGTTCTTTAACTATTTTGTTCCCAAACTCAGATATCTGGGAGATATTTTATTGAGTTATCAACTTATCAGCTGTCAGTTCATGAACTTCAGATTATCATAGATCATTTCAAATCAACATCTGCATCAGTTCTGCAACAGACTAATAAACCAAGTTTGTTTGTTTGTTTGTTTCAGCACCCACCCATTTTGATGACCAATGTTACCATATTTACTTTATTTTAAATATAATTTGTACTTTCACTAGTCTTTACTTTCCAGTAGAGTCCAAAGGCTGTTATTAAAAATGTCCTCATACAATAACTTTTAACAGTACTACTAGCATGCCTTAAAGTTATTATTAAAGACTAACAGGTATATAGCTAAATGGAGTAATAAAAAAAGGATATATTTATTACAGCAATTTCTAAAAAAAAGAAATTCCAAAGTATTTAGTTATATCCTACTCTGTTGCTTGTCTCAGTGCAAGTCCAGGGTCAAAATCTGACCAAGCAGAAAATTATTTAAGCAAGATATTTGATTATGACTATAAGAATTTTCTTTTGAATGGGCTTTGTATTAATCCTTTTTCTAGCCCACTGGGGTGACCATGGGAATATTAAGGGAGTTATTTGAACATGAGTTTGATCTGGTCTGAAACATTGTCATTAGTGCTGATGATGCTCATGTTGTAGAAAACCCATTTCACTTTAAAAACAGCAGCTAAAATATGCAAGGCTGAGAGGCAGAAAAATTCAAATAAACTTTTTGCTCACATAAATTGTAATAATAGTGAAGTCAGTAGAAGTACTGAAACTCTTTCTGAGCTTTTTTATACATTAGCTAATCCCATTTGCTTTGGAAGTGTGTCCCACATGACACTGTCTCATTTGTCACCAAGTGGGTGGGCACATGTTCATATGTACAGTGAAAGTAGAAATCTGGCCAACTGCAGAGTAAAGAGAAAGCTGAAGAAGAAGGGAGGTAATATAACTTGAAGCTGTCCACACACAATATAACCTGCAACTAGCAAGAAAATTCTGGTAAACACAGAATATTAAAAATATTCTGTTTACATAGGCATCCTGTGAAAAACAGCGCCACACATTCAGACAATTTTCAAATGGTATCTCAAATACCATCCCCTTCCCCCACCTTCTCTCCAGCATTTTCATTTGCAGAAATACTCATAAAACACCAGTATTTTTTTCCCAGAGCAATGTAACTATATCCAACACCCCAGGTTGGTATCAGAAGTCTACTTCAGCAATACTCCTGTGTACAGTGTTTATTACTTTTAAGAAAGAAACAGAGCTAAGGCTACAGAAAAAGAAACATTTTTGCCATTTTGATTATATAAACTAATAAATATTCTCCTCCCAGACCTAGGATCCTTGAAGTCAATACTCTCTGAAAGTAAATTGTTTCTTACTTTCCATATTAAGAAAAATATTAACAATCAATAGAGAGGTCAAAAGTTTTTCTTCACAAAATATTTTCACAGCATTTTTTTCTATTTTTTCCTTCCCCCTTTTCTTCTCCTGAAGGACACTAAATATTAGAAAGCTGTAACAATCACAGCTTCAAATATCTTTGCAAATTCAGTTGAATTTAAACACAGACTTGTGCACCAAGGTGACACACATGATTTCATGTATTTGCTACAGGCAGCTGCATTTCCTTTCCCTCATAAGGTTTGTTACCTGTCCTTATGGTCCCTGATTTTAAATAAGGCTCTGCCCTAGCAAAGCCTTAGCCTATCCTATGATCCATCATATCCTCATCCTGCATCACCCATTTACAGTGCACTACCAGATTTACTGAAAATGTATTGCCTTGCTGTGATTTATATTTATGCAAGTCACTGAATCACAAGAGCTATTAAGTCTTCAGGGCAGGAATCATCTCTGATGATACATCTGGTAAATGTATCACATTTATTCAGTAGGTACAGAGTCCAAAATTAGGTTTTAGTTATACTGAGAAAACAATAGCAATAATCAATAATAACAATTCTTTCCTAGGTTTATATTTATGCAATAAATAATGTCTGCAGCAGTTGAGGAACATAAGGTCATTTTCTGCAATCTTTCAAGTTTTGTATTACCAAAATTAAGAACAGGAAACCCTTTATGTTATTTTAAAACTGGAACTCTTCTTACCTTGATAATTATGATCCTTTAAGGCTTCTTAAATTAAGTGCCACCTGAAGAAAAAGAAATTGAAAGGGAAAATAGCCTGGTTTTATTTTTTCATCTTTTTCTTCTTCCACTTAAACTTTTTGAAGAAACTTCGTGTTATCCTGTGATAAAAGTGCAATGAATTCTATCTTATCCTCTCCCATTTCTCTATAGTTCTCTACAGTCAGATTAATATGACTATTAATGGAGTACAACTGTTTTGTAGATCCCTCTGGAACTTAAAAAGGAAAATTGGACAACTTGGCAAACCTCATTTGCACTCAGCAGGTTGACTAAAATCCATCTAAGGATAAACAAGAAAACAATGTGAAACAAGTGTTAGAACAAACTGCTCTGCACAGGCCTGGACAATTCTCAGCATCAACTGCTTGCTTGAATATTCTTCAAAAATATCCCTCACTAAGCAAATTGCCAATGCTCTTTATTTCACATAGTGAGATAAGCCACTGAACATTTTTCACCTGTGGAATGATGAAAACTTCAAATCAAAAAACAGTCAAAACCAAACCCCAAAAACCACCACAATAAAAACCCCCACAAATAAAGCTATTAAAAAATAAGACTTTAATCAAAATTTACCAGATTAAGGCTAATAACTAACTGCAGGGTTAGTGCCAATACTTCCTGAGCAGTGAAGAGAAAGCCATGGTTGCCACAGCTCTCACTACATAATAACTATGGGAAATGCTGGTTTCTCAGTGGTGGTGACAGTAGGATACCACTGACTACAGGACAAAAACCCCATTAATATGGCCTCTCATTATACACACCAATCACCATTTCTATTTCTGAGATCATAGATCTTTAATGTCGTTCAGATCCCCTTTGGCTACAAAAATAAGAGGTAACCAGAGAGGGAAGGTAATGGCACGAGCCGCATGAGATCACCTAAGTTGCACTCACACCACATTGGTTTTCAGCTCCCAGGCTGCTGCCAGGGCTTTGAATATCTCCAGCTGCAGAAAAATGATCCACAGTAAATCATCCCTTGGGATAAGTGATGAAATGACCACCATAACTGATTCCTAGCACTACTGACAAAGTACAGTTGTAGAATGAACCCTGAGGTTTTTACTATAAATTAGTTATTCATTCTAGGAAACTTTTCTTCCTGCAAGATGTTGCCATCCTTAAGCTTTGGTAAGATTCTGTGTGGAATGACAGACAGGGAGGTTTCCAACTGCTGATTGGCCACACCAGTGTTCTGTATTCCACGTAAGGTAAGAATATGTTGTAAGAGCACCATGTGAATTCATTACCATCTTGAGTGGGTAATGAACCTGGTTATGTTTTTAATGTATCTTGAAATCCAAGCTTAATATCTAGATTTCACAGATAACAGAAAAAGTCCAAAATTTCATGGGTTCTCTGAACATGTGCACAAAGCCCACAGCTGAACTCAACTTGAAATGACTAATTCTCCCCTCCAGATACTAAAAAAAAAAGAGAGTTTTGAAACTTTTGTTAGTACAATTCCTAAAATGAATGATTTTTAAAGCCGATCATTGCATCCATAAAACAAAATATAGCTACTAAAATATTTGTTTACTATTTACTACAATTTGTCCTTTGGATTTGTTATGAGAACTTTTGTTAAAGAAGCTCCTAGAATTTTAAGTGGTTATTCCAATAAATAAATAAATCTAACCACAATTAAGCAACATGACTCTTCAGATGACCCAACATAAAACTAATGATTGGAAAAGAATGTAAAAAAAGTGGAGAGCAAGAACTACTGCAATTACTCTCCCACCTTTAGATTGTTAATCACAAGGCAGCTGCCAACTGGCCTTTTATGCTGAGTTAAGTAGTCATCCAGGTTGTAGTTTTTATTTTATATGCCACAAGCTATTACCTCAGGATTCAAATTCAAAATCAGTTTAAGAATTGGAAGTGTACATTGCAGGCATCAGGCTGGTCTGTTCACTCCAGTGGTTGTTGCAGGTTGATCAATAGGGCATCAGTTCCTGGCTTCTTGACTTGCACTAACAGGCAAAAATTCTGAAAAGAAAACTACAAAACAGCACAGCACCCAAATAACTTAGGGATATGCATATTGATGTATTTTTAAATTTCTTTCTTAGGCACAATTATGGACAGAAAATGCACAGCATATTCATGTGAATGAGCATCCAGAGGGTTCTTATTGAGTATATACAGGAACATGTACAAAATAAAATACATAAATATAAAATTTCTGGTAAACCCTCAATAAGAGAAGAGATGGTTCTCTGCACATCTTTTGCCAGTGGCTGACTTAACTGATCACAGTTTTCTCTAAGTCACATTTTTACTGCTTAATTTTTTTAGTCAAAATTGAGTAAAAAATGCAAGTTAATTTGTGGCAATATACCTAGCTTTGACACTGATATATGAAAACACTGAAGGAAGAAATACAAGATACAAGAAAAATATTTACATAAATACTCAGAAGGTTTAATGATATTATTCCTTTTTCCATGGACTCCAAAACACCAAATAGAAACATTAAGGGTTTGTTCAGTTTCCCCTCATACCTCAGCCTTTTTAACTACTTCTTCCAGTTTGTGTCCATTCCAGTTTGTTAATTCCTTCCTGTTTACTCCTTGGGCACTTTTTTCTATAGGAAACAGGGTGCAGGCAACAGGGAAAATACCATGTCCCTAATTCAATATGACTAAAATTATGATTATTGTGCCCCACACAGAACCTTCACCACCTACACCAGCCTCAGTGACTGTTGCTACAACTGCATGAAATGTTCCCATTCTTCTCTGCCCTTGACAATATGCACATAATGCTGTTTCATAGCACAGGAGAGTTTTAACTGTGTTAAGTTCTCACAACATCCTTCTTCCTTAGGTAGGGGGAAAAAAATTTTAATCTGATAATGGTAGAATTAGCCTAAAACATGCATGTGAATTAAGTGGACACACAACAAAGAAATAAACCTTCATATAATACAGTGGATATCCAGTTCAATGCAAAGATGCAGTAGAGTCACTTCAGTGCTAAGGTTTACAGCTCCCTAAAACTAAAATACTTTCATATTTTCAAAAAGCTCTAAACATCTTCTCTGGAGCAAAATGGAAGATCAAGTGTAATCTCCATATCCTCCTAGAACAAGGCTTACAGCTAGGGGAGGTGGCAAGCACAGTTATTACTGAAATGAGGAGGTACCACATATCAATACCTTCTGAAATATCTGGAGAATAGTCAGTGGTGGCTGCAGACACCTCAGTAGAGATCTGCATAGCTTGGAGTAAGACTATCTAGAGAATGGCACCCAGCTTTGTTGGAGAATTAATGAAATAATAAAAGGCATGTGCCTGAATATATTATGGCTATTAAATCTGATTATCACTATTAAGATGTAGCTTTTAATTATGTTAGATGTTTATTTCTTAATGTCTTAGCAAAATAAAACACAGGAGAAGATTTGTATGAGATTTCCTTTCTTTAAAATCAAGGGCAGATTCTACTTTATTTTGCACTATACAATATCATTTGCTCTGCTGCCAAATGACTGCAGTCACCACTATTATGACTGGCATCAAGACAAGCCCTTTAAGCTTTGAAGGAAGTAAATAAACAGAGTAACAGAAAATTTAGCAAAAAATGGATTGCTGGCAAACCACAATAATTTCCTAGAAAAGCTCGAGCTTCTTAAACAAAGGAAAGACTGGTATCTCCTGAGGTCAGTGCCATCTCTCAATTTACACCCTGTTGTACTGGAAGAGACTCTAAGTAAGCCAAAGAGATAAGCATTAAATCTACTGCTTGAAAACATTCCATCCTCTCATTCAAATAGGTTCATGAAGTAAATCTGACATATAGTACTGAAAATTCTTTACATGCTGCAAATATTTCCTTACAAATAAACAATAATAAAGAAATCCAAGCCTGATCCTACAGCTTTTATTTTGAAATTTCAGTGAGAAATTGAGATTTAATCTCATCCAAATTGAATTAACCACCTTAAATTAGCAATACAAAATCAGTATTTCTGAGCCCTCATGAATCTAAGTGACAGGTGAAGAAAGACCTCCAGCTCAGACACATGGAGTACTTGATCAAGACAGAAGTGAACACAGCTCACTCATATTTAAAACATTCTTTCATATATTTTTAATAAAATAACTGATACAAATTCAAAACTAACTTCATAAATCAAACATTATTCAATGTACAAGGCTTCAAGGTTTCCCCTGTTATGGATGTGAGCGTGCCTGTCTCTGAGACAAGGGTTTTGCACTTGAATGCTTGAGGTTTTATGAAAGGTTTATTGGATTTCATAGTCCCTTAAGGGGAAACCCTTTAAATGTCTTTGCAATTATAAGTCTAATAACAATTTCAGCTCTTGGACAGAGCCTTGACTTGACAAAGATAAGGAACTGGAAGTTGCTCAGTCAATACAAAGCTATTAATCTCTGTCACCCCGCTGTCATTGTGGCTCAGGGAACCAATGTAGTTTCTTGACCTACGTGAAGCCGTGTAGTGATTTTATTCAGGATGTCAGCATTCATCAGAACAGATTTTGTCACACCCCAACTCACTTGAAGAGCTCCCAGTTCTTTATCTTGACTGCATTGACACCCTTCAGATACCAGCAGTTTGTTTCAGTCTCTGCTTATTATTATTATTTAGCACCTACTCATGTGTAAATGCCTTCAAAAATAAAGTATTGAGCTGGAACATAAGCAGTTTCATCCCTGCCTTCTGTGTCCTCAGAGGACAGTTTTGAGTTGCCAAATGCTATAAGTGCTTGCATATTCAAATGAAGGTTAATTTTGTTCATCTTCAGTAAAATTAGATTAGTATTTTTCCTTAGTGGTGCGCTTTTTAATGTCATCCTTCTCTGATCTTGAAATATAGTGTGAGAACATAGATCAAACTCTTAGCAAATTATCCTGCCAATATTATCACAGGAATGCACACTTAGTGTGGATTTGTCTTAAATAAGCTGAATTTATCTTTCTTTCTTGGTTAGTGTACCCTTGCTGTAAGAGAAACTACAGCAAAGATACATTAATGGGCTTATCCTAAAGTCTTGGTGAGCAATGAAAAGAACCCTGATTTTTTTCTGGAAGACTTTAGAGAAGACTACAGTGATAACTTGTAGAGACTTCACTAAATATCACATGCAAACAGCAAACAGATGTAAAAAGAAGTAATCTAACCAATTCATGCAGAATGATAACTGCACTTGAACCTTTAATAAATATTTCCTAAATGGATTACTGAGTAACAAAAATGTGGACCACAAGAAAAGCTAAATAAATTATGAGTAATTTAGGAATTATGATTAGATGGGTTATTTTAACTGTCAAACACCAACTTATTATAGTAAATAATATATATGAATACCAGCAAAACCTAGAAAATACTAGTAATCTCTCCAAAATACTTAGCATTATAGTATTCTTGTATTATACACAGTAAAAAGTAAAGCAGACTTCACTGACTTCAATAAAACTCTTCTAGAATTTTTCTGAATAAATAAGATTATCAAAGTGAAATAACATTCTACCAAATTTGCAACATTGATGAAATTATATTTGATAATGAATATGGATGGTAGTGTAGAATTGCAAGGGTGTTTTCTTTCTGGGTTTTGTGGTTTGTTTTATAGTTTTCTCAGTGAGTATTTTGAATTCAAGGAACTACAAGAGAAAACTAACTAAAATTACAGCAATCAATTCTATTTCTATCAGACAGTCCAGAGTTTTCTATAACTCTTGTTTTCTCTTCTTTTATCTCTTCTTCACTCTTCAATTTGTCCCTGTATGATGTTCCCCTCTTTGTCCTACCACCCATGTTTTCTTACTCCTTCTTGCCCTTGCATCTGCTTCTATTCTCCATCTGTTTAGCTGAACAGGTTGCAGAGCAAGTTATATAATAACTTTCACATCCTCCTGCTGAAATTGGCTGCAACCAGCCTGCTGGTCTTACACTTGCTGAGTCAACCTGCTCTCCTCGAGGTAGTCCTTCCAGTGTACGAGACTGACAGGGGCACTGCTGCTTCAGCAAAGTCACCATGAATAAAGGTGACAGCAGGCAGCTGCAAAAATAAACTAAGAATCCACTTCAAATGGAATTTTTGTCTGTCTTTTTCTTTGTAGGTTTCTGAGTATGAAGGTTTTAAAGTAGTTTTATCATGTGGGTTCATCTAGGAAAGTTCCATTCTCTTTTTACACTGGACAGCCCTAAAATCAACTCGCTCAGAAGACATTCTTTAATGTGGTTGCTACTGAATTGAAGAGAGTGGGGAAACTGAATTAATGCATTATTTGTCTTAATCCTGTCAAGGCAACAATCTATGATCATTGAAGTCCATAAAGCTGTTCTCAGTAGCAGAGGATTAACACCTACAGGTATAGTTGGAATTGCTATTTTTCTCCTATTTTTTCCACACTGATATATTTTATATCCAACCAATTGCCAGTATCTTTCAATGTATTTTCTTCCTCAACTATCACTCTCCTTCCTTTCACTCTTTCTGTGGTCTTTATCTTTTCCTTTTCAGTTCCATTAATCACATTTTGTGGCATTACAGCCATTGCTAAGAAAGAATACCAATCTTACATACTGTGTATATACTTCAAATTTTCATAAATCTTTAACCCAAAGTCCTCCTCCCTGTTCTCTGCACGTATATATGTGCATGTAAGTATTTATGCACACACATGTGCAGTGTCTGTCACAAGAAGCCCTCAGTTACTCTGGGCTGTTACACAATAACAAAAGCACCAACACAGAGGCTAATGCCAATTAGAGAGCCAAGGATTGTTTCATTCACTCTGATCTCTCACACTGTTTCATTAATCCTTGCTGATCAACACAAGCCAGTGCTCCTCATCCTTCTGGGCCAGTGCCAGCACTAGGCTGCATTTTGACCAAGGGTACTGCACAATGTGCACACTCTCTCATGCCCTGGTACACTGGGCACAGCTGCCATCTCCTTTTAACCTCTCTCAATGCAAATTAGATGGGGTTGACAGGAGGGCACAAACAGATTTTAGGAGGTAAGATTTTGTACAATAGATGACCTCATTATTAATTTAACATTTTCTTCTTTTTCTTTCAGCCTCTCCGTTCTTTAACTCCATTTTGTAGTTTTCTTTCCAATACTTCACAAAATTATATTCTTGGATATGCTCACAACAAAACACCTAAGGTTTTGGTCCTTGTTTTGGATTTTTTTTTCCTATCTTTGTTCATTCTGTTATTCAGTATTTATCCTCATTCCATCTCACATGGCCAAACCAGATTTGTCTACAGTCCTTTAGGTCTTCTGAAGATACAGACAGTATCACATATGGCCCACCAGGAATAAGGTGTGAATTCATGGCTGCTGATCCTGCTCAGACAGTTGACTCCATGTTAAGGACACAATTCCATATGCAATCTAGCAGTGCCTGTCACCAACTTCATGGCCCATTTTCTGGGCAGCCAGATGAGGTATCAAATGTTTCCTCCTGACTTCCTTCTCTTCTTTCTCATCACTTTTATAACCTTGAAAGTGTTCATCCTGTCCCATAAATGCAAATGTTTTCACTTCCTTTGACTCATAGGACCTAAAGATTCTAAAGCAGTTTATACTTCCTGTGGTTTTACCCCACTTTCCAGTTCCAATGTTTCTTATAATGTCACTGGCTATTTTTTGCCTTGTTATATAATAAATTTAAAAAAACAATACTTCAGCTTTAGTATATGGTGATTCCTGAATCTTGATGTTCCTTCTTTCATTGTCTTTATGTTAATACTAAGGAATTAATCACTCTGCTTCAATTTTGTCTTGCTGGATGATAACATGTTTGTAGTGACCAAATAATTAGTGATTGTGAAACACCTTTAGTACCTAGAAGCAGTAGGTACTCAATCTAAAACATTACATAACAGCTATATATTAACAGTACCCTTGTTTAGGTGTGTCAGTCTGAAACAATCAACAGTATGTGATAATTTGAATTAAAATAGGCCTGTATGATAATCTACAAATGACACAGTTCAAAAAATAATCAAATATTCATGTGGTTAGAGATAGAGGTTTTCTTATCTGGCACAAGGAAATTCTCTTGGTTTAAATGGCTGTTTAATCTCTCAATCTCTCTGTCTAGATGGCATTTAAGTGAAAAAGGTTTTAAGAGCACAATGTCTGTAAAACCATAATATCTGATCCTTTAAATTTGAGTATATGTTAGTGACTCTGGCACCATAAATTTTCACTGTATAACTATTTTCCTTTATAAGTTATGTTGTAAAAGTGAGATTGCACTGTAAACCCTTCTCCTTTGCAATGAATAAAACAGAGGAGTATCCAGAAATGTTTCCTGAGCTGCAGAAGCTGTAAATCAGTGGAATTACAGCATGTGGAACAATGCACATCTCCCAAAATGTTTCAGGAAAAAAAAATGGTTCATCTGCTTGAAACTTGCTAATAAATGGAATCAGATTTAAATGTATTTTAAAATAATTGAGTGTATTATACAGAAAGATTTTGTAAATCAAAGTATTTCCACAGTTTTGGCATGATTGTTACAAATCAACATCTCCAGGAATCTTTTCTTTTGCACAGGCATTCTGTTGCAATGCTACTTCCCATTGCATTTAAATTTCTTTTAATAGAGTACAACAGTTATTAGTGATTTATAATGAAGTAAAGAAGAATCAAGACAAACATTTCTCATTAAATCTCCAGTTTACTTTGACTGTGCCTCACTTCATCATTTTGATAACACTTCTCAGGAGAATTCACAAATCAGTATTTATGCTAATTATTTTCAAGATTTTTAGAAAAACTTGCTGTCAGTGCATTGAGTAATGAAAGAGGACTTGAAAAATGCACTGTTTCATCTACAAGATGGCTTAGTAGAATTGCAGACCACCAAACTTTCATTTGACAAAGGGCTGAGGCAGTTCTGGTACTCATTCACTGGATGTCAAAAGCATGAGAGGATTAAAATCTTACTTCGTGAAATCAGAATTAAAACTGAAATTTACTGAGCTCCCCACTCTGACATATAATCATGAAAAAAAACCAAAACCAAAAACAAACAAAAAAGGTTTTAATTCTATTATAATGAAAACCCATTAAAAGAAATTAAAAGCAAATTTTAAAGGAAATTTTAAAGTCCCATGTCAACAATTTCCAAGACTTGCTATTTATTTTAAATTAAATTCTGGAACAAAAAAACCTCAGTTTTATGAAGCATTTCAAATTCAACAGAACCATGTAGATGAGAATAACATAATTTTCATGTGTTTGTGTTTAGGGTTTTGCTCTCAGGTGAGCATATTCCTACCCCAAAGCCTTAAATAAGTCTCTTGTTCTCTATCTCAATAAAATCACAAATGCAAAACAAAATTGTATTTCTTAATATATATCAGAATTTTGGGAAATAATATTCTTCTTTAAAATGTGAAAGGGATTCTGTCTCACTAAAAGTTTGTGTGTAGATTTGGCAGGAATTGCCTGTTTATTGTGTGGTGAAAGCTAAATGAAAAAGTCAGTGATATAGTGATATAGTTTTCATTATTTCTGGTAGGTTGGAGTCTACAACCTTCAGTTTAAAGGCAACTGTGACTTTTGAGCTGGGTAGTGTCCTAATAAATATGCAACACTTTGTTCCTTTCCCCAGTGAATCTCTAATTATTCTCCTTACAAACTGCAGTAGCTCAGGGGAGAGTAATGAAGTAATGTGTGTTTTTGCATAAGTCAGGGAGAGTGAGAGATCTGTCCTGCCAGAAGACACTGAAGCACAATTTCTAGTTTCCATTGGGTAGAGAGATGGCTTTACAACAATCTTAATGGCAAAAAAAAAATTCAAGGGAAGGAGTAACTTTGCAAGGAATAAGTAAAATTTTACTATGTTTAAGATTTGAGCTTCTAGATTTTCACAGCTCTCATAAACAACAGTGTATTTGGGTTATTTATTCACAAATCATGGTATGTTACAACACAGATTTGATCTCATTCAGGATTGAACCATGCCAGAGTGAAAAACTATTATGCAGTAATTGCCTTTATATAGCTGCTGGAAGAATTTTGTTTGCATCTCATGTCTCACTATTCACCTTACTGCAGATCTGTGGGTATAAGAACCATAAAATGTTCCAAGTGTCCTAGTATTGTCCTATCACTGAAATGCAACATGACTGTTTAGGTTCGGGTTGCTACTTGACCACTTTGGGTCTGGAAGTTGTTGCTATGAGCAGCAATGTATTTTTCTTTTATACATGGAAAACACCAACACTTTGGAGTCCTTTTTCATAGGAACTAAAAAAAAAGTCTTAAGAATCAGTAAAGATAGGAGAATTTCCTTCTTTGAAACAGAAGTTACCTACACAACACCCCATCATCAGGAACACAAAATGTGTCATTAAAATTCTGAACAGAAAAACAGAGTGCCCTAATTATACAGGGCCAATGAAAAATGGGAGCAGCGTTTGAAATCTTTCAAGCAGACAAGGCAGTGATGCTCAATTAAAAGACAGGGGAAGGTCACATTATGTTAACTCAAAAATAATGAAACAGGAGAGTTCAAATACTGCACTCTAGCTCTGGCAGCAGACTACAGAGATTGGAAGTATTTAGTCTATTTTGGAAGCTAGTGGAGTCTTCTTTCAAAATCTTTTTTTGTTTTTAACTCTTAGAATTTGCACACTTTATTAAGAACTTCAGTTAATAAGTACAAGAGATTCATCCCCTTTCTCCTCTATCTGATCTCTCACTATTGCCTTTGTACTCTGGGTAAACTGGATTTGATTTTAAGTTGCATATCTATTGCCTCTTTGGATGGCCTCTGGCAGTGCACCTATTTTGAAATAGGATGTTTATACAAGAAAGAAATGTTTCTCTTCAAAAAGACCAAAAAACCATCTAACATTAAATACAAACCTGCGATATGTCTGTTTTGAAGAACTATGAAAGGAACAAAAGAAAACTGGTGGTATTTTAAACACTGAAAGCACTCATACATGTCACCCAAATGCCATTAACACTGAATTCAACAAAAAGATTTGTTTGAATGAAGATTGCAGAGTTCACCACCAAACCCTGTTCTAAATGGGAAGCCTATCAATATGCTCTTAGTCTGCACACATTTTATTGTGTTCTTCATAAAGTCAAAGGGAATTTGAATTTATTTTAGAGGTGATTGACTGGAACTCTGCAACTACACATACATCAGCTCTACATCAGGTCCTGTTTTAATACATACAAAAATCATAAAGAAGCAATTGCAAACATCAGACACAGAAGGCCAGGAAATGACAGCACAAGTCACAAGGTACTTTATTCCAAGTAGCACACGCTTAAAAAAACTCACACACATCACTACAAATTCTGCTAAAGGCCAAGTACAACCCTCAACATGACCTGCTCACCTTAAAGAAATGGTCTGTTCTATAAGATAACTTAAAGTTTACTTTAATTAATCTGTTGTATATTACAGGTTTTTCTGACCTCCAGAGTATTTTTTTCCTAGGTTAATTTGCAATTATTAGCTGGGATGAAATTTAAAAAATAGGAAGAAGAGGTAAAAGTTTACAAGAGTACATCAGTGTAGATGCTGAATGTAAAGGAGAACTAAGGTCTGTGTGCTAAGATATATAGTTAGTAAAAGAAGCTAAGATATCAGAACAGAGCTGCTGTTAATGGAAAAAAATTCAATTCTCCCTGGTAGACAATGTTATCTAACAGTATCTTCTGTCAGTTGTTTGCAGACATGTTTTCAGCTTTTAGGTTAATTATCAAAATCTCTGCTCCTCCCAATTTTCTTCAAGAACATTCCCACACATTGTGCCTTATCTACCCAAGATACCCTTGTTAAGAAATGTAACATATATATGCAGTATCTTTCAAAAATATCTGTCAACAATGAAAAACCAAAGTACCAATTAAAAATATCAGCCAGAGGCAAAATTACAATAACTCAGATGAAAAATGTATAAACAAACAACCCCACATAAAGAAATCAAGGATCTAGCACTGTAAAAATTTCCTTCTGATAGGCAGAATTTGTTTAAAAGAAAAACGAGGCTTTTCCACATATATTATTGATTCCATTGTGAAAATTCCAACAATTTTAGTTTCTGGAACAATTACAAACATTAAGAATTTTAATTAATCTCTGTTTAAAAAAGCTCCACACGTCTTTCCTCTACATCAAGGCAGCTACTGTAAATAACTGAAACTAGTTGATTCACAAAAAGTCTTTTGTTATGGTAGTTCCCAGATTTGCTGTTCTGACAACAGAGATGAGTCTTTCACTGAAGGTTCAAAGACAGTAAAGGGAGTAATATAAATAACAGGTATGAAAATGACAATTAGGAGGAACACTACAAAGCAGTAAAGGGACTGTCAAAGTCAAGTCAGGAAAGTAAAAACAGGTTGTAAAAGGAGTAATGTCTGTAAAATTAGAGAACATGTTCTAACTACTTCTAATTCCAACAGCTCAGCTGGGGACTCTGCTCTAAGGCAGGAAGGCAGAGTCATTGAAAGTCAGGACCAGAGTACACCCAATTCCACATTTGATGGGCTCATTCATTGCAGGGCTGTAATGAGGCAGCTTTACGTTAGCTCAGGTGTGTTTACAGTCACACATCCCAGCTGTCTGAAAGGATGCCTGTAAATTTTGGTGTAACAATCCCAATGTCATAAGTGAATGTCATAAGTGGCATGGTAACAGCCTCAGCGTCCTGAAGCCTGCCAAGATCTAGGTAGGAATCAAGCACCAGCTCCTGACTCATAAAAAACCCGATCTATAACCCTATCTTAGGGTAATTATGTCCCCAAAGAAGTGATGGTTTCAAATTCAGACCTGAAGTGAAGACTTTGCATTTACAAGCAGCTGTAGACACACCTACAGCCAGCAGGAAGAATTCCCTCACCAAAAGGGTTGTCAAACAGGCTGCCCCGGGAAGTGGGGAGTCACCATCCCTGGAGGGATTGAAAAAGATCTGTTAAAAGTTAAGCAGTGAGGCAGCGTTTCTCACTCATTAAAGTCACACCAGCAGATCATCTGGTAGTCAGGGTGCCCCCTGCAAAGTGAGTGGGACAATGCCTGGGAGATAGTTCTAAGAAAATGAGTGCTAATTAATAATATTTACAGCACCTCCCTGCTTTTGTGTTCATTCAAACTCCTTACTCTAATTGCTTTGAGCTTTACCTTACTTAGGCAAAAGCCAAACAGAAAACAGTCAGAAGTACTCAATTATGCCTTCCTTTTTCCTACACTTTTCTAAAGACAGTCAGTCCTGAATCTTGCAGACTAACATACAGACTTTCTCTGACCCAGAACTTGGGTTATTTGGGTAGTCTATTAGCCACTTAATTTTGGGAGCATGTGACTTTCCATGGAGATTTTGATGTGAACATCATGCAAGGAGATGCCAGAGGGGAGTCAGAGTACCAGCAGTGCCTGGGAGCTCGGTTCATTGTAGCAGTGAGCTAGTGAGCTATAATTTAAAGGGTCAAAAGCCTTCTGTTATTTTCTTATGAGGCTTTTCTCTTTTGATGACTGTGCTAACAGACCCTGTTCTATTTATTCATTGAAATTTATGCTTATATTCCATGTGAGATGCTCATCTATCTGCCAACCTGTGTCAGCAAAATTATAAACCTGTCAGAGACACTGTATTTTAGTAGTAACCTACATTGGCTGTAAAAAACAAATGCAAATGTTCAGACAATTACTTATATGCAATGAAAATAGCACTTCCCAACAAATAATGCTGCCAAATAAAATACTGACACTACTCATCTTCAAAACAACGAATTTATATGATCTACTTTGAATTGTGTTTTTTGAAAGGCTTTATTTCATTTACTACCTCAAGAAAATTGCAGGCATTTCAGATACATTCAGAATGTGGTTAAACATAGAACATTCCTGAGGCATTTTGCAAAGCTGTGCTGAAATTCAATACAGTTGACTGAATTCAACCATACAAAAGTTTTCTCCCCTAGTCCATAGGTGTCAACACACTTGAAAACTGCAATGTCAGTATATTGGTAGATATTTGCATATTTACATGATAAAATCCTTGCTTCTGCTCAAGCAGCATTTTTGCCTTACAGTGTTAATTCCATGGCTTTTCATCTTCTTGGATTATGTTATTTACTGCATAGAATTAATTCAAGTCAGTAACAATGTAATATGTGGTGGGTAGGAGAGAGGAGAGGAACCACAGATCCCTTACACAACCACTCCAATGAAGAAAACTGTTTCAGGATCTGTCTTGGCTTTAACCTTGTTTTTAAAGGTGGAGCTGTACTAAAATTTATGCCCTAATGCCTCCAAAAGTTCTGCAGCAGCCTTATTTGGACAGCACATTTAAAAATGTGTTTTACTCTTTGCTGAACATTTACAATGCATGTTGCTCATATTATCATCAACCAAGAGATTGTAAGAGCTTATCTGGTGTCTTTTCTTGCCCCAAGGCTTTGTGGCAGTGTGCTTTTTGCCAGGGTATTGTGTGTGTATGCACAAGAACCAATTAGTGTCTAAGGCTTTAAATTAGTTATAAAATTAATCACAGCATATTAGAAGCATAAAACAGCACTTGTAATATGTGCTTATTTTATAGATAAGCTAAATTAGCATAGCCATTGCAAATCAACTCTATTTCAGGAGTTATAAAGACAAACAGATCTCATCCTTCAGCCTTTGTATGTATGAGGATTATGAAGGATTTGATTCATAATAGCCAGACTAATTATATTTACACACTCAGGGCATGCTTTGACACTAGTTGAAATTTCCACTCAAGAACCATATAAGATACTTAAATGTATACATTCATACGTCTTTTGTCTGTTAAATGTGATATAAAAATCCTCTTTGGTTTTTTAAAAAAGGTTAATGTTAAATCCAGGTACATACTTTTTAATTAGCCTGCCATTGAAGATGAAAATTTAACATCTTGTCTTTCACTTTAGATACTTCACATTCTCCTAGTTAAGATGTATTTTATAATTGAGAATAATACATAAAGCTTTTCCAGTTGAAAGTTTTTTCTCAAGAAGGATATTATCAATAAGTCAGCTACTTCCTGGTTTTAAGATTTTGTATTAAAACTTTTAAAAGATTGGAGTGAAATTTATTTAAAAAAAGAAAAAACAACCTTTCAATAAATAACATTTGCATTGTCATTGTTAACTAGCAGTTTCAGAAATACAAAATTTTTAATTTAACCATAAATAAATCCATGTTTTTCCAATAGAACTTCTACTGGTGGTATCCTGGTCTCACTAATGACAAAGTAAGATTATGTGGAAGGAATAAAAGTAATACAGAAACCTGAGTGGAAACTAGAGAAGGAGGTCTTGAGTCTCCTTCTTTTAATCTGTAAATAGTTGAATGCATAATTATTCTTACATATCAAATCTTATTTATCCCAGTACTCATGATTTTCTCTGTAGTTTCAGGTGTCCTTAGGTGAGTGAGAGAATAACAGAAGAATGGGAGACTGAATTTCACCCACTCAAAAAAATCTGAGGAAAGTTCTCCATGAGCTTTCACTCCATTATTGGGTTTAGATATTTATACTTCAGAGAAAGAAGTTCTATTACACCTACACAGTTGCAGACAAATTTTAAAAAGACCTAAGCATGCTGGGGGCCAAAGTCTTTTAAAACTTGGGTCTTAGGTGTCACAATGGGAACCGTGCTGGTGAGTGTATTTGAAAATCTGGCCCTGACTTGCGTGCCCTAGTTGGAGTTATGATCTTTTAAAATTCTGTCTCCAGCTTCAAATGCTTAAAAATTAGGCTTTGGACTCTTCAGGGTTTATTTTTATTTAACAGATACTTTTCAGAAGTTCTGAGCATCTACAGTTTGTGTTCAAGTACATGTGATCACTGGACATTCAGCATGTATAAATCACAGGCCTATCCTCATTTCTAGATATTCCTGTTATTCCTTATAGGAAAATTGTGAAGCCTCCTTTTCATATCCCTTTCTCATCCACATTCTTCAACAGTGTGGCTTTAAAATAATTTCTCTTCTTTGTGGTCCCTGTAGCAGTTATACACGGGCCAAATTACTTCTGCATACTCATTATAAAGACATTCTAAATGACATAATATGCTCTAGAAAAGCTTTTGACAAGACAGACAGCCAAGGGACTGAAAGGTGATGGTCTTTTGCCATTTCTGAGTGATGTGGCTGCCAAAATTCATGGACTTGAGATTTAACCTTGCACAGACAGTGATCTGTCTTCATGAAAACCAACCGTCACATGCACATGCCTCAATTTCACAGAGGAAGCACTGGAACTGTAAAACAGGAGAACCTTGGACTTCGTTAAAGAGAAAAAATGTGTAAAGCTTTCAGGGCCTCACCAACAGCTAAAATTAACTCTGATTCACCCATGTGGATATATTCTGATGCAAACAAATTTGCCAGAAACCATAGCAATTACAATCTCCCATGGCCAGCACAACTGCAAATGAAAGTTTCTTCCTCTCACTAGTTCTTAAAAAGCTGCTAACTCTTTATTAGCACAAAACCACTTTTTATCTGCAAGGACAGAACAAGCTGCCATGCCAAACATGGTTTGAAAGGATAAGAAAGCATTCAGCATAACAAAACATGCATTTTTAAAGAAGGTCAGTATCATTTAACGCCACTGCTCTGTATTGAGCAAATCTATCTCTTCATTCTTCCATCACCCTCACAGAAAATATAAACAGCCATTAGAGCCAGAAGGGCTAAGGGAAATGCAGAGTTTTAATTGCTTTGCCTTGGGAATGTTGCAAAGTTGGTCTTGCACAATGAATACTCTCACAGCTCAGAGATTTATCTATGGAATTAGATAAATGGTTTAAAATGAACACACATGAACCTGACAGAAAGTACTGACTGAAGACACAGTATCAGCTTATTAAACAATATAAATGAAGGAAGGATGCATCCACAGCTGATTTGCTGTGTCCATCTGGGACCCTTTTAGGCTGACAAGAGCAACATATTATTGAGTGATAGAATTCAGGAGAATTTGGAAGAATGCAAGGAGAATCATTACTGCTCTGTACAGAAAACAAATGTATTTATTGCCAGACTCTTTCCTTTTTTTAACCCAGTGAGAGCAAACCAGCACAATGTCAGTAATTCAGTATTTTTAAGTGAGGAAAATACAAAGCTGATCATTTATTGCCCTGTTACAAGAAGTAATCTTCATTCTGGAGTCAGAGGAAGAATGGCAAAGACTTTTAATACTGTATATACAGTACCTAAAACAATAGGGGATCACTGCTTGGACATTAAGCAATTAACACAAATCAATAGTAACTACCTGGTTCCTATTTCAGCAGCTTTGAAATACAGGGGTCACTGCCATTCATGGCACAGTGTGTAAAACACTCCATTATACATAGCTATAAAAATACATGTAAGGAAAAAAACATTTTCCCACTTTCTAAATATTTCATGGCAACTGATGTGTTATTTTAGATCTTCCTATTTAAATAAAGTCTTAACATTAAATTTTCTGATTTTATTTTGAATTTTTTAAAAAAGAGTGATATAACTCTCAAGACTTCAGTGAGAAAGCTGGAGGAAATTATTTATAGTTGCTGGTTTGGGTTTTTTAATAGGTTCATTATTTCAAACCAAGCTCAGGTTATTTACACATCAAAACTATGCAATACTGCTTCTTAAGGGCTGTTTTAGATGACAATACAGTAATGGGAGGATATGACCAAGCTACCAATAAAATCAAGGAAAAAAGCTTGCATTTAATTACATATCTTAATGAAATTAAGATTATTAGAAAAATTAATAATTATTAAATTAAATTAATTTTAAATTAAAATTCTTATAAAAAGTAAAAATCTATTGATTTGGGGGGAAAAATCTATCATCCTCTTATTTATCACAGATTTCCTATCAGCCACCACTACTTTGATTTTTAAAAAATCATGTGTCAATACTGTAACCATACAGATTACTCACATCATTATGGCTAGACATATCGGAGAAGTTAAAGATTTTAAAGAAACATTCTAAGTAAAATGGAATTGCTCATATTTTGTAAAAGGAATAGAGTTAAATCAGAGTGACAACATGGCTAGAGAAACTCACATTGTGAGGTGGTAGGATGAGGCATAGAAACCTGAATATCACCATGATTCAGCTCCAAAACATTGCACAACCTGCATAAATTATTTACCTGACATTAGAAACCAAACTGGGGATAGTGCTCAGATTACCCAAATCCCCTATGTCTTAATCACAGATTATTGTCCCTTTAATCAATGCTGATGTCTTTTTCAAGGAGGTGGTTTCAGGACATAAGTCATTATTATAAAAAGTAAAAACATGTAAGTATCCAAAGGCCATCTCTACAAACCGTTGTGTGTATACACCACCCTCTCTTCACTAAGTACATCTAATTACTCTGCTGGCTAACAGCACTTGGTATTCAGTTATATTCCAGTAAGAAGTAGCCCAGTGTTCTGCTGCACTAAATATCTGCCTGCCTATTAGTTCCAACCCTGCAAATTAGGAGGGAAACTACAAGCTGCTACAACCCATTCCTCAGAGAAAGCAGCTGTGTTCCCACCACATTTCCAAAACAAGCAAGTGAAATGTTATTACTGTGATTAAAGAAAATTAATTCTAGATTAGGCCATTTCAAGACACAGCAATAAATTCTATCCTTACCTTTCAAATTGCCCATTATCTTTAATAATTTTCTATTTATGACCATGGACTCTTTTAGAAGACATCATATCTAACTGAAAGGAAGAAATATGGTTTTGATTGCCTATATTATATTTACTCTAAAATACCTTTGTTTTCTACTTAATTTAAAAAGTCAGCACTACATTACAGAGAAAACATATGTTATATTCATAGATACTCTTAGTCACCACTATTAGGCCAAGGAAAAAAATGCAATAAATGCAATAACTGCCCATGCATATGAACATTTCCAGTGCTTGAACTTGAATATATAGAATGCACCAAATTTTCAACCCTATCCTTTTAGACTTGCGTGTATAAAGAAAGCAACTTCACATCTGGTGAAATGAAAGACATTTGGGAAATCATTGGTATAGTCTTTTGGACTATTTTATTTCCTTTCCTTTTATTCATCTCTCATTTTGTAATATTTTTTCAAGAGAGACTCAGAATTTATTCTGTCAGCTTTGAATGCCTGCAATGAGAATGTCACCATGTCTGCCACTCTTATGTCCACCAAACAAAGTAGAATCACAGAATAATTTAAATCACGCTTTTTAAAAGAAAAAAGAAAAAGAAAAAAGAAAATAGTTATCCTCAAGACAAGTGTGACAAAAATGCCTAGATTTTAGTGGGAAAAATCCAATCCAATGAAAAGTAAGTTTTTCTTTGAAGAAAAACAGGCTATGCTGCTTCTTATTTCTGAGGACAGCAGCATATCCAGAGCACACACAACTTTCCTTCTCATTATTTGATTCTCCTAATCAAAGCTATTTTGACCAAGTTTTGAGCTCTGGCATTCCCACACTCTCAGAAGGCACGGTGCTGCTGCCTCATACCAGATCAGTGCAGGAGCTGCCTGGGCCTGATGACATGGCAGTGCTCCTGTCACCTTGCTCACACATCATATGGAGTTTCAGGCCTGATTTACAGGGATCAAACATGTTAACAGAGGAAAGCTGGGCTGGATCAGGGCCTCATGCAGCTGCAGCCCTTTTGGTTCCACAGCAGGAGCCCATGCTCAACCAGGGTCTGAATTTGCAGAATTGGAACTGTTTCCATACCCAGTTTGAAATCTTGAATTCAGCACTAGTGTTTGCAGCCATGAACACTTAAAGCTGCTACACACTGTTCATGTTACTAAAAGAATTCATCTTGACAGCTTCCTTTATCCTTTCTTGTTTGATTCCACTGCCTTACACCACTTTTGTTAGTCACTGTAACATGAACCAGACCAAGAAAAGTACCCAGGCCAAATAACTTGCCGGGGGATTCCTTCCTTGGTTACAACCCAGACCAATCCCAATCCACATAGGCATGTTCATGCCACCATGAACTGTCAGAGTGTCAGAGGTAGTAGGTGGGTGGGAATGATCAGAGCATTTTTTGAAGAAATAGCAAGAGCTTCTGCAGGCTTACATGATTTGTAGAACTACCACACCATATCACCATATGTAGAACTACCACATTGATCCTTTGAGCCCAAAAGGGGTGCAGGCAGTGCCCAGACACAGAGGAACACACCTATAAATTGATTCAAATCAAATAATCAAACTGGAATCTTGGCAGAAAGCTTCCCATGTTCTTGCAAATAATCTCATGGGAATTTTTAATGGATGCAAAACTTTTATTCAGTCTCATCTAGGAAAAAAAAAAGATAACTGTCATAGTGGAGAGCCACCTTGTATCTGGGTTATTAACTCAGTGACTCAGGAGGAATAGTGCCATCTACTGAATTAACTATAGTCCTTAAAATAAAACCTAACAAAATCTTCTCTCATCTGCTGGTTATTGTACATGGATGAGTTTTTTGTCCAGTTAGTTTAATAGAAAATTGTAGTGCAGACACTTCAAATCACTTGGCACCTGCTGTTTTTCCTTTGCCAGGTGCATTTCAAAAGCTTATTCACAAAACAAAAGAAATAAGGTTCTTTTTCTCAATATGTTTGCAATGATACTTTCAAGACCCCACATGGGCACAGAGTACTTGGAACAGTCCAGGAGGGAAGTGACTGTTGGCTGCTAAATGTTACAAGAAAACAGAAGCCTGGAACGTGCAAGCAATGAGACAAATCAGAAAGAAAATAGATCTATGTTTACTGTTTCTGCAAATATCCAAGGAAATCCAAAATCCAGCAGTGCAAGCATATGGCATCAAAAGAAATATGATGTAAGAGGGTTCACACCACCACCGAAATATCTAATATGCAAAAGGTGTATATTAAAAATCTGAAAAATGAGTGGGATGGAAAGAAATTTTGGTGATATTAAAAGAACAGATTGAAATAAACAAGATGAGGTTTAACCACATGAATCTCTTAAGTAATCACTGAAAAAACTATGTCCTTCTATGACTTCCCCTAAGAATTCAGGCAAGAATTTCCTTCTGGAAAAGGAGGAGAGGTTAAAGATTCACCATCAAAATAAATACTGTGCACCAGATGATGGGTGGATATGGAAAAAGTGTTGATAAGCTATTATGGACTTTGTAAACCAAAATAATATTGATAGCTCAAATGATACTTCTGCATATAAATGAATTATATGCAAATATTTCATCATCAGTCATGTCAGGGGGGAATTCAAAGAATTGACTGCCATAAAAATTGCCAAATGACTAAAGAAATGTGCACACACTTAAATCTTTCACTTGGTTAAGCAACCAATATCATCACACATTATTCTATGGTTAATCATTGAAAATAAAACAATGAAGTAATTTTTTTCTAAATTTATAAACAACTAAGTAAGGCCTAGTAATCATAAAATCAGATTCATAATTAATCTTTTGGTCTTTCTTAGAATTGATGGTACAGAATCCAAATGAACACATTGTTCTTTTAAATCATAAACATAGAGAAAAACCCCTAAGTATCTCAAGAGATTTTATTTTAGATATACCTTTACATTTTCATCTCCTTGAAAAAAAATTCAGCTATTAAAGGAAATTTTATAAAAGGGCATCAATTCTTTAGCTGCATGAATTATACAATAGAGAGTTGATATCCTGAATTTGTTATTCAGATACATTTCCCAATAAGACTTTGGAGTGTAAGAAATTAAATCCATACTCTCTGAACTGCTGACAAGAAACCAGGTATTTTCCAAAAGACTAGAAGCAATGCTATCAATAACTCTTTAAAATTATTTAATTGCTATATATTGCAATTAATAAAAATTCTTTTCATGTTAGAGCGTTCCTTTCATATAATGCATAAATTCACAGTAGGCATTGTTTAAGCTGATTGTAAATTGGTAAATACGCAACATATATGTAATGACTAGAAATGTATTGTGTAGCTGTTAAATCACTTCTTGCAGACATGTTTGTACTGCAAGAGTTTCAAAATGTTTTTTTCCAGAAAGATGAAATACCATGAAGAAATGCACAGCTTTTTAGGGAATGGTCTCATGATAATCTTTAAGGACTCTCTGTAGATTTTCAAGTCATCTTGTTAAGCAGCAGAAACCCCTTTACATGAGCTATCTGACCAGACAGAGACCATGACTAAAACAGCTGAGAACAACTTCATCCCATCCTCACTGAAGTCAATGGAAAAAATATCTGCAGGATTTGGTAGCTGAAGTGTATAGGAGCCTTTACAATGACTCCAATGAGCACTGAATCAGCAGCAGCAGAAGCTAGTGGGTAATCATTGTGGGTAATATATGAGCTGTCCTTAGGCTGCAATGTATTTGCATAAACCTTTTGTTGAATAACTTGAAGAACAAAATAAATCAAAATTGAAATCTATTCACAGTTAAATGGCAAGCTGAAAAAGAGATTTAGTGAGTTAAATTATTCACCATGCTCCAGTGAAAGCATATTTCACAGATTCACATTCCCAAGTGAACTCATGCTCTGCCACAGCCTAGCTAAATTTAGCATGAATAAGCATCTCTGGACAAATAACAGCCAAATGAAACAGGTGCCTTAATACATGCACTCAACACCTGTTATTTTGCAGAAAATTACAACCACACATATTTGTTCCCATTTGATTTATTAATATTTCCAATGTGTATGAAGCTCTTTTGCACTGGACACATAAACAGGGCCTTGGGCTAATATGCATCTGTGATTCTGCACTAAATACAAAATTCAAACGGTTTTTTCTTATGCCTGACTAGTTTATAACACTAAAATATCACTTGGTTATGTCTACTATAACTTCTGTGAACCACTTTTCTTCTCCTTTATACTCCTTGTGAGATGAGGTGACCAGAACTGAAAATACAAATTCATATGATGGCATTGTATTATTCTTCTATACATATAGCACTATGAGGGCTGCTATGGGAAGTTAACTCCATCCTTTTTGTAGCATTTCCTTTCTGTATTACATTCTCTGCATGTTGGCTCCATAAAGACGGAAATTGTATTTCACTGGATTCTATGGACTCCTCCAGAATCATGCAGTTTCGACATTAAATCCTTTCCAAAAATCCATATCTGGATTTTTGTCTAACATTATTTTGTCATCTTCTTGCCTTTCATTAATACTTACTCTATCAGAAGCACTCTACTTCAAAGGTGCTGTTAAACACAATTCTCTCCAAGCTGCTTGTTCCTTTGTGCAAGAAACACTCCCATGGTACTTTCAAGAAGAGGAATAACCATTCTCCTGTGAAGGGCTCCTGCACAAATGTTCAACTTTGCACAACTACTTTGCTACCAGTTCCTGAGAGGACACTGTAAACATTTTTGGAGAAACAATGTCCTATGAAACAGGACAGAGGAGCAATTACACTGTCTGCTGCTTCATTTGGAAGGGGGGGGTGAACTCAGGGGGTCCTGTGGTGAAAGAAAATGCTGGCCAGAACAAGACCCTGGATGCTGAAGAGTTCTTAAGTTTCTGCATTATAGAAACAAAAGGATACTGGCAAGTGAATTGAAAATGAGCCTTCTTGAAGAACAATAAAAATCAGTAACATACACTGACACTAATAAGCTGAATGACTGGCAGTTTGATCAAACACTGTTATAAGAGTGATGAGCAATTCAGTCACATTTGCCAGGATAAATATTAATTCTGTGTTAAAGTATCTCCTATCTTATTGTAGCCACAGTAAAAGACAAATGACTAAAACATAAGCATGTAAATGTGGAAATAAATGCAGATTCTCAAGAATTAAACCAGCTAATAACAGAGTGTTGAATGACAGCTGGGTGTCCTTGCTGAATTCAGATGCTTAAGAAAATTTATAGCTCGCCATGAGAGAAAACTGAATAAAGAGTTTGGAAACATTCTTATTCCAAAATTAATAGAGATGATCTAAGATACGACAATTTTACCCAGTAACAAAAGTCACAAAAACTAACATAAGTATTGAAAATCAGTAAGAGCTCACAGGAGGTTACAACCATCTGAAGAGTAGACAGCTCAGAGAAAAGACAGCTACAGAGAGAGAAAAGGAAAATCAGAGTTGAAAACCCCAAATTTGTTTATTTAAATTAGCTGTACTGAAAGAGAAATAGAAGAGTCATTGGAATGAAAACAACAATGGATCTGGGCCATAAAATGGAGGAGAGAAGGATCAATCTGCTAATGGTTCTGACCTCCCTACTCAAGCTAACATGGTCAGGGCAAAATAAAACATTTATAGTCAGACATGGTAGACAGCAAGCAAGCAGATAATTGCACAGGCACACTTTCCCATCAGTGATATTTTTTCCTTATAGTTTATCTATGATTATACAAAAGCGGAGGTAATGATCTACTTAGCTTATACATTAATTTATGATCCAGAAAATAAAGCACAGCAAATAATAATTGCCATCACTGTCTTGTTTTAAATCTTGCTAAAAAATTCTCAGTGGCCAATAAGCACTCATTCATTTAGGATTTTTTTTTCTCTCCCCTTTGTAAATATTTCTGCATTTCATTCTCTTCGCTTTCAGAAGACAATTTTACCGCAGAACTGTTAAACAATAAATAACATCAAAGTCTTCAGTGGCATAAAGATGTAAGCAGTTTAACTCTATATACATAAATTCACTAACTTCAGTGAGATGCATGAAGTCAAACAAGTGTCTTTGTTTTTGGAAAATATAGGAATTAATTATTAAAACACATTTTTCAAAACAAGACTGTCAAACTCTACTTGTAGAAAAGACTTTTAAAATTCTGAAACAGCTGTGCTATATAAAACTTGGTTTGATCTTCTTAAAGAAACGCAAGTTTAACTGTCAAAAATAAGCTGTTGCTCAAATCTTTTGGAGTTCTGATCCAGGCAGGAATGTGCTGGCACCTAGCATTTCTTTTTCTCCAGAAACATACTTCTGAGTATAGCTGCTCATAACATGAAATACAATCAACTCTTTAGATACTTTAAACACATTCATATCTTTTGCAGAGGCAACTTCTATCTTTTTGCATTTGTCACAAGCAAATTTTTCATTCTGTCAAGTGTGAACAAAATTATTTATTCTGAGATTCTCCAGAGCTCTTATTAATTACATTTATTGTGGGCTTGCATTAATTCTAACTGTTCATAATCTGCACGCTCATCTATTCCTTTATGCCACCATTCATCTAACACACCCACAGAAGCACCACATGTGAAAGACAAGACATGGAGTTCAGCATCTTGTTGCTCAGGGCAGACTGAAGAAAATGGCACATTAGTGTAAAAACATGGCACAATGAGGATTTGTTGATGACTCCTGCAGGAATATCACAAATGGTGTCAGCTGGCCTAGTCCCAAGGTATCTAGGGATTTAGAGGTTAAAACCAATAGGCTTGAACTGATCCTGCAAGTTAATTGGGAACTGGTGGTGACTGCAGAGCCTCTAGAGAGGATGCTCGTGTGAGGCACTACTTAAAGAGCAGGTAGTCATACTTTGCATTAGGTAGCCATATTTTCCACCCCCTGAAGACAGATACTGAGGGGAATTCTAATCACAAATTTAGCTCCTAGACTGGAGCTAACTACATTCAATGTGGAACATCTCCTGCTGAAACTGTCAACAAGGAAAGCCCATATATATAGATCTAGAAGTCACTCCAAGACACTGCACAGAATGTTCACTGAGATAATTCCATTCCATCCCCTCTCTAGCAATTACACAATGTTAAAAGTAATGCATTGCCAATTATGTTGCCAATTTTCTTGAATTGATAGGCTCTGTCCTCAGCAGGTCCCCCACTTAGCCTGAGCATTACACCACAGTGGCACAGCTGTTTGCTTCTGGTTCTGGAAATAAGGCAGCCCTGTTCTCTGCTGTACTGCATGAGATCAGCACGCCTTAAACACTTAAGTTTGAAAACAGAGACTGTTTGAAAACAGATGCAAGAAGCTATGATGTTAATGTCAAGGAAATTCTCTCCCTTAAAATGTATCATCGTGTTCCAGGAACTGTCCTCAATATCAGGTGTTTGAATATTTTTCTTAATTAGCATGATGAAGAAAGTAGAAGAATAAAGACAAAAGTCCGTGACGGGGAAGAGACCCTAAAGAAGAATTAATTATTTTCTCCTTTTCCACCTTATTTCAAACTACAGTATCATAAAAATAGATGGACAAATTTCAAAAAAATCCTATAGGGCAAAGAAAACACAATAGGTACCAGTGCCAATTTGGCACCCACTGGGTCCTCTGCCTTGCCAAAATGTTTCATTGAGCTGCTAGCTGAAAGTGTGAGGAGCATGCTGATGCTGCAGCTGCTGCTGTATTTGTTGTGTCGTATTCTGGTGAAGATTCTCCAAGGGTTTCCTCCAGAACAACTCATTTACAGTACAGATATAATAAACTCCCACTTAAATAAGTTCCAGAAAATCCTTCTCAGTAATAGAGATCCTGAAAGCACTAAGATGCAGGTCTAAGACAGACTTAAGCAGAACTTTAAACTCTATGTTTGTTTAAAACAAATGAATTCTTTGCCATATGTTACTCCCTACAACCCCAAATCATTAACAGTTGGGCCAAACCGATGGACACAACATGAGTTGAAAAGCAAGTGCATTGTTTCAAAACATTTTTGTCAACTCTGTCATTAGTTTACATATGCTAAGTGAATAGGTGTTACAGGATGTTATACATCTGCCCTGCACCACCACAGCAGTACAGAGCAGTTTAAATTAACAGGTAAATCCACAAACTGCATTTTACAACTGAGCAAGTGACAGAAGAACTGTATTTTGCAACAGGTAGAGAGGAGGAAAAAATTGGATTTGTTTCCAATTTTTGGCACACAGAATTGACAAAAAATTACAGTCCACAGGGATCACTAAGGAAATGCTACTGTGACAGAGTCCTGAGGAAGAAGCAGGATGCCTTGTGCATGTGGTGGGCAGCCCATGAAAGGGCACTGCCAGGTACCTGACTGTGGTATGGGAGAGACCTCAGATAGAGAACAAGGTAATTTCACTGCCCACAAGCAAAGTAAACTGAAAGCCAAGCTGTGACTCTCTGGGTCACCAGCTTCATAGCAAGTTCAGATTGTTTCTCTCTGCATACAATATATTTCCTTTTCAAAAAAATCTGTTTTGAGAGAGCTGGACCTTTCAAGATTGCCAGTTTACAATGTGTAAGCTGGCAAAAGTCAACTGTTTAACACATACTGTCAAAATATACAATCAATGGCTGAAAATGTTTTGGTAGCTTTTTTTAATCTTGATTGACAAAGATTGATAAACTTACATAGTAGTTTTACTGTTCAAAGTATTAAAAATACATTTATTAGATAATAGCTTCCAGGGAAGCTTTTAAATAACATAAATGATGATTATGATAATATTTTAGTAATGGTAAGTAAATTGAAATATATTATGCCCCATAGGTTCATATACTTTCTTTGCCTTTTAAGCTGTATCTTACTCTGTCCAGTCTGCTAACACAATTGTGGTGCAGAGACCCATCCAGGGCTGCAAAGCCTGGGTGGTTGTGAGGCTGAGCTGTGACTGCACACTCCATATAATGCATGCTCCACACTGCCACTGACCCAACAGGGACCAGGACCAGTGAGCAACTGACAGCAGAGTATGTACTTAAGCACCACTATCAAGGTAAAAAAGAGCAATCACACCTTTATAAGGAGGACAAATGTCTACCAAAGAAATATATAGGAGCAATGGGCACCTGCCCTGTTCCTTACAGGGCTTGCACTGAAACGGTCATCTTTCACACTGCAACTCAGATTCTTGAGTGAAAACAGTCTCCATAGATTCATGTTATAGTAGAAGATGAATAATCCTTTCTATTCTTGTAACATTTCAATTTGCTATGATAGATCTATTTTCATGCAATATTCTCTACTTCTGGAGAGGCTGAGCACCTTTATCTCCTACTGACTTCACTTGGCTGCTCAGCAGCTGGGTTATGGGCCCAGGATCTTTGTCCACAACAGGACTTGATGAACATATGCATTGTTTAATAATAATAACTTGCCTAATGATCTGCATTCTGTCTCCTATAGATTCCCAGAAGAATCTGATATGAATGGAAAAAAAAATTAAAATTGAGTATCATCCAAATTTGGAAAAAACCCACATTCTTAGGATTTTTTCATTATGGAAATTGTTTTCAGATTATAGGAAAAGAGCTTGTAGGAAATAGTAACTATAATAAAAAAAAATATGCTTATCTTCTATTGTGATGTTTATGGGAAATCTTAAGAACTACTCTCATTCAGTATTTCAACAACCAGACAAAAATTAATGAATTATTAAATACTGCATGTAATTCCTCTGTTATTGATATGTTATACAAAATAGTTGTCATTATTATCTTCTTGAAGTAATCTTGTGGTCCTTCTTTGTAGAAGGAACACACTGAAAGGATGTTTACAGCAGTAGAGTATTGCCTGAAGTACTGGCTGATAGTGCAATAAGTTAGGTAAAAAAAACATCTAATGCAATTGGGACTAGAAATCTTTAAAGGATCCTTGTCAAACTGGAATTCCATGAAAGGACAGTAATTTTTATTAACCACAGTTTACTAGAGGATGTTTTTCTGGCTCTGGCTGTTTGGCACACATTGTATATAAATACATAATTCAGTGTAAAAAAAGTTACACCCCCTTTTCCACATGAAACTCCCAACTATGCTGAAGACCAGAGATGAGCTGCATGAATGAATTCAGATAGAGATGTCCATTTGGCTGATTTGAATTCAAAAGAAAACACTTTCTGATTTGGGTTTATTGTAGTGAGAAACTGCCACTTCCATAAAATTCAAAGCAAGTAAACTCAGATAAGAATCTATGTTTATGAGGCATAGTTTTTAAAAAGTTAATATGCCACTTGAGGCCACAGGGAAATCAGCATCTTCAGAGAGCACTACTTAAATTTTACAGCAGATTATTTTTTTAGAATAACAGTTGTCATAGCTTCTTACAGGCACGAAAATAGCTTTCCATTCATGAACTACAATACCCTGAACAGTAAGATTCATGTTGTTTCCAGTGTTTTGTGAACAAGGCAGGAAGGAAAGAAAGCCTGCAGTGTGATTCCCTCCTGAGTATCAATACATTGTCCCAATATCTCAGGCTCAGCGTCTGTTAATGTTGCTGGAGTTAAATTTGTGGAGGTGAGTGCAGTGAGGAGAGAGCATATGCTGCAGCCTTTTGACACATACTGCAAACTGCTGGTGCAATGTATCCTGCTGTGCAGCCCTTTAGGAGAAATTGGAAATGTTTCATCCACATCCTAATGTTAGAGCTGACGCAAGGAGAGGCAGAACAGAGCTTGCTCCACCTTTGTGCCTGCTCCAAGAGCAACCCTATGGGACATGCAAGGTGGCATGAGGGAATATTGCAGCAATCCTACATTCTTGTTATTTTAAACTACTGCAATTGAGGTAATTATGTTAAAGATCACATCAGAGTTTTAAATTATAACACAAGGCACAGGCTGTACAACTACTGCAACTTCTGTACAGGACTAGAGAAAAGGAGAGGCAAGAGAGCAGCAGCAGCATGTTGAGGCAGCTGGGTCAAAGAGCATGTCAGGATCCTGGAAAATCACAGAAAGACTCTAAAGAGGCTGACAGACATTCTCCAACAGCACGAAAGACAGTGGGACCATGGAAGCAGGGACTGGTTTGAAGAGCAGCACATTTGAAAGAATGTGAGGCTTAGCAGGCCAAAATGACTTGGCATTAAAGGCATGTCCCTGTGGTGGGCTGCATGGCTCTAATGCTACAGAAATAGCACAGCAGATTCTTTCTAGAAAAAGCTCAAATGTACAGAGATGAGCATCCCTTACCTTCCTACTCAGCTTCATAGAGAAAATCAGCTTCTCAATTTATTTTACAGATACTCAAATAAGTAATACTGAGATACTGGCCCTGCAATAATGCAAGCTCTTCATTACTTGTCTTAGGAATAGCATCAAAACCCTTCCTTCTCCTTAGGCAACTACTACTTTAAAGTCTCTCTTTTCATCCTGTATAATAGGGATTGGAAAGGTTGGAAGCAGACAACATGAAGTGAAGTAAATTAGTGAATAATTACTACCCTACACAGAAGAACCAGCCAGCAGTACTCCTAAAGGAGCAAGACAGTCAGAACTAACATGCTGTTGCAATCCTGTAACAGCAATTCAACTCCTCAAACTGTTTCTTTCAGCTGAGAAAAAGATGCTGCATCAATGACTTTGCAGATTAAAAGAAAAAAATACTCAGAAAAAAGCAGAAATAGACTAGACAAAAAGAGTGGCAAATGCAATAATTCAATGAAAAACATTCACAAGCAAGCATTTGACAAAATTGAATTATGCTTGAAAGCATAATCTATAATAAGAGTGTGAGAAGCAGATTAAAGTTTACTCCTTTTTATTCCAAACTTTGATTCATCCATTATATAATTATCATAACATAACATTTTCATTTTCCCTAAATGGAAAGTTTGTTCAGTGTTTCACTGTCTAAAACCTGTGTGTGAATGCCACACCTGTGAGTTCCCAACCCTTGTTCATCCACCAATCATATCTAAAGTAATGAAAAAAGTCCCTTTTTCCATTGCACATCAAAGAACCTTCACCTGTTTATCACATACATGGCATGGATATACCTGTGCCCAAAAGTTCAACAGCTTATGTGACAGGAGACACATGAATTTTACTGCAATTTATATAGCAGGACAACTCTACTTGTAGGCATATTTATCGTATTTCAGAAGTTGGGGGAAAAAACCTCTTATTTTACAGGTATAAATTTCTGTGAGTACCTCTAAACTGAAAATCAGTGTAAGAAAATCTCTCATCCAGAAGTCCAGAGGTATTAGAACATTCTGTTCTTATTGATCTGGGAAGTGCTGGTCTCTTCTAATCAGAATGTCTATCTTACCTTGTTACCTCCAAACCATTAGAGCAGTCTAAAAGAAATATGTAAGTACAGGGGCTTTTAATTGCTTTGTACAAATTTAGAATGAGAAGTTCACAGGTGATATTTCCATCTGATTTGTATCTTGGCCATGATGCTTTTTTTTCATTATTGTGCAGTTAGCAACCCAGGAAAGACTAGAACTATTAATAATCATTCGATCCTGTGCATGCACAGCATATTCAGCCCAGTAACAGCAGCCCAACTCAGAAAAGAAATGTAATTTGCAGTGTAGTCCTCTAAAGGGCCGTGGTGTGCTAAATGATGTGTTATTAATAAGAGTTGCAAACAACAACTGCTCAAAAATAGGTACAAATAAATTTTAACAAAGCCCATGTCGAAATTATCACTATCTATAAGAGCCCTTCAGAACTTCATGGTCACCACTTGCATTTGGTCTTGTCCACTCCTTTAAATGCTACCATATATGTGACAATATGCGTGGCAGTCATGGCAAACTTATTATTCAATTACACATTATTAGGCAAATATTTTTACATCATAAAATGTTAAGGATGCATTTCCTCTTTTTTCAGAACTCTAAGCCTAAGATGTTCTAAATATTCTGCAACCTTATACTGTAAGCTTGAGCAATATAAACAGTAGTGTGTAATGCAGTGGTTTCAGCTTTTTAATTCTGTGTCTAGGCCAATATGTGCTTTATGCTAGAGAATTTTCGAAAATATATAAGGAATTTAGGAGCTATAGTGTATAAAAATCTAGCATAATATTGTGTTAGCTGGCTCCTGCAGGTTTGCTTCTGAAAGTTACCTTAAGAAACAATAATTATACTTTCAGTTATCCTTTTCTCATGTGTCTATTATATATTGCATACCCCAAAGCAAATTATTTTTTGAGACCTGTGAGATGGAAGCAAAACAGATCAGTATGAAAAGCATAGATCTCTTTAAAAAACGACTTAAGATTGATGTCACAATTCTATCTTTTATCTGCTTTAATTACTAATCCATTTTCTTTTTTGTTTGTTCATTCTTTGTTTCACTGTGGAAAGTAGGAATCTAAAGCAGTTGCATTGAAACCAGCAGAGAAAGCTGTCAGTGATTTAGTGGGCACAAGACTGTGTTCTAAAGCTGGTGGAGGCAGAGGCAGGAAATTTTACACCTTTTATAATGGTGTATGACCTTTCAAATATGGTGCAGCACACAAGAAAATTGTCTCACAAATATTCAGGATTTCTTAGCTATGCTTTTTGCCATGTCAAGGCAGCAAACAAAATTAATTTCCTAGAAGTAGTGATCAATTTAGACATTAAGTAGTTCTAGACTACTTCTTTTCCTCAGAAAATCTCACTTTTCACCAAAGAGAAACATGAGGTGTGCTTGAGAAAAATATTGTATTTATAGCAGAAATTGAAAGATGCCAATAATCATTTGAAAAATTTAACCCCAGGCTTGAGATAAAACCTTCTGTAAGCTGTTTATCTAGATCAATGCTTAGAAATACACATTCTCTAGATTAAAAATTATCAATGTTAATTTGATTTGCCTTATTAATTTCTGCAGAATAGTGGTATTTCTGAGAATAAAGGCCAAAAAATAAATAAAGTAATATAATTAAAATATCACTGTTATGAAGCTGGAATCTATACAAACATATTTATCAATATTTATAACTCTAATATATTTACTATTGTAATAATTCCCCAAGCTGCCACCAATCATTATAAAATCAAGCAGAATTTCCCTGCATTAAACTTTGAAGGTGGCATGAGAGGCAGAACACAAATGGAGCACAAGTTCCCCCTTGGCCAGAATGTCAGAGAAAGTCTCATTTGAGACTCAGGATATATGGACTTACAAAATTACTCTATGGAGTTACAAAATAAAAAACCATGAAGTTGTGTGTAGATTTGTTTTTTCTCTTTCAAAGTGTACACCTTTTCTGGGAAAGTGAAATTAAGGAACAGATTCCACAGGGAATACATCATGGTGAGCAAGCCAGGCATGATTCTGTTGAAAGGAACGGCAATAAAAATTACTTTTGCATATGGATTCCTTAATCTTTTGGTCCATAAAGGTTTCCTTCTTGTGGGAGCTGGGGCCTGGCCAAGGACAAATTTGTGAATCTGTCCACTGCAGAGTTTTGCTAGTCCAGATATTGCTGTTTCTAGTCAAGCATAAAAAATAGAGACTTAATATATTATTTTATGGAAAATAATGTACCTTGATGTAATGCACCACATAACTGGATGAGAAGCCATTCATAAGATAACAAGAAGTTATGCTCAAGTGTGTCAGATCAATAAGCAATAATGACTGAGGCAGAAAGCATTTGTGCTGAGATTAATGGCCAGTTATAGAAGTGTCCTAGTGCTACATCCAGATCCATTAAATCCACCATGTCACTAACAATTAACCAAGTGACCTGTTGTTTAGTCATTATTACAAATATAGGTTTGTTTTAGAAGAGACTATCATTAGGATTTTAGTTTTGCTTCCATTCTTATTCGTGCAAAATGTGTCTTCATGCAGCATTAAACCAACATGTTCTAATTTATAACCAATTATTTTCTTATCAAGATACTCAATAATAGAAATGGAAAATAACTCTTTAGAAAGTAATTTTTTACGATTGAGTGCCAAACAAATCCAATTTTGACATTTTTAAGTGAATTTAGTGCCAAGCCTAAATTTATGGAACTATTTGATTAAGTCCTCCATTTATTCTCTGGACAGATACAGTACTGATAAAAACTTGTAAGCTCTCCATAAATTTTTCTTCTTTGATTTTACATCAGGACAACCTCCAGATCTTTTATTTCCCAACGTGAATCCTAGGATAATCTGAAATGGCATGGACTTCCTTTTCAAGTGTACACACAGCCTAAGAGAGCAACTTTTCTCATTTCTTTATTTGTGCACATTTGAATTAGGACAAACTGAGATCAAGAGAGAAGCACTATATGAATGGAAGCAAACAATTTTTTTTTCTATCACATGTACCATATGTCCTGTTTACTCTCCTATAAGAACCTCTGGAATATCTTTATTTTAGATGGAGGGAACAACAAATGATGATCCTATTTCGTTTTACAGACAACACTCCTTCACTTCACTTGTGACTCCTTTAATTAATATTAAAACTAAAAACTAATTAAGGAACTTTTTAGCACTATGAGTAATTTAAATACTGATAATCCAGTACTCACCTCCTCTTAGGTTGTAATATCCAAGTGGAAGGATTATGAGGCTCCACTAGCTTTCTTCCAACTACATATTTATTTAAAAAAAAAAAGTTAACTACCTATTCATTCAGAGAGCATTACAGATATATATCAAAATAGAAGGTAAACTTTTAAGTTGGTTACGGCAGTCATTTGCTTTAAAATTTTCTATTGACTGTACATAAGAACGTGACATGATATTCAACTCTCCTAGTGATTACACAAGCAGAATCTCACAGAGAGCAGGACTGGATTTAAATAGAGATGAAGAGGCATGTCCTCTGATTATTTAATAAGTAATCCTCAAAATTAACAGAAGGGGCAACATTGCACTTAGCTTGTTATGTGCCTACTGATGGGCTTCACAGAGATCAGTACACAGCAATGAAAAGGAAATAACACAACTGATTTAAGCCATATTTGAACCAGGGCACAAGGTCCCAGTGCTGTCCAGTACACTGCTGGCCTTGCTTCTGACAGCACCAGCAGGCCATTGTGAAAACCAAAATTTCTCTATAATAATTAGAATCAGCTGTGTATTGGCAAGCTGAAAATATCCTCAGGCATGCAATATTTTCTATAAGCTTAAATTAGTCAACAAATACACTGTGCATGTGTAAACAAGACACTTAAAAGAAAGCATCACTGTAATAGTATGATCACTATAACCACCACAGTACTAAAAATTATGTAGAAATGCTCTGTACATTTCAGACCTGTGGCAAAATAATTCTGGTTTTTAAAAGAGAAATGTATTAAAATTGACACACTCCCCTTGAAACAATTAATCTTCTCAAGCATTAATTAAGGCCTACTGTCATTCACTTTTTCTTAAACTAGATTTATAACACTGACCAACCACTCAAAGTCTAAAGAACACTGTCATTGCAGGTATTCTGTGAAGTTATCAAATCTTTACCCCACTGGTGTATTGCCTTTTTTCTGCTAGTGTAGACACTAATGAAGGAAAAGAAGGAAGAATTACAATATCACCAAAAAACAGAATGAGTACATTCAAATGGCTTTTTTTTTTTCCACTTTTTAGTGCACTCATTAGACTCAGGATGCATGGTCAGACTAGCAGTACCAGCAAACCTTTTTTAATTGCACATTCTATTTGCCCCTGTTCCACACGTTCAACCTGCAGAGAAGAAAGACATGTAAAGATTAGCAAGGCAAGTTTGTAATGAAGCGGATGCCTCTTTGTCTGTCCTTGCGCCAACAGCAGCAGAAGGGATACTAATTAGAGGGTGAATTATTAGCTTCCCATGGTGCACTGCAGGGGCATTAAAAATGAGTGTAGTTTGTTGCTTTCCTTTTAGATGGTTAGTACTGGTTTAATATATTCGTGTTTCTAGGTAAGCAGCAGGGGACAGTTTTTATTATTATAATTGTTGCATAATTACTGGCCTAGGGTTGCCTATTGTTAAATAAAAATGCTGAGATACTAATGTTTTATTGAACAGTACAAGTAGATAAAATTGTAATATATTTTCCTGAACAATATAAGCTTGTTATCTGGCAGCTTGGTGACAACTCTAAGTTGTCTTGTGGAAAAAACTCTGATTTTTTGTAAAGACTAAGTATAAAAGGGGATTTTCTAAAACTCGAAATACATTCACCTTAAAAAAAGAACTTTTATTTTCATTTATTCAAGAGGACCCAAGTTTGCATGACATAACCTCACCAGATTTTACCTGATGGGGATTCTGACCTCAGAATTAAAACCTGCAGCTCTCCTGTCTCTGCAATCACAAATACACAAATATATTCTAAGTTTTGTGCCCATCTTTTGTTTTTGTGATAATCCAAAACTGATTACCATGTAAAAAATTAAATACAAAAATAACTAGTGCCAAAAAAAAGAAAATTAAGAAACATTCAGTATTAACCAAAATAAGAAATTTATAACATTTTTCTTGGTCGAATTAGCAGAAGAGCTGTCTGAATTTGTAGCAAAAAGGTTTTCATACTTTATCTCAATTTCCTGTTGTGGTTCCTGCATGTCAGTAGGTAACGGGCTGTTTTGATGTCCCATGGTTTATCCAGGTGGAGCTCTATCTGCCAAGCCACCTGCTCTGCATCAAAACAGCCTTGAGAGAAGAATTCTGAATGCAAAGGATCAGCTGCTGTCACTTGTGTCCATGTCACATTTACACAGACTTCTCTCTGAATTGTGCAAATTCTAAGTGTACATCTTCAAACAGCTATCCTAAAGAAACAAATGCTACTTTAACCTCATCTGCTTATAGAGGAGGAGCAAAAGATATAGAAGAAAGGCAATTACTTGTAATACTTTTGAAAATGGAATAATTTTCGTTAAATTTTGCCAAAATCCTCTTTAAACATTGCTTGGCATTGCACAGAACTGATAAATTACCAGCAAAAATTGTTTTTATGATTTTTTTAATGGCAGAACCTCTTCATTTTTCTTACTTTCAGGAAAGTGAAAGAACTAAGAAATAGATAAAACTGAGCAATAATTAGAGGACAGGAACTAATTAGCTGTCTTAAGTCTTTGAATGGTCTTTCAATGCTTTTCTTTATTTTTGAGCCTTCTAAACTGAAAGATCTGGAGACACCATCCTGTTGCCTTAGAAGCCATTCTTCCTCTTGATAGCTTCAGTTTCCTAAGCTGCATCCCTGAAGCCCTCAATTCTACCAGCTCAGATGAGATGCTGTGATTATGAAGAACATTTTGGAAAAAAAAGCAAATACTTTAAAGCTTTTACAAAACTACTTTTTTTTTTCTCTCTAAATCATGACTAAGCCTAAATCATGACTAAATAAAGAATCTAAAATTCTTTAAGAGAAGTACTTGTAGCTCCTCTGGTATATCCAAACACACAATAGGTTTCAGGGAAGAAATACTTAAGTATTGTTATATAATGAAAGAAAAGAGGATTACACTGTCCATCCACAGCTGGTGGAATACTGCACACAATAGCCACCTTCCCCTACTCAAGTTGTCAGTATCCTTATTTAACTTGTTCCACCTTGACCTAGAAAATACATCAGTCATTTGCTATTTCTGTAATGAAATGCTGATCTATGCAAGCCTGTGCTGGCAGCACTATCCAGCACTTTCCTGCAAGGTTCTGCTGGCTGCCAATCTCCGGAAACCCCTCGGTGGTGTCAAACAATAAGAGATCGCTGACCTTTCCTTCCTCTCCAATGAAAGAACTATTTAAAAGCCAAGGCCACTGTAGAGATAACACAGGTAAGGAACTGATAGCAGGTGCCATCAGTGGAGTCTTATGCTGTTGTGATTAAAGTTTTATTTCTGCAATATTTATATTGCCCAAGCATCTTAAAGCAAAGACAACAGAAATGGCTGTGCACGTTTATAAACTTCACCTAAGAAAAAATCCTGGTATTTCTATCTAGCCTAGCTTTGCATTCTGATGTGGAAACTTTCCTATCAGAAAATCTCATCGTTTCCCACAAAAACTTTGGTGCAACTTATTGTTTCTGCCTTTTTATAATTTAAAAATATTTTCCAGAAAGTGCGAGAGGAAAATGTATACAGTTTTTTTTCATTTTAGGAATTTACTTTATTCAGTATTCCTATTTTAAAAAATTATTTAATATTTTCTTTCTACTTGTAGTAATCTCTTTTTTTTTTTTCCTGGCTTCAAATGTATTTTTGTTTTCTTTTTCTGGTGTCACTGACCCCATGAAAAAACCTAAAAATCCTCAGTGATGATATTTATGTAGATCTGTGAAACTTTCCTTAAACAAAACTAGTTAAAAAATCCCTTGGGTCAACTGCATAAATTCAGGTATCAAAGCATTAAAATTGACTGATCACTTACAAGAATGTGCTGATTTCAACCATCCCTTCGGAGTCCATTCCAATAAATAGATTTTAACCACAAGCCTAAACTGAGTTAGATACACTACTGAACAACGTGGTTTTTTTTTTAATTTCTAGGTTTAGAAGTGCAAAAAGATATATTAAGGCATTATGAGCATTTTCTGTTCAGAAACTGATTACACAAGAGCTAGACCATGAGTGGGATTGTATAGGTGCACAAAGAGACAAAGGAAGGGAGCAAACACCTCCAGAAAGGACTTGGTATCTTTGCACAAACAGGCAGCACTCACTCCTCCTGCAAGGGAGGCCCTGTGAGGAGTCCCTGCTGGCCAGGCAGACACTTCCCAGAAGGAGGGAATTGATATCAAGCAGTTGAGTATTTCACAACCCCAGTTCCAAACCCCAAGAAGATGCTAAAACAAACTGGGGCTCTTCATCCCATCTTGTGGCGAAGGTCAGTCTGGCCTGTTCACCCATTTAAATTGTTTATTCAGCCACATAAAGAGAGCTTCAGAACCATTCACAATGTAACACACATTTAAGAGGCATTTAGAGGTTTTAATCAATGGCTTCAGAGAGGCACACAACTGCTGTTGGCTTTGACTCTGAATGGTAGGTGACAAACCTGTGGGGCTTTACCCCGTTTCCATCACTATTGGTTACAAATCTAGCCTGAAGATCCCAGAACTGTCACAAAGATTCCACTGAGGGACATGAACCAACCTGCCCACATGGATATTGAGTATTATCAATTTCAGTGAAACACAGTCAAAATTTTAATTTCTTTTTGTTTTTTTCTGTTAAAATTAATCAAGAGTGTGTTCAGAGGCAATACAATGTTTGTCCAGAATGACTGCAGTGAGCCTCCAAATTGAAATGTTTTTATTCCCTGGAACCAACAAACATTTCTCTTAACAGTAAATCAAGCAGCAGCAGAAAGAGCAATGCCAGTCTCTTGCATTGATAAAGTTGTTAGGTATTTGCATTATAGGATACTTTTTGGAAGCATAATAACAGCTGTGTTTGTGATCATGAATCCTGTGTAAAGAGAGACCAATTTTTGTCTCAGCAAGACCAGAAAGGATTGAGCAGCACCTTAAAGGTCTCATTGTGTAAGCCTCACTGGATCTGCTTTCATCATATTATTTAAAAGAGAAGGCATTGCCCAAAGCAAGGGTAATCAAGACCTAAAGAGTGACTGCTTACGCAGAATGACAGATGAATACAGTCACTGTAAAAAAGAGAACACAGCACTAAGGAAAAATCATTTAAAATAGGAAAGCAGAGAAAACACCTTCAAATGCTTTCTTTTCTCAATTCTATGCTTACTGGAGAGAATTTTTGGCTAAATATGAGTGTCCATTAACCTGAAGTTTGAGTTGGTGAGGAAGGAGAATCAAAATTTAGGATCATGAGAATAGATTTCATTCTGTGAGCTGGATTGGTCCTGTTTTCAGCCTCTTTACAAAAAGGGAAATATATTGTATTATTAAATACACACCATGGTGGGTAAGTATTTTAAACCTCTTTCCTCGACACACATATGGTGAAAATCTTTCCAAGAAAAATATAGAAACTACATAATTATATATATGTGCTTTAAGTGATTGAAATTATATATATTTTTTTTTTAATTTATTTTTTTTTTTAAGTGGAATGTAAGATAGGTTGGACAACTTCCAAGGAGATAAATAGAATTACCATAATGTAAAAGGTGGAAGTTTTGCACCAGGGAAAGGGGGCAAACAGGGGGAGTGGGTGAGAGAGAGAAAGAGACGTTGCAGAGAATGGAGAGGGAGAGGGAGAGGGAGAGGGACCATACAGAAATTCATACCATACAGAAATTAATGCATTTAGTACAAACCATGTGTTACTGGTATGACCCCAGTACCAAACTCTACCATCTGAAATTTAAATTACCATCTGAATGATAAATCACCACAGACAAAGCTGTAGTAATAGGCATTATGACAGACCAATAGAATTCTAAAGGATAAAAAAATACCCCCCTCCAAAATAAATAATGCAGCAAGTGGTTTGTTGGGGTTTTTTAATTCTCCTTGTAATTTAACACTTATTGAAGCCTCTAAAACAGTGAATAAAAACATTCTGCAAGGCTTTTATTCAGCCACCTGCCCCCATTTTCATAAAGAATAGTTCATGTCAGCCCACAACCCTGTCATTTCATAATGAGACAGAACATGGCTGTGGGCCTTGTTGTCATTTACAGGAACTCATGTTGCTGCAGGAGTATTGAGGGTTTGGGAAGTGCACGAGGAGTAACCCTGACAGCGCTCATGGAAGCTTTGTTAGTGTCTCACATAAGTGTTGGAACTGAACAATCTCTGGCAGCTCCATACACCTGAATGAGAGCAATTGTGTGAGCTGGTTACACCATATGTGGTAGAATACAGGGAATATAAAGTCAGCCTAAGGCCCTCAGCATGGGAACAACTAATAAAGCGTGGGAACAGAACCTCTGCAGATCTGCAGCACTTCACTGGCTACTCCAGTCTATCCAGCACAAAAGCTAATCATGCTAATCATGACCATAAGTCCCATTAGACTGCCAGAACTGCAAAAAGGGGTATTATTATAATTAACAGAGATTTTTAAAGTTACTTTTTGTGCTAGATGAGAAAAAAAATGGTTATTGCAGCACCACACATTTATCTAGCTGAATATTGTAACATGTCAAAAAAGGTGGCTAAAGGTAAACCTCCCTTAAAGTCAGAACAAATTAATTTACTGTCAGTAACATAAATATTTGATTATTGATTTGGGTGTTGGCAAACAAAGAAGACAAAAGTTTACTTAGGGAAAATACCAAGCTCAACTTCATTAGCTCACTCCAGACCCCTCTCCTGCCTGCCTTGTTACCTCTGCAGGGTACACTCAGACCCTTCAGGGGGGCAATGAGTGGTCAGGCAGTCAATGTCAGTGTACAGAGCCTGCTGCTGACCTGTAAAACCTAGAGAAAATAAGAACTTATCAGGAGCTTTGTTCTTAAGAGAGAGAGAGAGAACACGATTGAAAATTCAAAAGGGGATTTCTGAACAAATTAGTTATGAATGCAAATGAAAAAAAAAGGAAAAAACGTGAGGGTCTTTTTTGTCAGTTCATGCCACCAATATCCAATCCAGGTGGATTTTTTTCTGAACTGAGAATAGTACAGAAAGGTAATCCTGAGGTTAATTTCCTTAGTATGAAAAGGCTAACACTATCTCATTCACAATCTGCCTTTTGTTCTTTCCTATTTATTAAATCAATGCAGTCATAACTCCGTTTAAAGATGATGTTTTAATGTATTTAATTACGTCAAGGAGGGTTCCATTCAAAACTCTTTTAATAAAAAGGAACTTCTAAAAATCATTTGGGGTATTTAGGAGGCTATTGCCTTTCTTCCTTTTCTATTTTTCTTTACAACTCATGGATCACTAATGATGGCATTTTCACCAAGCAGTCACGACATGCTAAATTAGTCTATATCCTTTTGGCAATTTAACAATGAGCATTAACTATTACACTTTAAAACCAAACAATATCATTGATACAAAACTGGGAGGTTTTTAAAGGAAGATAATTAGAAGAAGAGCAAAGAATCTTTAGTGCTGATTTTTTAAATGAAATAGATGCAAAATTAAACATGTAAAACATGACAGATAAGAAGCCAAAAAGACATACAATTTGGTAAAATAGAAAATGCAAACTATTCATTTCTATTTATCAGTACAACAGGGAAATGTCAAGGAGTTTTAATGCTTAATGAACCCATCAAGCTTAGAATGCACCAATTGTACCATTTTAGATAATTGGCTACAACATTTTTGTCTCCTCCTCCTCTTCTTTGCCTTCAACACAGCAATACAAAAACTCTGAACATCTTGCCTGGACTAAATCACACCTTTTACAGTACATGGGGTAGTTTGTGGCTGATTTTCGATGAAAGCAGTTCAGACAAGATTTCAGGAAGGATTTTTTTGTTTTGACATGGCTGACATTTGTTTTGATAGATTACAACATAGTCAATACAAGTAATGGTGGAACAATAATCAGCTCAGCTTCATTGGGATGTTGCTTTGCCTTTTGTACAATCTCACATTAAAGTTTTTTTAAGCTATCCATATCAGATATAAAATATTGATGTCAGATTTATAGTACAGAAAAATAAATTCCTGGCATTATATTGACCAGTATTCTTAGAGATCTGGTGATCTGATAATTCCAAGATAATCTGTTGGGTATTTTAAACCAGTTTTCTAATCTGAAGTTACCTGGCTTTAAAAAAAAATTAAAGTGTATCCTTTAGAACCCCACAGTCCTTGTAGAAACCATGCACTGATTCTCTCTCTGCAGAATCCAATAAGAAGCTCTTTTTGGTTCTATCAGTTTCCTTTGAATTATCTTCCTATCAATAGAGGTGGCAATGCTGAAGACTATCCATTCAAGCAATATTTCATCTCCTCCCTCTAAATAATGCTGCCCCTTTAAATCCCAGTAATTATGTTTCATTGGTATAAGACCTCAAAGATCAAAAATATACCAATAAAAAAAAATCCATGCTGAGTGATTGATACATATTACAATTGTTAAGAGGCAGCTGACACCAGCTGGCTTCATGCTTCATCCAACTTGCCCATTAAACCTGCCCTGCTTCTCTGAATGAGTTCATATGGCTGGGTCTCTGGCAAAACCTTGGAATGCTGACAAGCCACACAATCATAACTATTTAATATAGTGTGCACAATTGTATCAGCAGGCAGACAAAAGATTGTTATTATCACTGAACAACTAAAAGGTACAGAGCTTATCAGTAACAATAGCACTTAAATGTTATATAGTAATGGTGTCTTTCAGATCACCCTGATTGGAAAATATTGATCCTCTTATCTCAGCAGCTGCTAAGCTTTACTAGGTTGCAGATGACAAGTGCTTAAAAAAAATAAAGTAGAATTTGGAGAGAAAAAGTGGCAGGAGGGAAACGAAACGCAAATATGTGCAGTTGATTAAGCAGCTGGAACTACCAGGTTTGTGTCATGTATTGATTCTCACAAGTTTTTTATTTATTTGATTGATGTCAATTGCGTTTCATGTCAACTCAAGCCACAACGATATTTTACAGCCACGTTTGTGAGAGCTGAACTAAATGAGAACAATTGGATCAGAAGTCCCTTAGTCACATTTCTTTGATTTAGTGAAGCAGGAGCCCATCGTTATTGTGCTGTTGCTAAAACCATCAGTAATTAAAGCTGAGTGCCTAAATCTTTGAAGTTCATCAAACAACATGTCCAACATGCTTGTTTATTGCTAGAGATGTGCTAAACCTTTAAGTCAACTAACCCAGCAAAAGCAGTCCTCTAAAGAATTGAAGAACCACAAGAAATATTTGTTAGAAAAAAGGTCCATTTTCTTTAAAATATTATTCAGCAAATAGCTCTGAAGTTGATTGAGAAACAGAGAAAGAATATGGTTTTTGCTGATGCTTCCCATGCTAATTTTTTATGAAAATGGAAAAGGATTACATTCAGAAAGTAACACCAATTAAAAGAACAATGAGGTTCTGATTAGGAAAAACAAACAAACAATAATAGTATATTTGTCGGGTCATTCCCATACAGCAACACTTAAGAGGAATTTACTTAAGTTTAAGAATTTACTTAAAGTAAAGCACGGGCTCAAATGATTCACTCAACCAGAATTCAAAATATTGCTTTTAAAAGACAGTCCAGTACATTTCAAATTTTCACTTTAATAGTGTCTTTAACAAACGGGGATGAGCTGTGGCATTTTTCTATTGATAGTTCTAATTACCTTGTTTTACTTTAGAAAGCCATAGAATGACAGAATTGTTAAGGCTAGAAAAGATCTCTGAGATCAGGTCCAACCAAAGGTTGGTCTGTTGCTCTTCTTTTCTAACTGTGTAAAAATAGATTAATTCCTTAAGTGCTCCACCTGAACCAATCTGCAGAACCCATCTTCTCTTTAACATGGACTTGAGTTATAAAAATTTCACCTATGTTTCAAAAATATGCTACTTTTGAAGGGCTCTGTAACTCACCTGTACCTGTCACTGTAAAGGACTTTTTAATTTAATATTTTGCATATGTAAATTAGGTAATTTATTTAAATAACCTGCAGTGGCACACAGGTGAAAAAATATCTTTTGCCAGGCAAGTAAAGTCCATGTTTGCAGAAAGAAATAAACCTAGGAACTGACACTGAACTTGTCCTATGGAGAAGTTCCTATTAAAAACTCACTTCCAAGAAGTAAGACTAAATTTCAAGTTTAATTTTTTTCCTTACTCCAACAATAGCTTGTAAAATAAAGCTTAAAGCTTGTGAAAAAAAAGCAAGGTTTGGCTTTTGCCCCTTTCCTGTGCTACAATGAACCAGGAGTTCAGTGTATTTTGGTCAGCATTAGTGGTTTTCAAAGAGCACGAGCAGCAAACTGCTCTGTCCTGCTGGAAGAGCCATTGCCCTCCTCAGAGCTCCCTCGGTGGACATGGTCCCCATGGGTCAGGGTGTGAGATCTGCTGTAGGGACAGCTGAGATCACATCCACAAGGGCATCAATAGCAATTACCTCCATTTTTCAAAAACATCTAGGAGCCAGTTAAAAGTCAGAATCTTGTTTTCTTACTAAATTTTAACTTTTGACCTTTTCCCTGCCTTTTTTTTTTTGCTTCTTGTGAATGTACATTTGTAAAGGGTCAGTTTCACAATTTTTAATATCTCTGCAAAATACCTTTTTTGTAATAAATGTCAGCAATATAATAGCTGAATAATAAGTAATATAAATGTTTTATTTTCATGTGTTTACAAGTGCTAAAATTATTTCACTTATTTTATTTTTAATCAGCTACTATATTGTCTTGTTACAATGTAGCAGCAAGGACATATATTAGCTGTTATAAATCACACATGAAATTAGGAAAGTATAAAGAAGGAAAAATAAAATATTAACAAAAATATATTTCTTAAAATAAATATTGAATTTTCTCAAATTAGCTGGTCTAGCTATTCTCTGTACTAGCAAAGTTCACCATGCAGTAAAATTATTTTGTCAAACTCGGGGGCAGCTGTGCTGGAAGAAAAATGTTATTTAAATAAAGTCACTGCTTAAAATATTTAATTGGATTAACATGAAGTCAACCGTCTTAAATAGCTGAGATGTAATTACCTATGTAACTAACAGCTTCAAACAATAAAAAACAACCTTTAGTGACCACATTTGTTAGGTAGTGCTTTTTCACCACACCCAGTTAGTAAAAAAGACAATTTAATACAAGCTGGTATGCACAAGAGTTTAAAAAAGGGAGACAGATAATGAGATTTGTAGTTAACATCAGTAATTCATATGAAGAAACAAAAAGGAGTGCTCTTTTTACCAGCAGCAGATTCTTCTTATGAGTAACAGACTGGAATTTTCATTTTCAGGGCACCACACAGATCTTGCAGTACAAGGACTCTCTAACAGAGTGTCCTGATCTGTTAGAAGGGGCTTTTCTATTAATTTGTTTTTATCCTGATAGCCAAAAGCTTTCTTAGTATAAATGACCCCCACCATGCTCATTCTGAGATACACCAAGGTCAGTTCTGTAATGGGAAGCATCTTTCTTAGTCTAAACTGAAAATATTCAAGATGTCTCTATAACTTTCAAGGTAGTTCCAATGCTAATTCCTATCCCATTCTCTTTACACAATAAATATCTATTTCCACAGCTATTTGTTGTCAGACTTACTTCTGTAAAACAACAAAAGGCAGAATTTAACCACCTGTCAGAGACTTAATCCCTAAGATTTCCAAATATTTTTGGGGATGAGCATGTAAGATGGAATTGAAAGCTGATCTCCCTCAAGCATTCAGCAGACAGATCTGCAGGGCTCACCGTTGGTTCTGAAGAATATTTGGACCCCATGTTGAATATGCTGTAACTTTCACATACTTTTAAGGAGAGAAATGAGTGATCCAGGCACCAATTGATGAGATGTGGATGCAAACTCTGTGCCTTGTTTTCTACTACAAAAAAAAAAAAGCTGACTTAGAAGTCACTGTGAAGGTGTAGCAAGGATGTAATGGGGTGGGCTGTGCTGTTACTGCCTTGCACTGGCATGGAAATCCACTAGGATCTACGAGGAAACACTGAAGCAGCAGCCACTGAAGCCAGTAAACCCTGCCTTGAGCTTCCTACTGCCCTGGGCTCTGGCACAGGCTTAGGGGTGCCAATCCAGGACCCTGCTCTGTGATGGTTCTCTCTGCAGAGACACACTTAATGCACTTGCATGTCTCCTCTCTCTCTGTAAAACAGTGATACAGCAAAAACTCATATGCATATGATGGGGTTGAATGTTGGCTTGGTGGATAAATAAAAATGTAGGTAGCCCAGGATGTATGAAAATCACACTTCATGACCAGCTCATACTAACACAATATAGCAACCATGAGGCCTTTTGGTTGTGCACTACAGTAAAAAAAAAATGGAAAACCATTTCTAAAAGAAAGATGGAACTTAGTGTGAGATATTTAGCAATCTTGTAGAAACTGGATGGGGAATTCCATTACAGGCTTAATCCAATCAAGTAATGATAAGCCATGAACTGCTGTGGGATTTCTTGGGCTCATGTTGTTACAACTGTTATCAGTTCTTTTTAACATTTAGGGTTAATATTTATCATTCAGGTTCCCCAAATAAGAGAGAAGTCATATCATACATATATTTAAGGATATATAGTAGGTTATAATGCCATTAATCGTCTTTTAAAAGATACTAATCACTTTAACCAATTATGGAGAAATTAGTTTAAAAACATATTTTTTATGTTTAAAACTAAAATTCATTAGTTGCAGTAGTTAGCAAGACATACCACTCTGGTTGTTATATCATACTAATGCCTTATCTGCTATGTAGCATATATTTAATACCCTGGGGAAAATCTTGTATTTTATCAAATATTCCACTTTATCTGGTAAAAAGGAGAGAAACAGATTGGAGAAAGAGGCTTAGCATGACAAAGAACCACTTGCAGTTCCCAGTCAATGTCAGGCTTTATTGTTATCTCTACCCAGCTGCTTGACCATTGCTTTAAGCCACAGGAACCTCTCATTCTCTCAGCCTTGCTGAGCAGCAAGTTTTCTGCCAGACGGGTGGACACATCCCATCAGAGCGATGTGGGCTCTGGAACCTGCACTCCTGCATGAGGCAAACATTTCTGGCTCCTGTTCTGGTGGCATTCCTCAGCTAACCTGGCTGCAGACACAGACCTGGATCCCCTGTGACCACCTGGGTGTGCTTGGGCCCTGGTTCCAAACTCAATCTACAGAATTGCTCCCACTGGTGCTGGCAGACTTCAATTTAGTCCTTTGCTAAGCATTTATAGGAGGTATCCCCATCCCTCACTGGGGTTGCAAACAAATCACATCTTGTTCTGATGCCAGATAGTGCTGTGCAATGCACAAATAAGATATAGGCTGAATACTTAATATTTTGAGCCAACCATAGGGAACAATAATCCTGTTCATGCTTCTCAGGTATTTTATCAGCTATGCTGATATAGCACTATTAAAATTCAGGAACATAAAAATCCTAATGCAACCACTAAAATTTTGGCATATTTTTAATTTAGATAGTTACTTTGAATGCAAAAGTATCTTACTTAAATCTATTCTGGCAAATAGAGTTACAAACCTGAAACGCAGAAATAATTATTAGCAAATCACCAGCTAATTATTTGAGTACCTTTATCTACTTCATCTAAATAACTGATGTGTGCTTGCCTGTCTTTAATTGTGGGGTTTTTCCTCTCTTTTTCCAAGGATTTACAATAAAAAGCTGGTATCAGTTATGTGACACCTACTTATCAGACATTGCAGTAAGTAATCTGCCATAATGCAGAATGGAAAGAAACTGCCTGAATGCTGGCCTGTTCTTTTCCACTCTTAACCACTGCATATCATTTTACTGACAACACAAGAATCCTTCATGTTGTAGAAGTCAGAACTGTGTATGCACCATCCTTTCCTCAGAAGAGCTATAAATCTGAGTCCTGAGTTTATGATAAGTAAAGCCAAGTGCATCTCCTGGGCAGTTCCACTGAACTCATCCTAAACTTTAAATATACCTGCATATATCACATAAATACTAAATTTCTTAATTTCTCTCACAAAGATGCTACATGAAACAAGAATGCTACATTTAAGCTATATTTAAGCTTTAAAAAGCCCAGTTTTGGCATTGTTCAACTTAATAAAAGAAACAGTACTTCTATATCAGTAAACAGTTAATGAGCAGTGATTATAAAGCTTTAAAAAGTGTCAAATACATTCTAGAAAACTCTAACCAAATTATGTATTCAAAGACCAGAAAACCCAAGAAAGAACTACACCCTGTTATGGAAATCTATAGGGATAGCATGACATTGGAAACATGCTGATCAAATGCTCATCTCTCCATAATGCAAAGGGGTGGTTCTTATCCAGAGACTGCTTATCACTTGAGGGCTCTTTGGCAAAGATTGTTCTTTGCATGATCAGTCTTCCAAGACCTTCACATTACTGAAACATCCAGCTATTATTTATATTATATTCAATTTTCCATGCAAATTTAATGATCTTCATCTTTGGGCCTCTCATTTTAAATGTTTTGGAAACATCAAGCTGAAAAGCTAGAAAGCTGAAAAAAGAGTTCCAAATTTACCAGGGTAAATATGTGTAGGCTTATATCAAACATGTTTGACATTGACATGTTTGACATTGACATGTTTGAGAAAATAAAATGGCCATATTTATTCACATTGCTATCTTCTTTTCAGTACCCTGTGATAACCACATTTTTAAAAGACCAGCTCACTAAAAGCTCTCTAAATTCCAAATAAATGTTTAAAGAACATCAAAAATGCAACAGAAAGTGAACATGGATGATCAAGAGGGCATTTTTCAAAAGTATTTATGATCAACAGAAACAAATTTCACACAGAGATTTTTTTCTCATCAAAAAACTTTCAACCCACGAAACCAGAAGCACAATAGATTTCATTTCATGTTAGCATGAGCTGAATTGTATTGGTTTATTGAAATGACATGAAGTTTTTCTTTTCCCTCAGATCAATGTGTAAATGTGTCAGTGTGTCACAGGGGTCCCCTGGCAGGAGGCAGTTAACAAGAGATGTCTGTATGTAGTGCATTCCAAATGACAAGGTGTGAGCAACTTGAAAACTGTAAAAGCAATTTCCTTTTAAACTCACCATTTGGATCAGAAGCAAGTGTTTTATTGTCCCATTCGAGATTTCTTGAGCATGTACAAGTCTTGACTTGGTAAAGTCCTAAGCATGTAGATGGTCCTGCTGCCTATTCCGAAGTTGTTCTAACTTAGCCTACACAAGCAGTCAATAAAATTAGACATTGCTACCAGGGAAAAGATGAAACAATGACTCACTTGCTATGGGGAATAAAGGCAAAACCACTCAGCATCATGAAGGATGATGTCCTGATTGCTGGATGTGAAAAAGTAAGCAGAAAACCATGCATAGTCACATCCAATTGCTCAAGCATAAATTTTAGGTTTAGAAATGACACAAATAAAGTTCAGAAATAAGCAGTAGATGCACCACAAAATTCTCCTTACCACCTCGTATGTTTCATATTCAGTTTTTTGCACCTTGTTATCTTTTGTGGCCTGTGTCCATTCAGTATAAACACAACAAAACTAATTTGGCTGAAAGCCAAAGCTTTGGCAGGAGACAATGGAATCCTATTGGCCAGATACATTCTGATAAATGTGTTTACTTCACATGTCCAGCTCAACTGTCTTGATGATCAGTCTTTTCCAGAAATCCCAGGTAACATTAATTTCAGTGAAATTTTTCATTCTAACTCCCATGCAATGATGAGAATCCAGTATTTACTCTGAAGAAAATGAGGAAATAGTTTTGATTATGTAAAAATAATCTACAGTTCTTGATACTAGAGCAAGTTTTTGTAGGTAACTATAAAAAAATTGATAGTGATCATGGAAAAAGAAAAAAAACTTGCTAAAACATCAGTCCTTATGTATCTCATCTAGTAATTATTAAATAATTAGTATTTTTGTCAGAAGGATTTGTTGATATTGTCTTATTTTAACAACACCCATAGAGTTCTAGGACCCTAGTGGTATATGCTAAAACAAGTTACCAATAAAAAAAAAGTTATAAAAAAAAATAAAGTATTTAGCAGAGGAAGTAATTATCAAGATAACCCTCTATGTCCTACAAACATTATTCACTTCAAGTAAGGAATCTGGATGGCTTAGCTGAAGGTACAATAGTGATGCACATAAATATCTGTGACACAGGAGACAAAATTAATGAACTGCCAGATAGCAGGTGGTGCAAGCTCTTGTTAGTGTTCTAACAGTTGAGAGATTAACAATTTTTATCAGTGTTGCAAAGTTATTTCATCACTCTCAAGTCTTTGTTTTGCTAGGCAAAATAAAAATAAAAATACACAGCACAATATGTCCCCACTCTAACACCTTTACATTAGTAACAGATGAGTACTATGGGATTGATTTTCTGAAATGCACAGGAAATCTTTGAAATGAAACAATATTTTTCGAGAACTCGTGCAGATCTAAAGCCTGTGTGGCTGTCAGAAGCTGCTGAACAGAAAACCTAAGGAGTGCTCTGGGAAGGATGGTAAAAGGTTTGGGAGTGTCATGTGAAAGTAACCCTGGATTTAATCAATGTTAGTCTGACCAGGAGAGCTCTAACAAGTGAGCAGCGGTAACGTTTGCCTGGAACGCTCCTGCTGAGTCTCTTGACTAACTGAAGCAACTTACATTTTGTCCAACTGGATGTACTCAAAAATAGCTTTAAGGGAGAAAGGACACAGAGACAAATATTTTTGAGCTAGGATCCTCATAAACATCCATCCCTGAGAGAAACTAAGATGAACACAGTCTACTTTATTGTTATAAATAAAATGAAATGAAGCACCAAGCAGGGAAGAGACATAGGATGTGGGCTGGATTGGTGGAGCAGGTTGGGAATGTTTCTGCTTATCATACCACACAATATAATACAGGGGGAGATGGAAATTTTACCTATTTGATTCTTTAATGTAAATTAATTTTTTTCTTGTCAAAATTTTATCAAAAACCCAGTGGAAAGAACAGACTATTATTTTTAAAAGTAAACAAACAAACAAGACAGCTTTGATTTGAAATGAAAACAAACAGCAGTGAAAGGATAAGCTTTCATCATTTTGGAGACCTTGGCACTCTTGAAGATATATTCATGAATTAATCATTGAAAAACTTCAACTCAAAAGATCATGCATTTTCCAATGCAAGTAGTCTCTAAAGAGTACTCAAAATGGTTATAAAATTATAGTTCTTTAAACTCCTTGCATCAAGAATCTGTTTCACACACAGCTAACTGAAAGGATAGCATGATGCTAAAGTCCCTGTGATCTTACAAAACCAAGGAAAATTGTGAGCAGGAACTAGCAGTATGTCACCATGTATAACAGTACTAAAATCTGTTAACAAAACTACCATACACATAGTAAACAGCAGGAGTTTTGGAATGCCATGCAGAATTTAAATTATTACCACTAATTAGCTAAATCAAAAAAAGAGATCAGGAAACACATTAGAAGTGAAGACAAGTCTACCTGTGTCAAAATTACATTTCCAAACAACCAATTAGCAAAGACAACCTTTCAGCCCAAGGAGCCATATGTAAAGTGGGACGGCTTCATTACAGTGGCTCCCTAATTAAAATGTAAAGGCTGCTGATCATTGCATAATTAAACAACATGTCATGTGGTTTCATCTGGCAATTGCAAGCAGCTAGGCCTGAAATCATTAATGACTAAGATGTCGTCTAAATGAGTCCAGAGACTGTAGAACTACATTCTGTCAGAATGGAGAGCATCCTATGGTCATTATGGAGATAATATCCTCCAAAGGGACTGCTCTGTACAAAATGCTGAAGTTCTTTCTCTCAAAATGACTTTGACTTTTTATATTCAGTTTTCTTACTAATTAGCCCGAAAGAAAAAGGCTAGCAGGGCTAATTAACTTCCAGCTACAGTAATCTAAATATGAAACTGAAGAACCAAAGATTTTCCCTGTGGATATTCTAAACGTTTTCCATAAGTTAAAGCTCTGCTATTGAGAAAATATTTTTTAGGCAACCTTATACCTTGACTGAGTATTCCTTATGAGGCTTCCCGCTTTGCCCAAGGATCAAAAGCATTTGCAGCACCAGTTCTCTGTGTTCTGCATACCCCAGACCATGCATTCAGTCTTCACAGGTGGTGCACAGAGATACTAAAAACATAACAGTGAATTTGTAGTTCCATGAATTTACTGGAGAATTTTGAGGGTGGGAATTGTTTTGCAAAATAATAATCCCAGTCTCAAGAAAAGCATGTATTATGAAAACACACAAATTCCCCAGTCCATGCTTTAGGAGTTTCAAAGTGTAATGGACAAAGTAACATGAGTTCAAGCTCCTTTGACAAGCTCAAAAAACCAGCAGATGTGCTAAGTTTGTAACAGACACATCCTATCATCCTATCACTTTCACTCTGAGTACAGCTAGAGTCTGACTCAGGCTTGGAGGAATTCTTTAAGTTATTCCCCAAATCAATAGAGATAGCAGCCATTATTTAGCATGGAGGTAAATTCCAGACCAGTAAAGTAAATTTGCACCTAATTTTAAACTGTAGAGTATAATTTGACGTGATTTTTCTTCTTTATACTATTCATTTTATCACCATAATGTACACTAAATTCTTTCTCTGGTAGGATCAGTCTGAGAGCTGGCTATAGTTCAGTGAAACCCTGGCAGACAAGCCTGTCCCTTCCCTGCTCCATGCAACCATTCTTTCAGTTTTGAATTTATCAATCATGCCACAGCTAATTGTCCTACAAATAGATTAAAAATAAATAAATATAAAATGATGGTGAACATTGATATGTTTCTTTTCTATATCACACAAATAAAGCAGAATTTTGTTCTGTATCATAGTTCTTTAAGGACAGAGTGTCCCAAAGAACTTTTTAACAAAGCATCTTACTGACAGCACATTGAGTACAGAAAAATGCAGCAGCCAAACTTCTCTCAGCAAAACCTCAAATGTGTTCATAGGCAATAGAAGTTCTCTTATTGAGAAGACTTTTTGCCCAGGAAGACAGAGCTTATTTCTGGTTTTTATCACCAGAAAGAAAAGGCCCACGACAGGTTTTTCTTCAACAAGCATCCTCTTAGGTTCTTCACATCAGATGTGTTAACTGGTTTCAGTTAGCAGACATGGTGTTTCACACCACCTAACACACTATTGCAAATGGAATGCTGAACAAAACTGTGGTGAAAATAGTACTAAATTATAGGGATTCTAAAGAAATGGAGTAACCTACACTGTTCTGCTAATACTATGATGTCTTCTGGAGTCTGAAAACATCTCTGATACACAACTCTGCTGATGTTATTAGGGATGATAATTCTCAGTGCAGACTCAGTTGAATTTGCAAGTCAGTAAATGAGGAATTCATGCCAATCAATACACTTATGTATATATACATATCTTTCCACCATATGTTATATCCTTGCTATGGTACAGGAAACACTGGAAGGTACAGGCAGAACCGAAATAATGGGACTGACACTGACAGTCACACTGGAAATGTTGACTTAAACTCTTGCAGTCCTTGAGGATATATCTGCACATTTTTGGAAGTGTGAATGTTTTTGTCCTGTTTTTATTTTCCCTGTAAATATCAAGTTCCACAAAATTTAGCCTCAGATATGGGTGCCTCCTGCAACTTCCTGTGGAATTAGGATCATGTGCTCATTTTATCACAGAAGTGGTAGTTCCCAAGGCCAGCTTTACCCTATCTATCCATATTCCTCTGTCTCCCATTCCCAGTCCATCCACAAATCACTCAAATTGCTGCTGAAGTGACTCCTTTTTATTGCCTGATCTTGCAACAAGTTGGGTGTTTTTTGCAATCAGAGTCACCTCAACTGCCAGGTTCTTGAATGCTGAGACATTGCTTTTGTAGGATGGGCTGGACATCCTGGAGAATGAAGTGTAAAACACTCAACTCCAGCATTTCATGAATTAACATCACATAGAGCAGTCCACTAAGAGCCACAAACAGTGCTCTGGGAGCCCATGGGAGCCTTCTGCTTTGCCAGTACTGTCCAAGCAATTTTGGGTTTTTAGCTAGTAAGATGTATCTTCCCTTCAGGGTTCCAGCCAAACTTAATGACTTGGCTTACCCCCAGGCTGCAAAGTGAGGCAGCTTCAAAATGAGGGTGGCTTATATTAACTATATTTTAATTACTGTCTTCTGCACCATAAGAGTAATGGTGGTTCTGTTAATCAAGGGAAATGAATTTCCCTTCACTCAGGTCTGTGATAAGTCCATTTTGGACTTTTACAGGGAGAAATTCCTGCTATTTTTTTATAAGAGATATGATATATATAGATCTGCTTTCTTAAAAATTAAGAACATCCATGGAAATCAGGAATCATAGGTCTGTAAACACAAGATGTAGCCAGATTTTCTACTATCTCCTGGCTGGTTACATTTTAATTAGAAAATAAAAAGAGCTATTAATTCTTCTGATCTGTAGAAATTCAAGCTTCTGTGCAGTGGACTACAGTCGAAAGCTGAAAATGGGCACTGCTCTTATTCTTTCATGTTTTATTTTCAAACTCATTTTCACATTTATTGAAATTCTTCAATGCAGCTGTGGAGCTTCCTATGACTTTTTTAACTCCAACTGAAGAACCACAAGCATGTCCCATACTTTAGCCAAATGAAGCCTGTCAAACTAGAGGTCAAATTCATCCCAGCTATCTCAACAAGTAAAATAATTCCTAAATATCAATTTCAAGATCTTGCAGATAGAAAGATAAACAAAACAGACCTTCACATGTCATGAAAGTACAGAAGAAGGATTACAAGAATCTGTGAAGTCCAGAACCCTTTAAACAGTGCTGTTTGCTATAAAGCATGACAGCATCAGAGAATGTTGAGAGAGTGATTCTGCTGGTCACTCTTCAAACATTCTGGACTATAGAAGACCAAAACAGATTTTTCTGTGCTTAATTTAGTGCTCAGTGTTAAGCAAATAGCAGTTCAACTGAACCTTCAAACTTCCTTTTTTAATTCCTTTTTTAGAAATGGAAAAAATTTGTTTGAAAGAGGAAAATATTAAATTATTTGTGGCAGGATTTTTTAAGAAATACCTGCCCTCATTGCACCTCTTATTCTGCTAGGCAACATTAGCACCATTTTTCTATCCCTATTTTAATTCTGTATGCTGGACTTAGGCCTGATCTTAAGGAATTACAGGTCAGATAGCATTGCCACTCAGAAATTGCTACTTCTAAGTACAATTTAATAAAATTTAAAGACAGAAAACTAATTAATCCCAGGTTGAAAATGTCAGCCAAAAATGAAAGAAGGTAAAGGAAGAAATATTGGAGTGATTATTTAAAAATTCAAAGTTGAATCTCCAGAGAGATGATGAAAGTCAGAAGGACAGCATAATTTCACATCCTAAATAATGTTTTCAAATAAAACAATTATCCTGTAGGCATGTATTGAGACGACCCCAGCTCTCCACTGGCTAAGAAAGTTACTGAGTAGCAACCAGGTAAGATGCTTTGAAAGACTAAAGTAATTGTAAAAATGATCACAAGTAGAGCAAAATTCACCAGCATAATTTTTGTTATATTTTAGCCCTTGCTAAACTTCATTTTCTCCAACCTTGTATGCCAGCTAACTGGGGGGGTTGAGGCTTGTATATTAACTAAGGATTAACTCGTTTTTCCTCAGTTACTTGGGTAATTTTGACCCTTATTTTACTTTTTTTTTCCTTTAAATAAGGTCTTGGCATTAAAACAAATACATTAGAGGAGTTGAAAAGAGATAAAAGTCTTCTCATAATATTCAGGTCAAGGTCCTTTTATGGAGCTTGCTGATTATATAACTCCATGTGTTTTCACATTCTAGGACTACAGTGGGAAAAAAGGCTCAAGCCCATAATATCCTATACTTTCTGACAATCAGTAATATGACCCTGAGAATATGATTCAAAGTCCACAGAAATCAACAGCAGCTTTACTCCACTTGTAACATTTGTCTTGATGCTCTTCAGTTATTCATCTAATACAAGTGAATCAAAGAACACAAGACAAACTTTGCAATTTTTATTTAGAAAAGTTCTGCCTGTACCCTTTTGCTATTTTCAAGCCACCTACCACCATGTTCACCAAACCCGAAGCTGAAGAATCTTATCTACAGCTGATTATTTCATTTTGAAAAAAGAGCTGACTCTTCCAAAAAGTCTTGCAGAGGTACATGGAGACTGTCAACTCTTCAAACAGAACTGAGACAAGAATAAACCTAGACATTTTAAATATCATTATTATAAATGTGCACTAAATTCAGTTGCTAATTGGATTAGAGTTTCACTGACTACATTTAAACTACAATCCTGACTATGCAGTTAACCTAGATATGAGGAGGTTACCTAAAGTAAATCCATAAATTACTGTGCTTCTAATGATATATTCTGAGGTCTCTGCACAACATTCAGTAATAAAAAAAAATTCTCTTATGGAAAATAGCTGCTGAACAATGACATCCACTGATACTGTAGCCTTCTATACCTCTTATTAGAAACCCCCTATTCTCTCCCACATTCATACCCCTGTAGTATCCTGTGGAGCATCTCCAGTGCATCTAAGAAAGGGTAAAAGCTTTGGGTTAATAATTCATGATGAATAGTCTACATTTTCATGCAGTGTGTATCCAGGTGATACTATGCTTAATATAAATTCAAAATGTCAGCTTTAAAAAAAAGGAAAGAAAGAAAAAAGAAAGTCTTTGCTTTTGTTTTAAATGTGAACCCTGAAATAATTTATTCATAATAAACTGTCAGCTATCTTGACAACTAAAAATTAAGTGCACTGTACTCCTTGGAAATTCCCAGAAATGTTTTTTTTGTTACAAAAAAGAATAGAGAGAAAAGACAACACGTTGAAACCCACGGCCAGACTCCACATGCTCTGAAACTTCATTCAGTGCCACTGCTTAGGATCTGTAGAGCCCTTAAGTCATAACAACCTATCAGAAAAAAATCACCTGAAGTGATCTCAGCATACCTAAAAGTGTTCAGCTGTCGTTTTGAAGCAGTAATTCAAGTATTTAAACTCAGGAAAAAAAGTCTTGATGGAAAATACAAGGGGAAAAAGCATGTTAGTGGAAGAGAAAGTGCCTTAATTGGGTAGTTAGGAGTATTTGATAGGATTATAAAAAGGCAAAACTGTCAGAATGCAATTCTTCTACTGACCATTGGCCAAAGCAGTGCAAATTTTAGAGGGAAGAATAAACCTCCACAATTATACAGCATCTCCCACACAAGATAATTTTGAAGCAATTCTCAGCATTTCACTTTCATTTGAGTGAGAGCAAATTTTCACTCACTTTATAGTTTCCCACTGAATTTCTTCATCATTTAATTCTTTGTCTATAAAAGGGAATATGTCCCAGTGAAAAGCACTGAGAGAAGCTGCACCAACACATATGTCTAGTTTGGACAAGCAAGTATTCTAATTGCACCAGAATTTATTCTTTTTTGAATCATTTCACTCTTGCAAAGTGCCTGTACCAGAAGCTGTATCAATTCAGGTACGCCAATGACTCAGCTGCAGCTGAAGCAAATGTCCACCCCAGAAAAGCTCTGGAATGATTAGAGGTAACAGGTCAGCAGCAGCTCCCTGCTGTGAAACTTTAATTCATCTTCAGCTACCAAAGTGCTTCTCTTCTCTACATGAGCCAAAACTTTCTCTCTCCCCAAACTTTAACCCTCGATTTTTAAAGGCTAACCATTCTTCTGACCTAAAAACCCTGCTGTAAGTAAGGAGAAACTCACCAGGAAAGGAAGATAGAATGAAGATCCCAATACTGTTGAGCACTGTTGGGTTTATTTTCAAAAAGAAAAATCTTGCATTCCTTGATGTGAACATTGAAGAGCTGTCAGAACTACCATCCATCCAGTGGGAAGAGATTTCTACTAAGTAAAATGGAGAGTCTCATGATAGACCTTCATACCTGCTGCCTCTGACAAGTAAGGAAGCGTTTTTTTTCCCCATGCTGGTAGCAAACATCTCTAAATATTCTGTCATTACAACTTCTATATGAAACGGCACAGAGGAACACACAAGAAAAATTAGGTTGTATATTCAGAGCTCAGAGCTACATTTCACTTGACCTTAGCTTTTAAGTGGCTACTGATAGATTGTTCATTTGTTGCTTTATATTCTATATATATTATATATAAAGATATAATATTATATATATTCACTGTATATATATTACATATATGTATATATATACATATATAATATATATTATATATATTATATAATATGTGCTATGTATTGATATATAGTATATTTAAAATGTATTTCTACTATATATATGTATGTATTATATATATGTCTGTCCTGCACAGGTAGCCATTATGTGTCATGCAGTTTGCTCATTGCTGCCTCAACTATTTTTCCTTGATCAAATGAAAATATATTTGAATTAAGAAAGCTGCTTTGAACTAAGTTTTTTATGGTACATATCATTTGTTACAATCCATTCTGAGAAAGAACAGGAAAGATGGAAGTCCAACAATGCAAATGTAGGACTAACACCTTCAGATCAGGATTTCTCTTTCCATTCCCTTCCTTTCTAATACCAGTATGACTTTCTCAATCAACTTGGCAAAGATACACAGACAGCAGAGAAGCAACAACAATGTTAGAATCACTTCTGTTAGGTCCACAGGGACAATTTCAAGCAGATGAAATCATAGAATCATAGTATTTTAGTTTAGAAAAGACCTCTAAGACCAATGAGTCAAACCATTAATCCAGCTCTGCTGAGTCTGTAACTGAGCCATGTCCCCAAGTGCCACATCTTTTAGATACCTCTGGGGACAGACTCTACCACATTGCTGGGCAGCTTGTTCCAGTGCCTGACAACCCTTTCAGTGAAGAAATCTTTCCTAATATCCAGCCTAAACCTCTCCTGGAATAACTTGAGGCTGATTCCTCTTGCCTCATCAGCTGTCAATTGAGAGAAGAGGCTGACCCCTACCTGGCTCCACTCTCCTCTAAGGGAGCTGTGGGAAGTGAGAAGGTCCCTGCCTGAGCCTCCTCTTCTCCATGCTGAGCCCCCTGGCTTCCTCAACCACTCCTCTTGTGACTGACCCTTCAGACCCTTCATCAGCTTTGTTGCCCTTCTCTGGACGTGCTCCGTCACCTCAGTGTCCTTCCTTTAGTGAGGGGCCCAAAAGTGAACACAGGATTTGAGTTGTGGCCTCACCAGGGGCCGATCCAGAGGAAGAATCACTGCCCTGGTGCTGGTGAGCACCCTATTGCTGATACAGGCCAGGTACCCTTGGCCTTCTTCGTCCCCTGAGCACACCTGGCTCATGTTCAGCTGTTGTCAACCAGCACCTCCAGGTCCTCTCCTGCCAGGCACTTTCCAGCCACTCTACCCAAGCCTGGATCCCTGGAGTTGGGGTTGTTGTGGTCCAAGTGCAAGACCCAGCATTTGGCCTTATTGAACCTCAGACCACTGGCCTTGGCCCATTGATCCAGCCTGTCCCACTGCAGCACCTTCCTACCCTCCAGCAGACCAACACTGCTGCCCAGCGTGGTGTCACCTGCAAGGACACTGATGGTGCACTTGAGCCCCTTGTCCAGATCATTGATACAGATATCAAACAGGACTGGTCCCAACACTGCAGTCAGTTTTTTACCCACCAAACAGGGCGCCTATCCAAGCCATGAGCAGCCAGTTTCTCCAGGACAATGCTGTGGGAAATTTTGTCAAATGCTTTGCTTAGGCCCAGGTAGACAAGACCCACAGCCTTACCCTCATCTGCTAAGTGGGTCACCTTGTCACAGAAGGAGATTGAATTACTCAAGCAGAACTGCCTTTCATAAACCCAGGGTGACTGGGCATAATTCCCTGGTGTCCTGCACGGGCCAGGTGATGGCACTCAGGGTGATCTGCTCACAGCAGTCAGAGGAAATATCTGTCTTGGGAAGAGTCCTGGGATTTTATCCCATATTGTTTTATCATAACTGCACATTAAATATTAATAACTGCAAAAAGGACAGAGAAAAAGGCCTCTTGACTTATCCTGAGGGTGGCTGCAAACTGGGAACTATGACATTTTACAGTATATATCTCTTAACTGTACCACTTATAGGGGCAGGCTAATGCATTTAAGTGACATGCAGTATCCTCACATTTTTTATCCCTCACTGGAGATTTTCAGCTTCCAGATTGGAGTTTCCACACGCAACAGTTCTGATAACAACATTAGATATTCCAAATCTGGGGGGGGATAGCTGGTGCACAGAAAGAGATCCTTTTTAACAACTGATCAACCTCCAAGTGACAGTTTATTATCACTAGCTGAAAAACACTTTTGCCACAAATGGAAGTTACCACCCCTTGATGTTCTAACCCTGTGAGGAGGATTACCAGTCTTAGAATCTGGTATTTATTGCAAATATTTGATATGGTTTGTTACAGTATGAACATCTTAGCGCAATACATTTTATTGGTTCACCAACAAGGAGCACACCCTTCAGCCCTCACACAGCTTCTGTGTTCTCAAATACAACAGCCCACTATTAAAAAATAAATTGCCTTTTTTAATGTCATATGTGTGACATTTGAAAAAACAAAAAGCACTTCCTTTCTTCTTTCCTTCCTCTGTGTCACTAGAATAATTCCTTCCTCCTCAATTCACATTTAAACACGTTCCACTCAACACAGCTGCAGTGTGTGAAACTAGCATAAATGATGGTGTCTTCAATTCTTACTATTACATGTTCATTATCTAAAACACTTAAAACTTAGGGGAAATTACAAAGAATATCTGTGAAAGTCATGCTGCAGGAAGATTTTCAAAATTACTCTTCTAAGATTGTAAGGAGTGTAATTACTCTGACAATCCATCACTGTCTATTGTGTGTCATGAGATGCAGCTGTTACTGCTGGATTTGCAATATTCTGCACATCTCTTACCTGTAACAAGCCAGCAGGAGCTGAGCTCATCCACTGAGTGCTCTTTGATTGTGAGCAAGCTCAGCCAGAAGACAACTTATATCAAAGAAACTGGAGAAAATTCAAATACCAGCACAAACTACAGACACTAACAGTCTCTTCAGTTGTCAAACATTTAAATTTAGGAGCAGGATTGAAACTACCTTCAAACTAACCCTTGGTGCTATGAAGACCAAATAAAGTGATCATGGGCAGTCCTGCCATGGAAATGATGCAATTACACACATATTTTCAATATAAGCTTTCATGGAAAGAGTGCATAAATTGTTTGAGCTTCTTCATCTACATGGTTTAACTTCCTTTTTTCATTCAAAAATATTAATTCCAGACTGGAAAACCTATTTTAGAATCCTACCAAACAGCAGTACTCTTCCAAAATAGGATGACTTTTATTTTTATTCAAGTTTTTCTGCCCTTTAACTTGCACGCACTCTATATATACTCAAAAATATTTTTATATGATTACTGCTATGATAAACACAGGTCCCAGTATGAAAATATAAAGCCTAAGATGTGGGAGAGATTCAGTGTTCTGGTCTTACCATGAGCCTGAATCATTCTACCTGAATAATCCTAAACCAAATCACTTATGAAATCAGCATATACCTCACACCTCACCCAAAATATTTGATGGGTCACCACCTTCTCCACATGGACAAAAAGAGGAAGTACCCACAGAACACAATTAAAAACTTTTTTTTTCTTGAAGAGCATGGAGAGTAGTAAACTTGCTATAAATTTGTTCTTCACTTGCAAACCAAAAGGCAACTCAAACATTCAATGCAAATTAAAGAGCAGTGTTTCTCAAAGAAAGAAAAAAGTTTAAAATATTTCTCTTAAAATTAAGAAAAATTATAAATGACATATACATTATAAGTCAAGGCAAAGGCTACAGAAACAATTTATTTATATGCTGCTAGTTGTTTAATCATCTTTAAATTGCCTTTGAAAATTAAATTTTAAATGTTTTCCTGATCTAAGTTATTTTGCAAGTAAATATTATACATATGACTAGCTTGCTTGCTTTGTTTCCACATTTCATAAAGTTTCTATGCATTTAGACATTCCAGGATTTATGTTTACTGGTTTGAAATCTGTATGAGAGAGCAAAGATTCTATGAATTACAAAAATCAACTAATAAATCAACCAAACAAAAAATGTTTGCACTGTTTAAAAAACATAATCAGAGGCTAAAGAACTGAGCTCAGACAATAAATAAATTAGATTTATAACTTGCATGTAAAGATCACTGATATCTAAAGCTTACTTGTCTCAATTTATTTTAAGCAGAAGTGAGGGCAGTGGCACTCACAAAGAGTCTAAAAATAATAAATTACATCTTATTGCACAAAGTCAAAGGTTAAACTTATTATTGCTCACCACAGGCCAACCTTAACCCCAGGATTAATGCCATAAACAAAACGAAAATTCAGTTTGCACACATAATGCACGAGGTTAATGTCTCTGAAGAATTACAAAAGGGAAATGATGCCCCCTACTGCTCCCAGAAAATGTTTCTGTACAAACACAATATTTTGGTTCAAAGGGAATTATCATGTAAAACCAATGAACATGTATTTTCAAACTAACTAGTACTCATTAGCATGACATATGCCAAGGACAATTTATTTCTTCTTTGGACTTTAATTAAAATATATGAAGGGCCTTTCCTTGTAGAGGAAACTCTCAGGAGCACAAGCAGCTAGAGAGGATCTATAAGTTTCTCAGGAGTTTCACATTTTGGAAGAAGAAAGTATGAAGATTCAATTCAATTTTTTTGTCTTCATGCACTTCTGATTACACCAAACTTCAAATAACTTTTATGTAGCAGTGATATTTTGCAAACAGCAAAGTTGTTAGGATGGTGTTTGATGTCTGGTAGCAATTTGACACAATTCCTTAAAAGCTAACAAAGCCCATGCCATGCCTTGGGGCTGTGGAAGACCACAGCTCAATTCCTAACCCAGTTTGATGGTTCTGGTATGACAGACACTGTTGTAATGGATTTCTTGGTGGGCAGACCATGGTTAATGTTATTTAGACAGTACTACTGTGACCTTGCATGGGTCATTTTCAGCTCAAAGCACAATGAAACACTGATACAAGAGGAACAATTTTACCTGATTCTTATGAGGATGCCTCTGCAGTAGAGCGTGAGAAATGAAAAAATTTTGTCATCTATTGCCAGAGCACACAAAATTGAAATTGCAGCACCTGTATATTGGGAAACATTTGGTTAGAACCGTTTCTGCTCATTTATAGTAACTTTACAACTCAATCAATAAGAGGAAAAAATGTTCATGATGGTTTACTGTTTCAAAATGAACTGGACCCAAGGCAGGCTTAGTGATGAGGTTTAGCAAAATATAAATTCTATTCAAACTTGTAAGATTGTATGTCATAAACATATGTATCATGTTTTCCCAAGAGTATATTTTCAAATGAGTTCAGAAACCAGGTTCCATCCCAGATTTTTCTTTTTCTTTTTACTATTGATGGTTTCTAGCAGGAAGTTTGGCCCTCATAGCACTGCCTCAGTAACACTGGTTCAGGTTTGCAGCATGGCTATGCTCTTCTAATAAAAAATAAATAATAATATAAATCTCATGGATTAACTGGACTTAGAAGTTGATTTAAATCAATATATAATGTTCTAGGGTCAAAAGAGATGATTTTAAACCAGTCAAGAATAGGCATTGTCCAGGGAGGAAATTCAAATAATTGCATCTTATTTCCAAGGCAAAATCGCATTTAACTGTGCTAAAATACAGCTCAAATGCCACTGGGGATAGTCCTGACTTATACATATTTCTACATGCATGATGGAAGTGTGTTGTTTAAGGATTTAATAGTCTGGAGAAGGCTGCAAACTGACAGAACAGCAGATGAAAAAGTGGATGACATGAATGACAGAGGTACGAAAAATTTTTTCAGTCATATAAAGCAAATTACCTCCAACTTATTTTTCCTAGATATTGATGGAGGACTCTCCAATAAAATACTACTACTTATAGTGGAATAAGCTGAAATGGGATGGTATCATTCTGAAAACATTTTACTGTTTTTCTACCACTGTGAAAGCAAGCACATAAATGGAGGCATCCCATTTCTCTAAATATGCTTTCTAAATGCTAAAGGGTTGAAGCAATTTCCAGAGGTCCCTGTCTAGAAAAAGCCTTCCACTGATATTTAACTGAACTGCCTTTGCTCTGAGACATGCAATAAAATCCACTGGAATCAAATGTAAACGCATCATTATGCTTTATGCAAAGAAAATCAGCTTAATTTGCTTTTTTCACCACTATTACACAAGCCTAGCATGCCCAGTTATTGTAACTAAAATTTTATAGACATTTTTAGAAATATTCTGATTTACATCATCAAGCCTTATTCTCTCAGAAGCCTGTGAGTCCAATTTTTGACTGTTTTCATATACCCCTCAAGAGAGGATCAGTTGCAGTGTAAATATATCAGAAACATCTTCACACACTAAGACATAGTGTATAAATATATACAGAGTGTATAAATAACTGTACAGTGATTTATACACTAAGACAGTGTATAAATCACTGTACAGAAAGTCTGGCCCTGCTTACTCTCCATACACAAAAGTTGAAAAATCTTGGGTTATTCAGAGGGAACTCTCATCTGTAATTGAAGAAAAAATATTGTTCTATAGAAGAAAATATAAACTAAGTATTACCATACTGTTTCAGACATTAAAATAATACTGAAATTTAGGACCAGATTATGGAAACCATTACTGAAGTGAATCAACATTTAGTCTGCTTAGCAGTCAAAGTGAAGTCAGCAGGACCATACATTCAGGTGAATATTCACTTGTCTTAACCTTATAACAGTAGATTTTGTGCAAGTTATCTGCAAACTGACATAACTCAGACATAGATGTCTCTATACCTATTCTCATCCTGCTTTGCACAAATAGAAAAACAAAAAGCACATCACCCACAGTAAGGCTTACTACAGACTGCATCTTTTAAAAGCATTAAAAAGCCATTGTAAGCACATCTTCACAGCTCATTGCACCCCTTGTACCTTTCAATTACTGGTGCAACTTCCCACAACTCTGAAACTGAGCTGAACCTCCCAGAACAGACAGAACTCAGCTGTAAGGCCCTATTCTGTTAGCAGTCAGCCACCCAACAGGTACAGCACATGCAGGCACATTGCTCAGCAATTAACCATACCTAGTGCTTTACAGAAAAAAAAAAAAAGAAGGAAATTAAATTCCAGTAGTAGCAAAATGTTTATGAAAATTTAAAAAAACCCCATACAGTTGGCTGCAAGAGTCATAAAACCTTAATGATGCTCACGAGTCCCACTTTTGATAACCTATAAAAATTATTTGAAAGAGCTTTATGAAATCCCTAGATTTTAGCAAGATTAGCAAGAATGCTGCTTTAATTTTTTGTAGTTTGCAGAAACTTTGACAAAGTACTCTATTTTAGACTACCTTAGAGTGGCACTTGAGCATGGCTCACTTTCTGCATTGCTCAGAGCCAGCTGCATGGTGCTGACACCCCTTCAGATACCAGCTGGCATTTCTGCAAGTTATTCTGTAGTGTTCAGTTCCCTCTCACAATAAAGATTGTACTCTTGGGTTATCATTTGTTCTGTCAGTCATCCAAGTGAAGCTGCAATGTTTACTGTGTGACACAGCAGTCACACAGTGTGGAACCTTTAAAATTACTGGTAATAATATAGCTAAATATTTACATTAGAAAAAAGCCCCACAAAACTGTCTCCTGGAACATTTCCCAGGCTAAATAACAGTCTTTGCCAATACACCTGCAGCTTTTTGTAACTAATTAAGAAACTTGAGCCAACACACTCAAAAAGCCTCAAAAAACCCCAAATGCAGAGTCCAGTACTTGAAAAAAAAATACTACCCACTCTCAATAATTGATGCATGTGCAATTGCAGTACTTTTGTCTTTTTTTCCTTTTATGAAGACTTAATTATTTACTACAGATTGTTTTGAAAGGAAATTGGAATTAAGAGAAGTAATTAGTTCTAAAATTGAGGGATCAAATAAGTTTCAGTTACAGAAACTACTAATTACAGAACATATACCTTGGATAATTTTCAGAAAGTTTGCCTCTTGATACGAAACTTGATGATCTAAAGGCTCATTAAGGTGGCAGCATTGCAGCAAAATCTCCAAAAGGGAAACCTTCTTCATCACCTTCTTAGTCACCAGGGCTTCAAGCACACATAAATATCAGTCACACCATAACTATAACTGGGGACTTGAACAAGATGTAAAAGTTTGTCTCTATAAAGCATCTTAAATAATTCCATTTCAAACCATTTTTGGCTTTTTTCTCTGTAGTTCTGTAAACAACAAAAACAATGAAAAAAATTAGTTAAAAAATATACAATTTCCTAATGAGAATTTGGGGTTGCCTTAAGTTTTAGGACTATATTACACACAGAACTTGAGGGCTCTAGTCACATTATTTCTATATATTTCCTTCTGAAAGACATAGAATTTATTTGAGGTATCACTCTTAGAATATGCTACTATTTGTGCAAATTAAAGTTTTTGCTATTCATATTAATGCAGGATACTTCCTATACCCTAGTATATAAAGTCCACATCCTGCAATCAAATATTTAAATTTCTGCATGCAAATAACCCCACTGAAGACCATAATACTGAGGATCAGAGCACCATCTGTAAAGTGCATTCATAGACTCCATAGCTCATTTACCCAGCATGGGTCTGAAAAACAGTTTGGAAATTTGTTTTCCTCATTGTTTCAACCAGTACAGCTCCTGTTTCAAGCATGCAGCCCAAACCCAAACTACTCAGGAAGGCCCAGTTTCATAAAATCACTCACACAACCAATTTTCAGTTGCAGAAATTCTAATAAAGAGCAAGCAGTTGCACCAGGCAGCTGAAGCAAGCTATTGTGAAACATCAAAAAAACCCCACACCTATTTACACATCACCATTACAGTATTTCCCCAACAGTAATGCAAATAATAAACTTGGCATCAACTCACATTCAGGAAAATCTCTAATATATCCTGCAGGTGTGCCAAGCAGAAAAGCAAGACCAGGCATTGGGTGTGTAAAATTCCTTCAACTGCTACCAGCAAAATATTGCACTTTTCCATCTCTAAAATAAACTTACAAGATACAACCAAAGACCCAGGAAAGTGAAACTTCCCCTACAACTAAACAGAGCCTGTCACTTTGGATATTTTACTGCAAAATAAATTCCTCCCATAGGAGGAAAACCAAATCATTCTTTCTCAACAAATCCACTTTGTAAGCAGCCTATTATAAGATGTCAGAGAATTTCCAGTGTTCTCATCCTAGCTCACATTTAGGGTTTGTACACCTGCATTTGTGCTTATGGCAAGAGGCTTGAAATTTCTCCTAAGTATGAGGAAGATTAAGTAGAGGCTGCAGTTCCAAAACAAAAAAAAGGTAAAAATATGATAATTTTTCTAGTTCACATCACAACAATGCAGGGAGAAAGTTCCAACTTGTTTTAATAGTTGACCTGTGTATATAATCATTAGTAAACCTTTTCTATAGCATCGTTTTTTCCACCTCAAAAGGGCTTAATTTGTCTTGAATGTCACAATGTCTGGTGGTACCTTATCTCAGCAGGCTGGGCCACAGAACCACAACTGCTCACACTCACAGTGACCTCCCTGAGAGCAGCCTCAGTGCTCTGTAATGCATTTGAATACAGATTTATCAGGAATATATCTAGAATTATACTCATACAATAAATTCAGCAGTGAAACTGTGTTTTATAACATACAGCATGGCAAAACAGGCAAGAAAATACGCAAAGCACCAAGCATTATCCACATCATTCACAAGTCAGTAAGCCTTCTTTTATATGAGAGATTCCAAAAAACTGTGTTGATGAGGTAGAAATAAATTTTCTTTCCGCTTTTGAATGATATTTTGGGTCCCAAAATGCTAGCAATTTCATTTTTATTATGAAGTTCCTTGGTTAAAATAGCGTTTGTAAGTAATAATAGCTAAGAAACGTTGGCTGCAGTGTCTGCGTTTCAACAGTGGATGGCACCAATCACCTCAGAAATTGCCTCCATAAATGGTAGATTGCATTCTTATGCGTAAACCTTGTAGCATAACTCTACGGGAAAGCAAAATGCAAATGTCTAAACAACAAAAACAGGGGGGAAAATATTGTCTTCAGGAAAGTGCTTCAGGGAAGGATGTTTCTTAAATATGACACTCTCTGTCAAAACTCTGTTCTGTGCAGAATGAGTGTGTGCAAATTCAGCCTGTGTACACAGATTTTTTTTTTTCAGCTTACCACTGTCACAGACAAATATTTTATTTGGCTCAAAGAATGACTTCAAATTCAGTTTGGAAAGTGTATATAGCAATACTCGGACAAAAGCTTTTAGTGAGATTTTCCTATGGGCTAAGAACTGCAAACTGTCATTTGCTTAAAAAATTCTAATAGGGATACAAGTGGCTTTATAAAAATATTTCGTATTTCTGTATTAAACCTTTTCTAGTTTAACATACAAGTAGATTAAAGCAATATATGTACATTTAAATGCACAAGAATAAAATATTTCTTTAATGCACAGCTGCTAAAGTCTAAGTTCACAGTGATGCTAAAGAGATGGCCAAAACAAGCAGGAATCAAATAGTTCCAAGGGGAACTTGGAAGACACTAACCTGTGTTTGGGATGGTATGAAAGGAGACATTTACTCCTTTGTACAACAGCTGGTCCGCATTGTCAGCTCCAGGCACTCAAAAGTCAACAGCAGTCCCAGAGATACATTTTAAGACCGAATCTTATCCTTCACGTCTCTTTACGCCTTGGGGATGGGGTGAGGGGCGCTAAGATAAAATGTGTTCTCTATATTTTCCGAGCTAAAGATTTGTCCCCTGCCATTAGAAGGGATAAAGCTCGCATTTATTTTTAAATGAAATCCAAGTAGGCAATACCAGAGCCGCCAGTGCCAAGAGTGTGTTACACCAAGGTTTCCCCGCCAGGCGAGCGGGAGCCTCTGGCTGTGGCCGCGGGGCGGGGAGCGGCCCCTCCGTGGGGCTGTGCCAGGCGATAAGGGCGATAAGGGCGATAAGGGCGATAAGGGCGATAAGGGCGATAAGGGCGATAAGGGCGATAAGGGCGATAAGGGCTGCGGGGAGCGCTCACGTTCTCCCGGGACACACAGACAGGGAGGAGAGCAGTCGAGGGGCGGGGAACGACCGGGAGGCGGGGAGAGAGTGCCCGGAGGCGGGGACAGGAGGCCGTGAGGGCTCTGTGCAGTTCCGGGCTCCTCAGCGGCAGAGAATGGAGGCCGAAAGCAATGCAGCTTCTGGAGCGGGTCCTGCGGAGGGTGACAAAGCTGGACAAGGGACTGGAGCATCTCTCTTACGGGGAAGGGCTGTTCAGCCTCGTGAAGAGACGACTGAGAGGGGACCTCATTAATGTGTCTATCTATAGAGGGAGTGCCAGGAGGACGGACCAGGCTCTGTTCGGTGGTGAAACTGATGCACAGGAAGTTCTACCTAAATATGAGGAAGAATTTCTTTCCTGTGCAGCGGCTGCGCACTGGAACAGTTGCCCAGACGGGCTGTGCAGTGTGCAGGTTCCCCGGGCAGGCCTGGCCGCGGTGCTGTGCCGTGTGCCCCGGGACAGCACGGCCTAGGCGCGGTGCTGTGCCGTGTGCCCCGGGACGGCCCTGCCCGGCCAGCCTCAGCACGGCCTGGGAGCAGTGCTGTGCCCATGCCCCGGGACAGCACGGCCTGGGCGCGGTGCTGTGCCGTGTGCCCCGGGACAGCACGGCCTAGGCGCGGTGCTGTGCCGTGTGCCCCGGGACGGCCCTGCCCGGCCAGCCTCAGCACGGCCTGGGCGCGGTGCTGTGCCGTGCGCCCCGGGACAGCCCTGCCCGGCCGGGGCGGGCATCCTGACCCACCGTGGCCCCGCCCCGCGGCCCTCAGGGGGCGGCCCGGCCCCGCCTACAGCGCGGGGGGGCGGGGCGAGCCGGGGCGGGGCTAGGCGGGGCCAGGCCGCCGGTGCTAACCATGGCGGCGCGGCTGCGGGCGGGCGCTGCCCGGCGCCGTCGCGGGCCGATGACGCGGGCGGTCGGTGCGGCGTTTCCCGGTGTCGCTGTTCCCGGAGCGATGGGATTGTGCGCCCCGCGCTGATGGCGGCTCGCCGGACACCGCACGGCTCCGCGCCGGAGCCCAGGGTGGATGAGTTCACCGTCCCCGCCGAGAAGAGCCGCCTCCTGGAGCGCAGCCAGGACCGCATCGAGGGCTTGTTCGAGGTGCGGCTGGCCGTGCTGGGGGCGCAGGGGGACTGGCGGCCCGCGCTGCAGCCGCCCAACGCCAGCGCCAGGATCTGGGTGCAGCTGGCGGGCTGCACGAAGGCCGTGAGCAGCGCCAAGGTACGGGGGCAGCGGGGCGCTGGGGCCCGGGGCAGCGGGGCTGGCGTGCGGAGGGGCCCGCCGGACCGGCACGGCCGGGACCGCGGGTTGGAGGAAGAAAGGGTGGGGAAAAGCCGAGTGCCCCAGGAGGAAACAGAAACAGCACTGCTTTGGCAGGTGGGTGTGTGCCCGGTGCCAGGGAGTCTCCCGCTGTGTTGACACAAGCGCAGGGAATAAAGCGAAACAACTCAGCTGGGAAGAGCGAAGTTCACGGGCACAGCGTTATGAAATAGCCCGGCCCGCAGCTGAGGGGGAGCACCGCTGGGGATGAGCCGAGCTTTGTTTTAAAGCGAGATTAAAATGTTTCGCTTTCCTTTTTCCTCCCGGAGTTGTTTGGGCGTTGCCATGTTTTGCCTTACGGACTTCACTTATTCTGTGGCATTTAGTAGCTCGTTGGCAAAGCTCTCAATAAAGCTTAACGCAGCTATTATTTCCTTCGTATAAAAGTTGTCAGACCTTCAGTTTCACCAGGCTGGAGCAGATAGTTCTCTTTTCAGCCCAGCTGTGATGAGTTAAGAGAACTGTCTGTGCAGGTTTGTCTCAGAGGGGGCAGCAGTTGCTGTGGAGTGTCTTCAGGCGTGTTAAATGTCTTGCACAACTAAGCTTTGGGGGGAGTTTCTCAGCAGTGATGCTGAAATTGATATTACTCATAATAAGCCTGGCAAGTACAGCTGTTGAATCATGTGATGAGAAGTTTGGTGTGAGCAGTAGCTAGGCTGAAGGTCCCTTTCCAGCCCAAACTCTCGATGTATGGGCGTTGGACGGATATATTCGGAGCACGTGTTTTGTGACTGATTTCAGACAAAAACTTGATTCCTTACCTGTGTCATGCACGTGTTCCTCTACGTGTAATGCACTTCCTTACAATGAACTGTAAGGAAAATACTATGACTATATAGGGGGTTGAATTTTTGACTCTGAAATTTACACTAAATCAATTTGCCTGGGCTCAGAGAATCCAGAAACTGTTAGAGGTAGCTGCTCTTCTCCAGGCATCTGCAGCGCAACTTCCCTTTTTTCCAGGAAATTAAATCACAAGAAATAAATAGCACAAGATTTCCGCTTTCTAATTGCTGCTTTTCCTAACAAGATAAAAAAAAATGTTTTCTACTCTTAATACTTTAAAGTATGAGAACTTGATTTCTCTTATAGGTAGAACAGTTTTCAGACACCGTCTGGAGCGATTCTTGTATAGAAAGTGCAATTGCTTGTCTTCCACTGAAATGTTTGGTGGTAGCAATTTGTGTTATAATTTATCAGTCGCGGATAATGTATACGTTCTCCATTGCTACTTAGTTAAAAACAAAAGTTCCTAGATTTAGAGTAGCCTTTTCACCAATTATGTTATCTTGTTGCTCTGCATAAGCAGTCATGTAGGGCGTGGAGAGTAACCCTGTGGGTTTTGCTGCGGAAGCACTTTGTGCTGATACGTTCCTGAGGCAGCCTGCCTTGGTACCCGTGATGATGTAACTCGAGGAGATAGGAAATGGGTTACATTATTCATTACCTTGTGTTGGTTCTCAGCTCCATTTAAAAAAATTAATGTTTGAGAGTAAATATACGTGATATACTTGGGATTCTGCAAATACAATGACTGCAGCTTAGAAGCTGGTTTCACTACATTAAAGAATTTTAAGCACAGAAGGAGGCAGTTTGGGAAAAATAATGCTATCTGAAAGAATAAATAGTATACTGGATTCACAGAGTTTTGAACTCTTGACACATTTAAAACAAGGTAGTATAGTGAATTTACCAATTTACCTGTAGTAGCTTACAGGTAGCAGAAATAGTATTGGGTTGGTGGGGGTTTTGGGGTTTTTTTTGTGTGTGTGTTTGAAAATCTGGAACTTCAGGAACACAGAAGTATCTGGAGCCTGGTGGCTGCTTGCATGATAAGCCTTAGAAATGTACTTTAAAACTTTTTAGAAGTTCAGGTTTATGGACTAGGTAGAACTCTAGTGAAAGGCATTTATTCCGAAGAGTTCTCTTTGACCAAAGAATAGGTATAGGAAAGTAAATCTCTTCTGACAGTCTTTTAAACTGTTTGATCTACAAATTAAGTTACCTGTTACTATCAGGTATAAACAAGAGAATATAAAAGCTTTCTGTGACATCTATTTAAAAATCATTTTAGATATTGGTGTTTTATTTCTATTGTCCTGTTTACTGGTAGTGTTTACTTTCTGACATGACTTATGCTAAGTTTGCTTTATTTTCTAATGTTTCTGTCCATTACTGACCTAGTAAAAACTAACTGGATATATTGGGATTTCACAACTATTCACTCTACTCTCTTTCTCCTCTTAGGAGTACATCAAGGGACTGTGTGAACCTGAGCTGGAAATAAAGGAGTACTACCCAAAGGACATGCACTGCATCTTCGTTGGTGCACAGAGCCTGTTTCTCAACAGCCTTGTTCAGGATACCTGTGCTGATGTAACAGTGCTGGAAATGGGATTGCTCAGTATTAAGGGGGGTGCAGAAGCTGTTGTTATGGCTCAAAGTCATGTGCAGCAGTTTGTGAAGCTTTTTGAGAATAATGAAAGTTTATTAAATGACAATGAATCAGAGATTAAAAAGCAGTTCAGACAATTTGTGGAAGCACATGCAGATAAGTATACAATGGATTTACTGATTTTGCCTAGTGCACTAAAAAGAGAGCTCCTAGCTCTCACCCAAACTGCTGTTTCTGAAGGGAAGACTGATATCATAGATCTCACAGGCTCTGAAAACTCACAGCAACTTGGACAGAACAGCACCTCCGAAGTCATTTCTGCAAACACAGAAGAAAGGGCAGGTGGGGAGGAAGCAAGAAACAATGCTGACACACCTGTAACTGAGCTTACAAAGCAAATGGACACTGTGTTTTCTGATGCTTCTGAAACAAGATTTGTTCCCATAAAGGACCCTCTGTTAGAGGCAGTGGCCTTTAAAGAGAGGCAGTCATGTAAAAGAAGATCCTCTGATGAGGAGGTAAGGCTCCCTAAAAAGCATTTCTCTTTGGAAAATGATCCACAAGTGAAATCTGCTTTACACAAGAATCCTTCAGACCCTGATGCAGTTATTGATCTGGTTTTGGATAGCTGCATTGAATCAGATGGTCCTACTTACTGCCTTAAAGAAGGTGATGCTCTATCTGAGGAAATGGAATATAAGATTCTTGTGAACTTTTTCAGAACAATGGGATATTCCCAAAATATTGTAGAAAAGGTTATCGGTATCCTAGGACAATCTGCGGAGCCATTACTATTGCTAGAAGAAATTGAAAAGGAAAATTTGAAGTTTAAAAAAGAACATGAACAGTCGTCTCAAAAGCCTAGAACTCTCAATCTTCCTTTAGGAAATAATGTAAATAATTCACAAAAGCTAGAAGACAAAGGCATTTCTGGGAATAAAAGTCCACTTAAATCCAGTCATACTTCTAAGGAGACAAAAAATGAATATCACCAAGTAAGAGGTGCTCCAGACACACAAGTTGGTGCAGAAGATAAAATGCATAGATTGGTATGCAAATCTTCTTTCCCTCCCAGCAAAAATTCAGTTCTGTGCTATAAACAGAGAGATGTTTGTGGCCCTGGTAAGAATCACAACTCAAGGTTAAGCAGTATAGAAACTGATGATGGGGTGACTTCCAGCACGGTGCATGCTGGAGCTCTAAAAGATGTTGGCTTTGTAGCCAGAGGGAGCTCGGATGTGCAGCATATCTCAAATAAGAGTAAAAGTGCGTTTCAGCAAAAATCTGCAGGGCCCTCAACTGTACAGAACAGCCAGCCTGGTTCTGAGGAGCAGCTGGGACACTGCAGCTCTTCCCAAGCAAGGCCTCTCCACCAGCGCCTTTCCCAAACCTCACATTGTGACAATCCTGTCCCAGACCGGTTACTGTCTTCACAAAAACACCCTTCAAATCCAGACAGAGACACAATGGGACCACATCCAGATCATTCAGTTACTGGAGTTCAAAGATTTTTGGACTCTCTGAAGAAGCCATACAAACTGGAGTTGATAAATGAACCTGGAAAACCATATTTAAAACATATAATTATTGATGGAAGCAATGTTGCAATTTCGTAAGTATTGTTCTTTTCAGCTATCCTTTTATTAACAGTTCACTGAACTTTCAGATGAAATGGGGGCTAAAAGGTTGCAGTGGCATGTGTTAAGGTTTTGCTAGCTAGGTTTTTGTGTGCGTGTACACAGTTGTGCCTTTTCAAAGTAACCTGATTTGAATCACCAGTGTTCAGCTCAATGTAACACTTCAGTCAGAAGTAATCTCAGGGCAAGCTTTGCTCTGTTGCAATCAGTGTTATGCATGAAGTTTAATTTTCTTTGCCAGTGCCTAACAACGAGGTTAAATTATTGTTGACTTAAGTGGTTTGGGGGAATTTTTTGTGCTCTTAACATCTTGTAGTCCAAAGTGGAGGTTTTCATCTAATCGTGACATATTTCTCATCCAACAGCAATGCATATTAGTGCTTGGATCCTGTTATGCTTTGCAAATGTATGTATGCATATTTACCAACGATGAATGTGCATTACTGGGGTGCCAATATTTCCTTAATGCGCCCCAGTGGATTGGCTGCACACACCCCACACTGGAGTAGGGCATAGTAGCTGGGTGCTATTGACATAGAGTCCCCAAAAAGGTTATATATAACACCTGGAGCCTTCTACCCAACCAAATGAAAACTGGTTATGAGACATAAAGGACAGAGCTGCCTCAAAACAGCAGAACCATTGAGATATTCAAATGTCCTACTAAATAATCAATGCTTGGGGGCCTGTTGGTTTGATCGTGGAGGTATTCTGCAGCTTCCCTCTGGCTAAAGCCTCACTCGTTTCTTGCATTTCATAAAGTGAAGAGTTGTTTGCAAAATTGCTTTGAATTGTTCTCAGTTTTACTTCTCCGTACCTTGAGAACTACTTCCATGCCTGTGCTGGTTCAGGGTTCTTTTGGCCCCCTTTTTTGATGGGGATGTGGGTATTAATGCATCACCCACATGCTTAGACTAATGCTGTATGTGTTCCTGAATCAGTGCTTGCCTCAGAAGTCTAGAAAGCTGCAAAACCTGTAGAATATTTTCTTTTGACACATGCAGCACCTTGATCTGTTGTTATCACATTCTCAGGGTGTCTGTGGAGTAAGAGAATGCCCAGAGTTTACCCTAGCTGCTAACAAGTATTTTTTTTAATTACCTGTTTTGTATGCTGAAAACAGGCCTTTTGAGGGCAGACTGCAATATCCAGTTGTTGGATCATTTACATTCTATTAAAATGTGGAAAAAGCTCAGAATGAAAGAATAATTGAATGGAATTATATCTTCCTAGAATAGTTTGTAAATACTATGTATTTGTGGTGGTGCATCCAATCAGAAACATCAGGTGCCCAAACAAGGTGGGAAACAAAGGGTAAGGAATTGTCCTTTGAAGCCTTGGTAAACTTTTTACCTGAATCATAGCCCAAGGAGGGGCACCATTGTTCCTACTCTTTGGGGAAGAAAGCCCAGGAGTTACTGGGTTGGGTTGTGGCCAGGGGGACCCTTCCTGCTGGCCAAAGTCAGTCATCCTGTGGCCCTGTAGCCAGCAGTGCTGAGTGAGGCCCTGTGAGCTCTCCTGGGGCTCAGCAGCTGTGCCAGCACCTCCCTGGAGTGGGACACTGCTCAGAGCTCCCAAATCCTCACCTTTGTCATACTCAGAGGACTGTTCCTGGTGTCAAAGCTCCCACACTCCCTGAGGTGTGACCCTTGCATGTTGGGAAATGCAAAGGGACTTGCTGGGAGCATTTCACTGACGCTGAGTGGAATTTGTTGACGAGTTCCTTTAGCACAGGGAATTAGGTGTTCACATTGTGTACCCGTGTGTGTGTGTACTGATCATGGTATGAATGGTACTGCCTCAAATCTACCATTAAGTCATTGTTACAGCTACAGCCAGCCCTATGGAATTGCTTTGTCAATGTCAAAGTGCTCCATGATTAAGTGCTGCTAAACCCTTTTGCCCCCTTATCTTGGCATCCATATATGCTTTGCACCCTCACCTCCTTCTGCATTCCTGGCTTCTGTGTAAATCCGTGCAAACTGATTCTAATTTGATCTGTGTATGCCTTAATCTCTGCAGTAAATAATGAACTTACTCTTCACAAGTTCACAAGAGTGAATGTTGCCTCCAAACTGTGTGAAGCCATATTTTCACAAATTCATATCAAACCTTGGCTTTGGCAATACCTTTGACAGTGTTTCTTTAAGTATCCAAACCACTCATTTGTGACAGTGTTTACTTTAGTCGCAAACCAAAGGGAAAGTGTTACATGACCCAGAAGGCAACCGGCTCTTTGCTGCTTGTGATCATCTTTTGTTTAATTTAGAAAATACCTTTGTAGGGTCTTGACAGGATTTTAAAGAACTGGGACAGGCAAAGGCAGTATTTGCAATGGCATTTGGAGAACAGATGCAGTCTTTGAGATGGATATCTTGAAAAGACCATCTTGCTGTGGTGATTTGCTGTCCCTTCAGATGTTTATCTAACTCAGTTAAAACACTTCTAATTTAATTTAGTTTAGCAGTGACATATTTTTCATATTATAGCTTACATTAATTCTACATGTTGTTTGATGAAGTTGCTTCTATTTGCATGCTATTTTAAGTTGTAGCAGAGCAGAATTTTGTGGTCATTCAGGACAAATTGGGAGCTCGTTCTCTAAGCTTCTAAACACTTAAAAGCCAGTACACTGTAGTTCAGCCAGGTTGGAGCTCTTAAACAGGAGGATGAACAAGCAGAGAAAGCATAAATTTTGACATGAATATTGAGACCTCTGCATTTCTTGAAGTCTAGTTGAGAACCATTAATTCATTGAAAATACTTAACAGAGTTTTGCAATTTATTGAATAGGATGCCTAACTTAAATTATTGGTATGATAACTGCATTTAAAGCTTATGTCCCAGAAGGTATACAAAAAGTAACTCTTCTATGAAAATTGCCTTGTGTTTTTGACTGTTCTTGACACAAAGAATGCTTAATTTTATTAAGGGCAAGTGTGGCATAGTATTTTTTTTTCCTCTGGAAATTAGAGGAGTTAGATTTTTTTGCCTTTTGTATTTCAGATATGGCTTATTCATTTTCTGCCTTTCTACATATAGAATTTGTCTCCAAATTCAGAGAACCTTTATAGATTTACATTTTGATAAGCATATTTTTTACAGAATTTACAAAACTGGAAAAGGATAAATGAATGCTACTAAAGGCTGAGTTTCACTGTAAAATATTTCCATGGAAATCCTTTAATGACCATTATGTTGGGAAGATTTCTTGGTAGGTTAAATTAGGGTTTAAAGATAGGATTCTGTTCAAAACTGACAGGGCTTACTATTAGGGTTAATAATAAGCACTTGCCTATTGGGAGACTATTAAAATTATTATTTGGGAGACTGGTTTAAGAAAGGAATACCCCTTGCTCACTTATTGTTAAAAGTACTTCGTAGTGATTTGACATCTAATTCAAAACATAGATTATACGCTATTTTGCAAGAAATGCTTTGGCTGTTCATGCCATCAGTGCTCAATCAGTGTGTCTTTTCTAGGCAATCATATCTTTGTTTTGTCTAAGTGTAGCCTCTATGGAAATGCTGGAGCCTGATTAGACAGTTAATTGTGCCATGTGTTAAACAGGCAAATAGGGTCACTGGGTTAATTCCAGCTGGGAAGGGCCTCACAAGGTCATCAATTCCAATCTTTGTGTCCCCTCATTTTAGGCAGTTGCTGTTTTTTTGGAAAGTCACTTAAGGGAGTTGTAAAAATGGATAATGTATATCTTATATTTTTAAATTGAGAAAAAAAGATTAATGCCAAAATACAATGTTTTGAAAATATTTCTCCAAAGAAATTTCATTATTTTGCTTCAGAACAATTGTTCAGACTGTTGAAATGAAGAGAGAGTAGGCCCTAGTGGTTATCAGAGAGCTGTTCAGATGTAATCCTTGGTAATCAGTTGAACCGAAGGTGTTCTATTTTGTAGTAGGACTGTATTTGGAACTACTACAATATTGTATTATTACAGTTTTAATCTATACTCAGTAGAGTTCAGAAACCATCACTATGGGCCTCTTTTTTAAAGCTAAACCTGCTTCTGATTACTCCATTGTTGTTGTGCCCAGGAAACTGAAAGGAGACTGAGCTGTGAAGTTGCAAAGTGATGTATCTGTTCTCTTCTTCTGCTGAAGAGCTCTTTCCATTTAGAAGATTGCTTATCTTTAACACACATCTGCCTTTTCTTTTCCTGAGGCTCTATGTGGGACTTTCAGTTTCACTTAGCAAGGTTTTGCTCCATTTTCTTTGTTTTCCTGGTAGTAAAACCCTAGTGAATTTAATCTCCCTTTTTTTGTTTCACCCTCAGTCATGGTCTGAGGAAATTCTTCTCCTGTCGAGGAATTGCAATAGCTGTTGATTACTTTTGGAAACGTGGCCACAGAAATATTACTGTGTTTGTTCCACAGTGGAGAACAAGACGTGACCCTTCCATTACAGGTGAGGCACATTTCCTAATGTTTGCTTAATTAAAGCAGACTTTTTCTTTGGGACTTCTGTGAAGAATAAATGCAGAAGGAATGTTTCATCAAATGTTGAGCAGGAGCAGTCTGGCTGCTCAGCATGAGTAATTGGGTTTCCATACTCAGTGTGAGAGACCCTGTAATGCTCTTTAGGCTAGCAGGGGTGCCATCAGTGGAGGCCTTTTTGGGTTGGTTTTTGTTTGCTCTTTAATTTCTAGTGTTGACCTCCTCTTCTCCATTTTTTATATGAGCAATTCTTCACCTATCAATAACATTTCTCTAGCTTAATTGGTACAAAAATAGCCTATCTTCTCTCTGGTAATTTTATCTCAGACTAATTGTCAAATCCTGTTTTAACAGAGCAGAATTTCTTAACGCAGCTCGAGGATGTTGGAATATTGTCTTTAACCCCTGCAAGGATGGTTTTAGGAGCAAGAATTGCTGCTCATGATGACAGGTACAGAATATATGTAGTTTTAAAGTCTTTTTGAACATCTGACTAATGGTTGTAAAAGCTCAATATTTCATGAGCAGTTCTGTTAGCTTGTTCTGCGACCTTTCTAGACAGAGCTATGCATCCAACTTAAGACTGAGTTTTACATCTGTTACATTATTTCACTGTTGTAGGAAACAATATCATGTATTCAGAACGTCGTGGAGAACTACAAATTTTCATGGCAATTAAAAAAAAAAAAGCTGTCTGAAGAAATTAATCCTCCAGTAATGTTTTTATGCTTTCCTGGTCATCATTCTATCCCTGAACTGCCTTTTATTCTTGGGGCATAAATCAGCTGCTGATCAGAGAGTATTTAGCTCCGTTTTTTTCTTAATGCCATGTTGGCACACAGACCTTGCTGTGTCTTTGGAGCACTGTATTTGTAACAATGCATAAGCCAGTGAACCTCCAAGTTAATTTGACCAGCAAAGATCAGCTTTAAAATGTGGGGATCATCTGTCAGTGAACAAGACACAGTAAGCTTTAGGAGTCTGTGGGAGTTTCCTAGTACTTCATTAATGGTTTATTTATACCCAGCCTTTCATAAGAAATGCTCTGGCAGTGTAGTTGAGATTACTGTGGAAATAAGTGGTATAATAAAATATTTGCACTTTTGTTAAAAGCATGCACTTTTCTTTAAAAGGACACCATCCATTATCTTGTGGATAAAATTGATTCAAATGGCAAAAAATGTATTTTCAGAGACATTATAAAAGATAGCAAACATTTTTTTCTTAATAAATCAGTAGTTGCGTTGTCATTGTTTAACAAAAGAGTTTTTAAAAAGTGTTGACAGAGCAAACCACTAACATGCAGAACACTGACTTGCAGAACACAGACATTAATGCTAAGCAAAAAAGTGTATGTCAATGAGTTTGTGTTGGATTGTGTAATAAATACTGTACTGCATAAAGCATGCCATTTACCTGTGCAAATATTTAGGTCATGGGGTTTGAGGGCTTTTGCTTGTGTGGGTTTGTTTGTTTGGATTTTGAATGGGGAAGAAAACATCCCATGAAGACTCTGCTGCACTAAATAAGTGCATGCTACCCAAAACGTTGTGAGTTTAATGTGGGTAAAAACAGAGTCATTTCCTGGTAATCAGGGTGCTTGTTTTCATGCAAATAGATTACTTTGGGATGATGAAATGTTTCGTTTTTTAAGTCTTTGGATTGTTCTCAGCAAAAACTATCTTAGTAATCATTGAAATTAATTTTACAGATTTTTGTTACACCTTGCTGCTAAAACTGGAGGTGTTATTGTGACTAATGATAACTTCAGAGAATTTGTGACAGAATCATTTGCCTGGAGAGAAATTATTCAAAAAAGGTAATTACTGAATTTCTGTGAAGTCTTAAAAGGATGTCTGTCCTTGCAGTTGTATGCATTCTACCTACATGTGGGATTTTGTTATCTTTAATTAATCTGTCATGCAATTCTGGTAGATCCAAATAAAGTACTCTGTGACTCACTGTGGTGATTCATGGCCTTACAGTCATGTGTTGAGTAGTCTAATATCCTTGTTATTCATATATTCTGTCATGTATGAGTGTTAATTGTTCTCATAAGCAGGAGTTTGGTGTAACAGCACGTGTGTCACTTCTGAAGGTCAGTGTTGGATCTTGTTTGAGCAGTCCACTTTCACAGCCTCTCTTGTCTGAAAGCTCATTTTTTTCAAGGAGACATCATAGCTGATGAGGATATAGTGTCACTTTTAATTATTCAGAATCAATCACTCTTTACTCAAGTGGGACAGATTGTCACAGCTAAACAGAATGAACACTTGTAGCATATCCATGCAGCCATTTCCCTGCAAGTGTTTTTCTTTGGGTTCAGATGAGTTCACTTAGTTATCAAATATTCCCTACTTCATCTTGTGGACTTGTTTCTGCTTGTTTCTTCTTGTTTGTTGCGTTTGGGTGTTTGGGATTTTTTTTCCAGTTTCAATTTAATCAGGTTATTTTACTGCTGAGGTGTGATCTTCTGTTAGTAAAATTCCCCACTAATCCCTCAGTGTCCCTGACATTTTCTGAGGGTACATCTGTTACAGTGGCTGGGGTCAGTATAGCTCTAATGAAATAAGGAACTAAAAACTTGCCCTGCATTCTCACAATGTAGCTGTGAGACCATGGAGTTGATGCTGGCTAATCATGTAGGTTTTTACATCATTTCTTGAGTGAATTCTACCTGAGTCAGGTTCTGTTCTTCCACAGAACTTTAGCAAGAGTGCTTGGTGTGGGCATCTTGAGTCTGTGGTTTTTTAAGAGCTTATGTTAACATCTGCTATTAGTTTTACTTCTGGGGAAATTCCACTGTACCAAATCTTCTCCTTGCAGACAAATTTCACTCGAACTGGGTTTGTTTGGGGTTTTTTTAATACAGATTTCTACCTGTCCCAAAGTGATTCCAGAAAAAAAGTTTTGTGTCTTAACTGTAAGCATTTAATGCTATATTTGCTAGTTGTGTGGCTTTCTGCTAACACAGGCATTTCAGCTACGTGACTGAAGATCCTTGCAAGGAAAAGGAGTTAGAACAATCAAAAAACCTCTGATCACCTAGCAAATTCCACCATAGTCTTGTTGCAAATCTTCAGTCATAAAACAGTTGCTGTAAAAAAAAGGGGGGGGGGGGGAAACTGTGTTCTGCAGTGTAATAGGGAGAGTTCACACCTCTCATGGAATTATTTTGACAGGGAATGCTGATTGTGTCTTAGCTGGGTTTACCTAATTAGTCTTCAGGGACTCCTGATGTGGTGTCTACTCTAAGGAAATTCATCCTGTGCTACAAAGGTGAAGGACAACAAGGGTGAAATACCTTGTTATTTAAAAGAACTCTCTTGCAGGTTGCTCCAGTACACTTTTGCTGGTGACATATTTATGGTTCCTGATGATCCTTTGGGAAGAAATGGACCCAGATTAGATGACTTCCTTCGAAGTGAAGGCTGTTCTAGGTACAAACACTGTTTTCACTTTTATTTGACACAGTTATTTCACTTTTGAAATAAACTGTTCTCCTGCTTCACTCACACACCTGTAAAGCACAGTAAATTAAGCAGGAACACTGTAGCACATAGCAGTTTAACAAAAAAAAAAAAAAAACAAAACACATTTTTCCTGTTACTTCAGTTCATTCAGAAACTGCTGGTGACATTTGCCTCTTACTGAGATTTCTCTGAGAACTGAGATAAGTATGACAAAAGCTTCTTCTGAAACTTGACTCTGGTGGCTTTAATGCACGGGTGTGTTAACAGCACCCAGAGGTGCCAGAGATGTGGGTGTGTGGTGTTAATTACTCTGATGTTATCTAGGACACCTTGGTTGGTCACTTCTTCATAGTGGGACAATAGGTGCTACAAACACTCAGGTTTTCTGTCACAGGGAGACACTTCACCTCATGGCTGAGGGTACTTTACTGCTGTCAAAACAATTTTTGAGGCATTGTTATTAAATCTGTTTGTATTTGAGTAATAGTTATAAATGTTAATGAACAGAAATTGTTCGTTTAAGATTAATGTACTTTTTAAATGTGCACGTATTCAAAATATGAATTTGCTTTGCATGAACTGCCAAGATTTGAGGATTAGTTTGCTCTTTTTCAAAAGAAAATAATATTCTCTTCTTTCACCAGTTTAGGAATTAGAAATGCTAAGAATTCTGAGGAAGTAGTGAGAGGGCTTTTAAAAACAAGTGAGGTAACTTAAAAATTGTCAGTAGAAAAGGCAAGCTATTCTTAAGGATTAATACAAAGAATAAGCAAGAATCTCATCTATTGTAAACATTTGAGGAAAGTAGAACATTGTTATACCATAGATTACAAGCTGATTTGAAAATAAGTGTATTCACATTAAAAAAGCAAGTGCAGTGCTAGAACTCCAGAAGGAAATGCTGAGTATTCAGGCTCTTGCACAAAACCTTTGAGATGTTACTTGGAACACTGTGTTTTACCTGCCTGTGTCTGAGAGAAATAAAATGAAAACAGAGTGTTCTGAGGTAGGTGAGTGTGTTGATTGTAGAAATGGAGTCTTTTGAGAAGACCACAGAAGAGCTCGGTTTCATATCTGTAAATTTGGAACTGTAACTATGTTTGGGTGTTCGTTTTGGGGTTGGGCTGGGGAAGGGGGACAACCAGGAAGAACAGAGAAAAGCTACCAGTAAAAAAGAGTTAATTTTGTTCCTTCCCTGTGACTTTTCTACATGATTTAAATGATGCAGAAAGCATAAATGGCACCAGGAACAAGATCAGAAACTGGCAGAATCTTCAGCAATTAGAAAACCTTTCCACACTGAGTAACTGGAGGTGGCATAACCCAAATGCTTTTAAAATAGAGCTCTGTAATTTAGGTGCTGTTTCCCTTGGTGGCAGGAAACTAGACTGTAAGATGAGTTCCACTTCACATTTCTCTGGTATCTGCTGGCATCTGAAGTAGACTGACCTTTATATTTTGTAGTGCTAGCAGTGCATAGAGTAGCAAAACTTTTTAAAGTCTGAAATGAAATTGCAATAATTAAGAGTATTCAAATCCTGAGACTGCTAAAACAACTTCTTTGCCCTATTAAGGATACCATACAAGGGAAACAAGGCCTGGTCCAAATATGAGCACAGCTCAGTCCAGAGCAAAAGTACATGAGGAATAGTCTCATGAAGCACTCTTGGAACTGGTCTGTCAGCATTTTCACATGCTCCATGTCAGTGTACATGTATTCAATGTATCTTTTTATCTATACCTTCATAAAATTTTCTGTAATCTGACAAGTAAAGGACTCACAGCATACTGAGGCTATTCCTGGGTGATATTAATGTTAGCTGTGCCAGATTCATATTGAGAACTGTTATACCCCCTGTTTTGTTTCACTTTGAAAGAATGCTTGTCATTTGATTCCAGTCAGTAACTGGCTGAGCAGCAGGGATGTTTAAGTTATACACATTTGTCTTTTCTCTCTCATGTACAGAGAGAACTGCAGCTAGAATGTCCTTTAGCTTAATTAATTAATTAAAATTTTTATTTTGTTCCACAGCGATTCCTGGTCAACACACAAGGCTTTACAGAGCAGTGGACAATATTCTTCTGAGACACCCTCTTTCCTCCCCAAAGTGAGCAGTAGCAGTCAACAGCCTGGGGCCAGAGTGTATGATGATCGTTCATCCCCATTGCTTCCATGGGAAGAAAACACAGAGCCTGGTCCAGCAATTCCACCACAGAGATCTCCCTCAGAAACAGCCCAGCTAAGAGAAGCCCTGATCAAAATTTTTCCTGACTATGATCAAAGGCAGAAGATTGATCAAATACTATCTAATCATCCATTCATGAGAGATCTTAATGCTCTGTCTGCCATGGTGCTTGACTGAATGCTTCCACAACTTTTATATCACAACTGCTCTGACTAATGATTAGCAATGTGAAGAAAAATATCGCTCTTTTATGTTACTTTGTGAATATTAAAAACCTAATTTTATTTGTATAAACAAAGATATTTTTGTGTATGTTCTGTAGCTAAAAGATTCCAGGTTTTGGTAAATTAAAAACTGCTGCTACTACAGATTTTTAGTAATATTTTCTGTGGAAAAAAAAAGTCTTCTGCTTCACTGGAATTGCTTGTTAAAGCAGTGGCAGTACTCCCTTTTGAGCAGGGTGTTAGTGTTTTTTACAGAACCCTTTTCCTGGAAGGCAGAATTCCGGTCGTTTGGAGACCCGCGCATGGGAGCAGCTGCCAGCAGGTGGCGGCTGTGGGTCCGTGAGGAGCCCCGGGAAGGGCGTGAAAATCCAAGAAAATCCATTTGCTCCTTCGGGCTGCGAGTGCTACGCGTGGTAGTTAAAAGAGAAAGCGAAAATTCACAGCTCTCATCAGGAGAAGGTGTTCTGAAATCTACACTTGTTTTTGACTATCAGTATTCTTTCAGGATAGTTTTAATATCTTTAACAATTGCACTGATTCTTTGTCTGTTCTAAGTGTGAAGGGGTGATGTTAACAGAATGAGACACTGTCTGTATAGAAATGGCTTTTTTGTGCAGAGCTACAGCTGTAGTCAGCTCCACCCCTTTAGATCTGTTCTGGGATCTATCCCAAAAAGTAAGGGGCAAAAAGGAAGATAATTTATAAAAGCTGACCAATAGGACCACTTTCTAGAGCAGAGCAAAGTTAAGATTGTCTGTATCTCTGTACACACTTAAGTCTGTTACTCCTTCCTTTTAACCAGTCTCTGGTGCCAAGTATTCATGGGAGTAAAATCTAATTAGGCTGTAAAGACAACTTGGGCTCCAGAGCCTACATTCAACTTCTGATGTACTGAGCCTTACCCTAAAGAATTAGTGGCTTTCTCTCCAGTTCCATGGGGTCTGAAATCACTCTTTGTTTATATGCAAAAGAACTGAAATATACTTGAGGAATTGGGGGTTTTGAAAGACTGTTTGAAAGACTTTTTTGCATGGCCCTTTCACATTTTGTGAAGTCAAACAGAAGGCAGTCTTGCTCTTCCCTGAACACAAGCAACCTGAAAGAGAATTGCAGCAAGAACAAAAAAGTTTTAGGAGCGGTAGTTACAGCTTCTCAAAAATACAGGTGGTGATGAAGAGAGGCCTTTAATGTTTCTGCATCCGAATAGACAAATCTAAATTATTCTTTATTCTGTATAAGTGAGTGGGAGATTTGCTATTCAGGTGGGCAGAGTCCTTCTGACCATTACATGTTTGCCAAGAACTAGTTCTTACCTGTGAAGTGTTATGTAATCTTTGAGTTCTAACCCCATAAAAACTTAGGCAAGTTCTTAAAGCCTGTTTCACTGACTATAGTTGGTATAATTTTAATAAATAGTAAGAGAATAATCACCAGCTCCCTCACAGTGCCTGGGGGGCCTGTGTACATGTGTGAACATGCTCCTTGAAGAACTTGTCTTCTTTTCATTAGGTATATCCCTGATTGCATATGTTGTTTCCACTTTATAGGTGCTATTGTGGGGATATAAATATATTGTAATCTTTATTTCATAGAGAATTGCTTCATGGAGTTTAGAAGGGACCCACAAGGATCATCCAGTTCAACTCCTGGCCCCCCTCACTTCAACATTCCCACCCCATGCCTGAGAGCATTGTCCAAATACTTCTCGAGTTCTGTCAGGCTTGGGGCTGTGCCCACTTCCCTGGGGAGGCTGTTCAGTGCCCAAGCACCCTCTGGGTGAAGAGCTCTTTCCTGACCTAACCTAAATCCCCCAACTCAGCTTCAAGCCTCAAGTCCTGTCACAAGAGCAAGAGATTGGTTCTCTTTCTCCTTTCTCTGTTTCTTTCTCCAAAGTCTGTTTCTGAAGCATGCCTCGTGCTATTCAACCTTGGTTGCTGCAAAAACTCAGCGAGAAGCAGCGTTTGGAGTGGAAAATACCAGGGACTTTCCCTTACGTGTGAGTGACCTGGCATTTCCCCTCCCTCCCTTTAAAGGGGTAAAGTCCTGGGACTGATTCCTGGTGTGGGGCCAAGTGCAGGATTTCTGTGACAAATACAATAGTTTACTGTCAAAAGGAGTGTTTTCTCTTACATCTTAAGAGCATGTAATGTAAACAATTTCATTGCAGTTGTCAACAAGCAAAGTTCAGATGAGTCCCAGTAGTCGGTGCTAGTGCTGCTGTTTTCCTTCCTGTCTCAGTGCCTTTTTGGGGTAGCTCGTGTTTTGGAAGAGCATTTCTGAACCAGAGAGAGAGTGCCTGTGAAAGTTCCATGACAAACAGTGACTCACAACGTCTTTCTAATGCTGGCAGTGTTTCCTTCTGTTTTGCAAGCTTGCAGGCTATGTTTGATATGAATGCCTTTCCTGCTAGAATTCTGTGTAGCTGCATTAAGTGCTATTTTTAAATCTGGGGCTGGATTATGTTCTGGATGGCTCTGTTTTATTGGAAAGGAGTAGCTCTGCTATAATTCATTTATAAGACCTGTTATTTTCACAAATACAGTTTAAAATAATAATGACTTTGCAGATTCTGAGACCTAATCTGTCTGGTATTTGGAGGAGTCTGGTTATATAAGCAGGTGTTTCTCTGTTGTGTTCAGTTTATTTTATCACAGAATGGAAACCCAAGTGCCTTTCAACAGTGTAACTCATGGTGTTCAGACTAGCCTTCCTAGCCTTCCTGACTGCTACTGTTTGTGCTCAATTTTGTACATAAATCTACCAGTTTTGTATATGTTGGTATGTAACTGTGCACACAGTGGAAATACTGCAGTGCTCAAGTAGATGGTGTAGATGATAACTTTTAAAAAACAGATGGATTTTAGATTTGTACATTTTTTACCTATGTATTGTATGCATTTATGTTTAGAGTGTGGTTCCATTGCACTGTTCAAACTCTGCTGAGGTGCATATGACAATCCCAAGTTTTTCCTGTCTGCCTCGTGGCTCACCAAGTTCTGTCAGATTGCATTATATAATTTTAAATGGCTAATTCAAAGGAAGCATTTTTTTAAGAAGAAACTGGGTTTGAATGCACTGGATCCCCTTTTCAGTCTCCACTTGAGTATTTTTAACTGTTTCAGGAATGATATTTTAAGTGTACATAAGAGAAATAAAATATTACATATTTTTAATTAAACAGAAACAACAGTCCAAAGACATCAGAATTCTGAAATATATTAATTGAGTTTTATTTTATTATCATTTTTCACTGTGATTCAAATCCAAAGTCAAGTATAATTTTTCTCCCTGGTTGCTAATTGAGCATGTGATATTCAAAGCATTGAGTCTTAGTATTGATAATTTTAAGATAAATCTTTACTGAGCAAAATATTAAGAGTCTACTCATCCAAAATAAAAGGCTGGTTTGCACGTGTTTTATACAGAAACACACGCCCTTCTCAGTAAGAAGGTGAATCGAAGGCGGGCGCTCCAGCTGTTGGGGTTGTGCGGCGTCCGGCCGGGTGTCAGGCGGGGACGGGAGGGGACAGGAGGGGACAGGAGGGGACAGGAGGGGACAGGAGGTGGCGCCGCCGGCCCGCGCCTCGCCCGCCCCGCCCGGGCAGAGCCGGGCCCCGCCTGAGGGCAGCGCTGGTTCCGGACTGAGGCGTCCCGGTGCTTTCTCGGTGTCCTCGCTGCTGCTGCGGGTAGGCTCCGTCTGCCTCTCGGCTCAGGGACCGTGCTCTGGTTTGCTGGTGGCTTATGTGTGACAGGCACATGAAATTGGTGGTAATATATTTACCTTTGATACGAGTTCCTTGAAATCAGAAGTGCGGCCAGAAGTCTGCTGTTTGAACAATTCTGATTGCCGGGAGTTTCAGATATCGGTGCATGAGAAATTATATTCTTACATAAAAATTAAAAAAACAAAATTAAAAAAATTAAAAAAAAAGAAGAAGAAAGAAAAGATTCAGAAGTATTGCATTAAAAATCAGAGACAGCATCAGAGAGGGCAGAGCTTGCTGCCGGGCATTGCTGAGGGGCAGAGCAGGAGCCAGAGGCCGGAGCCGCCCTTTGCTGGGGCAGTGACCTGGAGCACACAGCCCTGGGCCAGACTGGAGGCACTGGCAGGGAGATTCCTCCTCCTTTTTCTGAGGAGCATCCCTGCAACCCAAACTCAAACACTCCCAGCTCAACGAGGGGTTTTGCAGACACGGAAATTGGGAATATCTAAAAGGCAGAGCGTGAATGTCTGGGATTATTTTCTGTGAGGAGAAGGAGGAGGTACACTGTGGTTTATAAATACTTTGTGTGGGAGGTCTTCACAGCAGAGGGCCCTGAATTAAAGAGGCACATCAGAGTCTTTTGCCAGATCTACTGGCAGAACACCAAGAATATGGATAAGGGCATTCTTGACATTCTGAAGTGAAGGGGCATTAAAATAGTAATATTTGGCATTCATTGGGAATAAATTAATGTTTTCTGTCATAGCTGTAGCTATCCAAGGATTCTCTACATTAGGAAAACAGAACTTGCCGTATTTTAACTTTTAACCAAATTTTTATTCTCTTAGCCTGTGTGCCTATCAGCTGCTCGTACCTAATCTAAAGAGAAGTTTCCTGGGCTGAATATAACTTATTGTGAAACAAATTCCATCAACACACAGCCTCCTAGTGTCCAAACTTGTTTCCCTTCCAGACTTGAGCCAGAAACAGACTTTTGAGTAAATGAATAAGAAGATAACACTAGAAATTAAACAGTTTAAGACAAGGATCATGGTGATCAGGGTGATCATGAAATTAATTTGCAGAGTCTCTATCAACTCAGTGTGTGCACATGATTATTTTTTTGTATAAAACCCTTCAATGCGTTGATTTTGAATAAAAATTATTTAGGGCTCTGATTCATAAGCAGTAGATGTTGTAGTGGCCTAAAATGGTGTTGGGGTGGTTGCAGGAGGTTGACTGCAGCTGCCCTTGCTGGGTGCTGGGTGCTGGTTTCTCTGCTCTCACAGCTGGCACAGTGGTTTAAACTCTGGTCGGTCATGAGTCTGAGCCCTCTGTTCTCTGCTGTCAACAAAAATGCAGAGAAGATAAAGATATAGTAGCTAGATTGTTATCCTTTGTTTTACAGCATCCACCAAAGCCCTACTTTGTAAATGGAAATCAAATTAAGCTTTCCAATATTACAGCAGCTATGAGTCTTCCAAATGATGATGGATTGAAATAATTCATGCAAAAGCCCAGGATATCTCATCTATCCCATCTGGTGGATTTAGTCTCAGGGCCTTTCAGGGACATTATTCAAATGTTTCTGGTAGGAGGTGAATGTAATTGCTGCTTGAGGAGCTATTTGGGAAGGGATGCTATGATTTCTTTTAATATAATATTTAATTATATACAAATAATAAAGCAGCTTAAGTAAGTTTGTAATGTTTCTGTAAAATTATTATAACCCTTTCTTTCTTTCCTCACTGGTGGGCTCTTGCTTGTCTTTTATTTGTCTCATAATGCACCAATGGTGAGTGATGCATTGTGAAAAGGATTTAATGGGACTCTGCCTTAAATTGAAGTATCTGATCAGTGTTTAGTCAGTGCTGCAGGGGCAGAGACAGAAATAGTCTGCTTCTTTTTTCCCCCAACTAAGGTATATGTGACACCTTCTTCTTAGGACTGCTGTTCAGCTGTGGTGGTTATGGATTAAATACTAGTGCTGCATGCAGATATTCTCTTTCTCCCATAAAATAAGGGGTCAGTGTACATTGAAAAAGTTTCATTAGCATGATATCTCCCAATGCTGTAAACATACAGAAACACAGGCAAGAGGAGCTCAGCTAAATTAAAGCAGGCAGGCCAGTGGGCAAGGAGGAGCTTTGTTTGGTATCAAACAAACAGAGGCTGTGTGCTCTTGTGACACAATAAAGTCAATAGTCCTACACCCTGCTATGAAAGTGGGGCCTTTTTCTAAGTATGAAAAATTGAAGTTATGAACATTGGTTTCCAGTTTCTTGCTGGGTGAAACAAGCACAAAATCTGTCCATTAGAATCTTGTTTCAGGCTATCTCATGGTTAGTGAATGCAGGAGGGCTGATCAGATATCAATGTGCAGAAGGGTGGGGAATATGATCAGAAACATTCAGAGCCTCTGAAACCACTGGGTGGGTGTAGGGAACAAGTTCTATACCACGAGTAAAAATCTGACAGTCTGTTTGAAAGCTGTGTTTATATTCAGAGAAGACTGTGAGTTGTAACAACTTATTAAAGTACCACAGGCAGTGTTACTGTCCCACTGCACAGACTGCAGCTGTGAAAGGGCTGGGTATTGAGTCATATCCCACTGTAAAGTACCAGTTCAACAGGCATTAAATTTTACACTTTCTAACTTTTGATCTGAATTAAGAGCCTTTCTGAGAGTTCTGTGTTCTACTGAGTGATTTCACATTCTGGGCTACTGAACAGTCTTGGAAACAGGTGCACATTTTCTGTTAAGTGTATCTTGGTAGAAATAAGGTATATGTATGTATATGTGCGTATGTATAGGGCACACACTGTGGTGGCTGCAGCCTTCTCTGTGTTCCTTTTTAACCAGGTTGCTCCCTGAAGGCTCTCAGCAAACACCATATTGAAGAGATCTGTGATGGCCCACTGCCCCTGGACTCCCAAAGCAAGTCTCTACAGACGAGGTAATTTAGCTCCCAGGTGAACAGAATAGATACTGGAATGATGGGTAACTTATATTATGGAAACACCTGACAGAGCCATCTGATTTAAGGTTCTTCTACACCACATGATCTGCAAATCCACAGTAAAAGAGAGTCATGCTTTGGGGGTTTTTCTTGTTTTAACAGGGCAGGTTTAATTCCAGAAGGTACTCAGAGCTCATGGCACTTAGGGGCCTAAGGATACAAAAAGGAACTCTGTGGCATTTTCAGAAATACATAGGTACATAAAACTTCTGAAGGACCACAGTGCTTCAGGTGAAGTGTTACTTCAGCACTTAAGCACTTACATTTTTGAAAAGCTCATATTTTGTCTTCATAGAATATCACTAAAATGTGATATCCCCAGAAAGGAAATCAGATGTAGATTTGCAGTGGGAGGTAAATGTATTTTAGATCCCATGCCATTAGCACCATCTGGAGCAGTGTGTCATATGCCACAGGAAATGCACAACTGCAGCCACGTGGCTGTGCAGCATTTCCACGTAAACTGCCCCAAAAGTGGCTACAGTTTATTGCAAGATCCATAGAGGGGGGAAAACACCAGTGAAACTGTGGACTTGCTAAGCTGGGTGCAGCTCCAGTTCTGATCATTGCTTCCATGAAGCTGGAAAGGGTCTCAGGAGAGAGGCTCAAAGCTAGAGGTATAAACATGAAACAGCTGCAAGGGAATGAGCAGTTGGAATTTTGGAGTATGTGGGAAGGCTGCACTGGTTTCATTACAATTGTTGGTGCAGGCAGAGATTGTGTTTAGAGGGTCCATCCTGTGTTTGGTGTTTAAACAAAGGAGCACCTAAGAAAGTTGTGAGTCCTGAGGTACTGAGCATCAGGACCAGTAGTTGTCACTTGCTGGCATTAAAGGCAGTGAGCTCAGGATCTTGGTGCAGAGACCAACCTTGAAATGCTTTCATAGGAACTTCAGTGTGCATCAAAGTGTCTGCTTTTGTCCAAAACCTGGCACAGGATGTTACTTTTCCAAAGCAGAAAGTGCATTTTCATCTGAAGTACTCTAGAGCCATTCTGAATGTCTTTGGCACATTAAATGTGTTGATGCTTTGATCTCACATTAATGTGAAGTCAGAATCCTCTTGGCCTGCAATGGACCTTGTCAAAAAGCTCCATCTCCCCCTCTCTCATGAGGTTTTTTTTGCTGGTGGTTTCCAGGCTCATAGTTCATCCTCCATCATAACTTGTGCATCTGCTGTCCAATACAACAGTTGGCATAATGTTTACATTGCTTACTTGAAGCATTGGTACACAAGCAGGTTTTTTGGTGGATTTTTTTGAGTTTCTGGTTTTGTTTTGTTCGGGGTTTTTTTTAATATATAGAATGGTTAGGGTTGGAAGGGCCACAAAGATCATCCACTTCCAGCCCTCTGCCATGGATGGGAACCCCTTCCATTAGAATAAGCTGTTGTGGGTTTAAAATACAAAACCAGCAACAACAGAAAGCTTGCATAAAAGTGAGGGAATGTGGAAATACAGCTTGAGAGCAGGACTGAGAGCATTGCTCAGCTTGTGACAGGAATGGATGTGTTAGCCACAGTAGCCATAAGCCTTGGCAAAGGGAAGCAGAGCCCTGAAGGAGTGCAGGAGCCAATGGTGTGCTTGGTATGATGTGCTTAGCGTGCAGGAACCATGCAGGACCCTACACGCCTGCACGGGTCTGTGGGAGGCTTGGATTAAGCAATGTAACTTAGTTACATAAATGTTATGGCTGTGCTATTTTTAGCTACACCTGAAAAGGTATAAAAACTGAGCTGTGTGGATCAATAAATGGCTTCATGCATGCAAAGATCATGGAGCCCCCTGTCTCCTCAATCACCAGCAGGGGAGCAGCCATGGTGCCTGACAGTGCTGTTAATCTGCCGGGCCTGGCAGGGGGAGGTAAGCTTCTTACAAGTGTTTGTCTCCTCAGGAATTCCCCTCTGCTTAACCAGTGATAAGGAGATGATGGTCCATTTAACCATAAAGGCCTCTCTACCAGCTGCCTCTGTATTTATTAGCACAGATTCTATAACACGAGAATAATTTATAGTACAATGCCATATCTTATTACACAAGTGTTTGGTGATATTTTCTGTTTCTTGTGAATTGTTAAATATGAGGCAGCCATGCAGAAATGCTTGGATGTGTGAAGGTAGTGAGGCATTTAATTAAGTTGCAAGAGCCAATGCACTCACAAATGGAATATTGAACATGCCACTTATTTCATTCATGGAACAAAATTGCTTGTGGATCTGAAAATGAAAAGACTTGCAGGCAGGCATGTTTCTCTGAATTCTAGAGGTATCATAAGTGGTCTACAGTGTAGGTTTAATTTGTAAATGCCCTAAAGTGGGGGTTTGTGTGTTAACTAGTTTAATAAAGCAAATCCTTCTAGCAAATCCACTCTTGACTTTGCTTCAGCTGGACCAAAAAAATGCAAATCTCTTCCTTTCTCTTTGCAATGAAAGTATGCTATACTTAAAAAAAATTGTTTGAGCTTGCTTTTTGGGTGGGCACATCTTATTTTTTGGTGGAAGGTGTATTTTGGAGAATGTAGGTTTGGGATTTTTTGGGGGGGTGCTTTCTGTTATCATGGTGGGGGGTTTCTTTGAGAGAGAAGAGACTCTTAGTTATTCCTGTTGCCTACAAAAGTGCCATGTGTGGGGTTTGAGTTCACACAAACTGGGTTAATCTGGGACTGCCATAAGGGGCATATGGTCTCACAGGGAGCATATGGTGTGGAAGAACTCATCCATTGTAGTGCCCCAGAACCTTCCCAGCTGGTTTGTCCATGGGGTAACTGAAGTGTTCACTGGGGGAAACTGCACATTACCTGGGGAGGCAGGATCAGATTTCATTATCTGAGCCAGGATGCACAGTTCCCATTGTGATCTATTTACTGGAACTGTTTTCCCTCAAAAAACAGCTCAGGAATTAAAGAAAAATCTTGGCACAGGGACCATCTTTGGAAATAATCCATGTAAGAGTGAAATTGCTATTTAGGAAGCTTATAGCCTCATGAATTTCATTAACAATGTCTATTAAATACTCTAAAATTATACTTGAATATCATAGACCATCTTTCCAGTTCCACAGATGTTATTCAGCTGACCTTAACAGGATTACGTGCTTGTTTGGTTTTTTTAGAGTTTGGAGAAAATTGTCTCCATGGCTGAATATTTCCACTAAATGTATTATTGAAGAGGCTGATGATGTTTGCTGTGATTGTGTACATTAGTTCTGTTTGGCCCATTGTTTGCCTGCTCAATGGCAAACATAAGGTTTTCAATAAGAAAATAGAATAGAATTTCATTTGTAGAATCAAGGCAGCAATCTGAAGATCCATGGTTTTTCAGTGCTTGTAAAGTTCTAAGCATAAACACAAATTACTTGGATATTTTTTGTCCCCATCTGCAGTAACTTACATCTCTTCAAATGCTTATGCAGAGTCCTTGAATAGTGATGTATCTATGTAAACAAATTGCAGCGTGGCCTTAGAGATCCTACTGTATTGGCAGATTTTATAGCTGTATATATGCAAATTAGGATTCAATACTCCACATAAACACAGTAACTGTGAAAATCTACTGTTATTGAAGCAAAAATAAGGCTCCAAGCTTGTGTGGCAGACCCCAAGATAATTTTCCAGAAGACTCTTTTGATAAGAGGTGTAGAAGAAAATGTATTCCTCATTTGTAGATATGAGAATTTGGATATGAAAATTCTTGTTTCCATGAATATGAATATTAGTGGGGGCCTTTTAATTTTCTTTGGCTTTATCAGTACTCATGTTCCTTACATGCTCTGCAGTGAATGCTTTTGTGAATTCTAAGCATGTTTAGTAAAAGATCTTAAATTTCTTTTGTTGTCCCTGCTGTTACATTTGGTTAACAACTACTGCAAGGTAGGGCCTAAATTTGCTTACTAAGGCAACTTAACCCCAGATCAATTTGAGTCAGAAAGGACCTCAGGACATTACCTAGTCCAGGCTCTTATGGAAAGGAAGTTAAAGTTAGTGCAGCAAAACTTGTGTTGAGAGGTGTGACATGTTTCCCTGCAGGAAAAATTAAACCACAGCAAGTTTTGGTAGGATCATCTTTGCATGTTATTTTTCTGTGTGTACATTAGTTGGTACACAGAATTGCAGACACAAAACATCTCTCATATATTTTGTGGGAAGGAAATCATCTTCCTCTGTAGCATTTCAATTTCATCTGGCCTTTTCAGAACAGCCAGGATGTGTAAAACGGGGAGATCACACACATAGAAAATCTGCATGTCAGTGTAAGAGCCTAACATTCCAGTCTTTTGGCAACAGAAAACCCTGCCAAGGAAAACTAGCTAGATACCTAAGCAGAACAAGTCAACAGGAAATAGCCCATGAAAAGGTTTCCAGCAGAAAGCCATTGGGGTTTCTTAGCAGAGTGAGTACAAATTTCACAGATTATATGCTTGTTTAGTCATCAAGGTAAATCTGGGGAAGACAAGGTCTCTTAACACTAACACAATTAGCAAATGGTATGGAATTGATCAATGTTCTGTGTGTTACCATTTTGCTCTTAACTCTGACTTTTTTAGATCTTCTTTGCCTGTTGAAGTGCACTACATTTGTTAATTAACTCCATCTGCTGGAAGTCTGGTCTGGCAGTTTAATAATATAATGAGTTGCTTTATTTAAAAATTGTGCTTGAATGTGCTACTGTTGGTCAAAACAAAGAGAATTTAAGGTGAATATATCTTGGAAATATCCTCATTGTGCAGGTGATGTCAACATATCTTAACCTATTTTATCTATAGTTCTCCACATTTGAGATTTATAGGAAATGGTGTGCCATGCATTCATTATGCAAAGCATTAAATTTAACAGAATAATCTTGATCACACCAGCTTTTCTATGGAGATCATGTTAAGAATATAAATAATCCCACTGAATGCATAAACAGACTTGAATTTTGCAGCTTTGAAGAGTAATTGTTAATATTGAATCCCAAGCAAATTTCTGACTTATTTTTAACTCTGGCTTCTTCATTACATGTACTTAATTGTAAATCAGAAGTACATTTTTAAATACTTAATGTTTACTATTCAAGAAATCCCTGTGCCTGCTCCTGCAGAAGCCACGAGTATTCTACCATGTTCATAATTATTCTCATGCTGTCGTGTTGTTAATAAATAGAATTATATTGCATTTCAATAGAGTTTACAGCTAAGCAGTAGATTGCATAGCCTGACATGTGGATGACAGGCAATTGTAGTTCACCTAATAACCTGGATGGTTGTCCTAGGGTTCAGCTTTTTGCATCCTGGGAGATTAAATGCTGCAGATAAAGAATTAGGAGAGAGGATGCCATGATGACCCATCTAATGATGAGTAAGTGGCTAGGTGAGGGATCCTTCTGCCACCCAAGCTGATAAAAATGTTTATCAAAACCAGTGGAACCCCACTGGTAGAAAATACTGACTTTTTCTTGCATCCATTTCTGGTTTTCAGCAGAACTGAAAAGCACTTTTTCTAATCTGTAAATACCTATGCTTAGAAATTGTCACCTATCAAAATTTTCTTTGACAAAACTGAGGTTTGTTAACCTTCTTCCTGCTGTGTCACTGTTGTGCCATAAGCTTTCCAAAATATTTTTACAGTTGAAGAGAAGCTGTCTTTCCAAACATTTGCAGATGTCGAGTGTTGTTTCTAGTTGATATTCTTGTGTAGAAATATGCAAAAATCCATTGTAAAGACCTGCTGCAATAATCCAATTATTCATGTGGGTGTTGCAGACCCTTTGTATTACAAGGCTGCACAAAGAGCTGAGCAGTGCTAGTTGCAATGACCCTCAGGTCTTCCTGTCACTTGCTGCTTTTTAGGATGGATTTGTCTTAACCATAAATTTTTGTGTCCTTCCTTCTTCCTTCCTACATATGTTGTAATGCAGTCAGTGCTAGGAATATTCAATGTGACCACCAAACTACGTATTTAACATCATCATTGGAACTTGCCATCCTATGAAGTTATTGGCAGTAAAGATTTTGCACAACTCTTTAGATTGCCTACATGAGTATAAACAGCAGGGTCCAGCATGGATCACCTGGCAACCTGCAGGTGTTGGGAGTTATGTTTAAAATCTATTGTCAGCCTGCTTTTAGTCCTTTTATTAGTATTTAATAGTATTGTCCCTATTCTAAACAGAATACACTATATACATATATCTCACATATAGATATGTCCTATATATTTGGATATATAATAAATGAAATGCTCTTCTACACACAGGGTAAAATAGAGTTGCCTTAACCACTGGTATTGTCCCCTATGAATTACACAAACTTATCTGTCATGATCTAATCTTTCTAACTGAATGGAAATCTGACACTGTCAGGGTGTGAAGACTGGCAGTACTTGCAACAAAGTAAGTAGTAGTTGGTGACAAGCACACAATGTTCTCTCACAAATCTACCTGCTATCTGCTCCTAGGAGTTTATAACTATGATTAATCTACCTAATTCAAATTGCTCCTTAATCACTGCCAGAGTTCATTAAAAACATACTTAAGCTTAAAAAACCCTGTATCTGCAATAATTTATTAATCTCTATTTAATAATAAATAACTAAACCTCGGGGAGTTGACCTGGACTGCAACCATTAAGAAAATCCTGTCTGTAAGTAGATGCAGCTGTAACTTCTTTTGTTTCACGGAAAGTGCTTGGATGGAAAATAAACTCAGCCTATGTAGTAGAGCTTGAGGAGATAATCAGGTTGAAAGTCATATTGCAGATTAAAAATAAGACCCACAGGTTCCTTATGTCTGATGTAGCCTGACTATATCTGTATACACCTGCCCTAATGTATTTTTGTTTCCTGGGAATGCAATCCTTTTTATCAAAAACATGAGTAATTTATATGTTACACCAGGACAATCTCTATTGACTTCTTTAAAGTCATGCAGAGAATACAACTGGGTATCCTTTGCTTCAGGAGATGTGTGTCTCTTCTTAAAAGTACAATCCACAGCATTAGCTACCACAATGGATTGTAAATATGCAATTTATCCAGACCACTCTAGCTCATTGAAAATTCTGGCTATAAATATATTTCTGGTAACTGAATATTCAGATATGTACCTAATGGAATTTCCAGAAGTGCCTAACTGGCTCCTTCCCATTGATGTCAAAGGAAAACAAGTGCTTTTGGAGCACTACCCTTCTGCCAGAAGTTTTTATTATTAATTGAAAACAGCTCAGGTTATATATTATGAGCACATTTCAGTTTGGCTTCCCGAAGTGTCTCCATAATGTCCAGGCCATATTTATTTGGCTTGACAGAGTTAAAAGGGATTGCACAACCTGAGTAATTTACTGTTTTAACGGGTGCTTAGCAAAGGGTGTGTTGTTTGGCACAGGTTCAAACAGGCACTAATTAGAAAACAATGTGGTTTTCTAGGCCAAGGTGATGGCTGAAAAGGCCTTACTTTTCTAAGCTCCATCATGCATTACCTAATTTTGTCAGTGTTTAAAGAGACTTTTAGAACACTATGGGAACATGTATGGTCAAAATGGTTTTTCAGGGGGAATTTCAGCATCTCAAAACAAAGCAGCTGGATTTTAAGCAACTGGGAAGAAATGAGAGCAGTCAACTTAATAAAATTGCAACGTAAAGGGAATTCTCTGTGTGCCCAAGGTAAGATCACAATGCTCTGACTAATGATTATTAATTTAATAGGAAAACTAATTGTGAAGGGGAAAAAGTGACTTACCCAGAGCTGGTTTGCATCGTAGATAGTCAGAAATGACAGTTCCTACAGTTGGCTTGTGCCTTGTGTATAACATGTAATATTGCTTCTTTTAATTCATCATTAATCTCATCATTTTTATCTTTGTATTTGGTTATCCAGTTGTTTATAATAAAAACCACACTGAAGTATGACCAGGATAACTGAAGGAATCTTAAAGATCTCTATGATGGGTTGCTCAATCACTTTTGTTGCGCAATCTGATTGAAGGGAGAAAAGGAGATTTGTGCTGATTGTGAACTTCATCAGTTTGAATGTTATACATCAAAGGAATCCTAGAAACCAAAAACAGAAAGGACTTTTTTTGTTGTTTTTCCTGTTAGTGCACAAGTCTTTGATTACTGAGTTCTATATAACAAACTGCAACATTGCTTTGCTTTTTACGGTTGCTTACAGAAACTTAGAAGTACCTGGGTAGGGTCTTTTGGATGGTGGCTGATTTTGTCATGACAAATGTGACATAATTGTATGAGAATGCTGAGTAAATTTTTCTTTTGGATTACTGCAGCTGCTTTCTTCAGATATGGGTGTGATATTTTGCTTTAAGCTTTTTATAAAGGAATTGTAGCTCAGGTCTTTTTTGAGTTGTTTCAGCTCTGCTGAATGATATGAAGGAAAAATATCGACAAAACTGTATTTCTTAAGAATAGCCTCAGCCTGAGGTCTGAGTGAAACCTCCAATCCTTTCCAAGCTGAATGATGCTGAAAGGACAAACGAAAAGAAATAAGGAAGAGGGGGAAGTGCTCAGAAACTACAATATTTATATGTGTCCTTTGCATGGTTTTGGCTATGGAAAATGTAATCCCCTGACCTGACTTGCCCAATGGGCTCTCAAGACTTAGACTTTGGATCTTTCCTTCTCCTTTTGCCTTTTACTATAAGGAAAAGCAACAGTGCAGCATCCTGCATGTTAAATCAGTGCACAGACCAGTAAAGCTGAGAACAATACATGTGCAGAAGGCTCTGGGAGTGCAGCACTGACAAATGAGGAAGAAAAATATTAATACTCAAGACAAAGCAGGTTTACATGGGAAATGGAAGTTGTGCTGTTTTTTCAGCTCTATTATTCTGTGTAAACCTGGCAAAAGTTTGGCATGCCCTGTAAGAGGACTGAGCTACGATCTAGAGAGAGTACAGCAGAAACATGGTAAATAAATGTGTGAGGTGTCTCTTGATCTCTAGGGGAGCACGACACTTTTTCATGTCTGTATAGATCAGCCCTATTTTTTTTTTTCTAGTGGCTTCAGTTGTTAAGAGTGAGATCAGTAGGTTTTGTCCCACATTTGAGGAATTTAAATATTGGTTGAAATATTTGGTTTTCTTTAGTACATTCCATTGCAGAGCATCTTGTTTTGCTTTTTGCCTCTCCCACTTCCTTTCAGAATTGTACTAGCAGCCTACAGGCTTGTTCAGCATTTCAAAGGGGCAATATGATTCCAGCCCAGAATGGTGTCAACAGGAGACAGTCTGCCCAGTGTCAGGTTTTTCTTTGTTTATGCTGTGAAATGAGAAGGGGGAAAAAAATCAAATTGTGCACAATTGGCTCCAGTAAATGCCAAGAGACAGTAAATGCCTTGTTTATTGCCTGGGGAAGGCTGGTAACTTGCTGACTTTCCATCGAGGCTCCTCGGTAAAGATCTCCCTTGGAGCTGGTTATGCAATTGATGGGGCAGGGTTTTGGCTTCTGGAGCAGCAGGCTTGCATAACAGGGCTTAGAATCCAGCACTCCCTTCCCAGCCTGAAAGGACCTTTTTCATAAGACATTTTCTACAACAAAAAACTTCTTCCACATTTCTACACAATTACTGAAATAATGGTACCCTGACTCTTAAAAAAAAAACATTCTACAAGAGATTTTTTTTACTTGATCTCTTTGTATATAGGCACTTTTTAAAAAAAAATGAATCACTTATAAGTTCTTTTTTTTCCAACCATGAAGGCTACTTTTTATTTTATTAGCAGAATTCTTGTTGATACAACACTGAAGAAATTGAATTATGCCAACTAAGCACTTCTTGGAGGCCTTAGCACAAATAGGCTGGTTTCTGAGAGCTTCATTTTTCTTACATGACCTACATTTGAAATCATAGGTGACCAAACGTGCAACTAGAAGGTTCTGTCTGTGTAGCTGGGAGAGGGAGGCCTGCATAGCATGACATTAATGCCACAACGATGTCTGTGGGGATGGCTGCAGTGGTTACTTAAGGACAATGGGAATTGGGATGTCTTGTTCTTTATTGCAGCCTAGGGGCACGCATTCTTCTTCCTCTAACAAGAAACTTCCATCTATTATTCTTCTCCTTTCTTCATAAAATGCACTGCCCATCTCCAGATGCTTGATTGGTGTGTGCATGGTTCTGTCCTCACAGGAATGTATGGATCTCCCTGGCAGCCTGGTGAGAATTCCAGGGCAGCTGATGGGTGGCTGTGTGTCACACCTAGGTCCTCCCTGCTTCATGGCCTGTCTGGGCAACTTTATATGTCAGTATCAGGACCCATGCAGTGTAAACTGACCTAAATATTTCTATTACTACTTTGTCCTGCAGGACAAAAAGCGGAAATGTAGGTAAAAATGTGTAAATGAAGTCTTTGAGAATTGGAAGTAGGAAATCCAATATCCTTTCCCTTCTGTCACTGAACTGCCCCACTGAATCCTCATGCCCAGCAAGAGAAATGTTCTCAGCTTGTTACAAACGTGGAGGTTCTCAGGGTACTCATCAGCCATGAACTGGTGACTTGAAAAGAGCTGAAGTTACATCTCACATCATTGTCAGCTGTAATTGCAGATGACTGGTCTTTCTGAAAATAACTTTGGGGATGAAGATGTGGTACTGCTATTTCAGACAACAGCAATCAGAATGACTTACATGACATCTCATGAAATCTGTTATTAAGATGTCTGTAGCAGTCATTACTTGTTTTCCTTCCATGAAAGCAGATATGTAAGATGAAATTAAGAAAGGTGCTTATTTAAATATTACTAGTTTAAGTTCTTGAATGAAATCTCTGAGAATTCTAAATCTGGTTGCTGAAGTCCTTATTCACCAGAGGAGCAGTATGGACAGCAGAACTGGAAGTTTTATAACTATTGCACAAATATGAGTTGTCATACATTTATGCATTTTTAACCCACTGTCCTCAGGAACTGGACTTTGCCAGCAATATTAGCAGGGAAACAGTTTTTACTGGAAAGCATTCACTGCAGAAAAATTGTTTCTCAACTCTCCATTGTTCTTCTGCTGCCACTGCCATTGTCACCATTATTCTGCTGTTTCATCACACAAATGAATCTCCTTTCCCAATATCTGGATCGTCCCCAGTGAGGTGGTTATCAGAGGGGCTGCTGTTTTTGTCTAGTGGATTCTCTGACACCCTAGGAGATGATTATTGGATCAATCACAGTACCAGGATATTTTCAATTATGTCTCTTGGATTCACTAAGCATGGTCAGTTTGGATGTGAATGGCAGGAAAATTATCCTTCTGTGTCCACTTCTTTTAACTCCCTAAGGGGCTGACAAAAATAACACTAAATCTCCAGCAGGAATCTTTCAGACACATATTTTGAAAAGGTCAGTTTAGTTGTAGCAAAAGAAAACGTCTGAGATGTGGCATGGGCAAATTGAAGTAAATTCTGAGATTATTTTGGATTTTATTATTGAAATACATTTGTAATATCAGCTGTATATAAATCAGGAAGCATGTTTAGAGGTCATTCATGACAGTTAAATCTTTTATGAGGAACTGCACGTTTATAATTTGGGGCTACCTAAAAGGCAAAATATGAGTCCCTGCACACAACCTGGCTGCTCTCCACTAAGCAGCCCTAGAGTTAAATCTGTGAGAAACTGGAACCAATCAAACATTCTGTTTATGCAATCCATGTTATTTAATGAGCTACTCACTCTGGAGTTATTTGATCTTTGACAGTTTAGGGGTGGGGATGGGAGGTAAAGTTGCATTCTCACTGGAAAAATCCACATTCATTTCAGAGTTTTTAACTGAGAGAAATGTGGGGTCTAGACTGTTGTATAGCAGCACATTCACTAAATTGTGTATGATTGTGTAGTCCAGTTCTTACAGTAAAAACAAGTAAAAGTTATATGAATTCAATATATATTCAATTCAATTTTCATGTTCTGAAAGAGTCTGGGAAAGCTAATCATGAAACCAAAACCTATATCTGAAACTGTGAAATATCAAATAAGTTTCCATGGACAAGACTTACTGAACAAGAGAACTTTCAGTTTTTCTCTTTAAGAGCCTTCAGCTCTGTTTGTCTGGCTTTTTAGGCACAAAATGAAAAAAATTTCCACTCATGTCTCCTTGAAACTGTTCCATTGAGCTCAGGAGCAAGGCCAGAGGGGAAGAGAGTGTGTGCAGCTCTAGAATTACAGCTGTGAATTAAACTAGAAACATGTTATTGATATTACAATATTTATACTAGCATTTTTATGGACATCACTATTAATGACTGCAAAACAGGATTTTTTTTCCTTAGCTATGGGGTAAAACCCTTTCTGTAGACTCAGTAAATATATCTGTGAGTGTCATATTAATCTAGAACAGGTACAGCCTTACAAGGAGCTCACATCATGTCCCTGAGTGTTCAGCTGCCCAGCTGTCAGCGTGCCCTGTCTGTAGATTTGTGTCAGTGCAGCCCCCTGAGCACACACACCTCCTCCTTTGCTACCTAAGATGTATTGCTGCTGTATAAATCAGTCAAAAGCATACACTATGTTTATTAAAAAATCACTTTACAGTTGTCTTGGTATGTAGTGGATGCTTTGAATGAAGGTCCTATGAAACAAACAAAATTTGTCTTATCAAGTTATCTAGTTATGCAGCAATCTGGGATAATTCATTGCAAGCAGAAAAGCAACATAATGGGGAAAGTTTTCTGTTTATTGGAAAAAAATCAAATTAGCAGCTTCAGAAATAGCCCTGAGTCAGACAGCTAGCTCTATTATTATGTTACTTAGAAGCTAATGTATTATGAACAAGTGCCAAATATTTCTGTGTAATGCAGAAGAGATTAAATGGAAGCTTCTATTTTTGAGATCTGCTTTGTAGCATACATGTAATCAACAGAAAGTCCTAGATAACAAGTAGTACACAGATAGCCCTGCTAATTATGAATAATTATGTAAATGGTTACAATCTCAGAATAGTACTTATCTGAGAGATTAATACATATCAATCAACAGAAAAGTTTTGAAAATTAGTTTACCAAAAGTCAGTTATAAGTTTATTTTTAAATGGTGATGGGGGAGCATAACTCGGCTATGTAGTTTTGTTTAAAATCACATTCCTAGGAAGGAGAAAACTCCCTGAGAGGGCTGGACTGCACAAGTACGTCAGGTTTTGAGTCTGCTCAGCTAACTTGCACAGTACTTGGTTGTCAGAGATAACAAAAGTTGTGAGTTTCTGAATACACTTCTGTGCAGCCCTTGGCCAGCTCAGTCTGGTTTTATAGTTTCTGTATTATTTCTGTGCTGGAAAGGTCGCTGTGAAGGGTTGCAGAGTCAGAAATGGTAAGAGCAGTTTCTCCAGTTAATGCATTGCAGAGGCAACTCCAAAACAATCGTTCATGCAAATATTCTAATCTCTGAGACAAATGCCAAAAGTGATTTCAAAGATCTCTCTGTTCTAGGAAGGTTCAGATCTAGCTGACACTGTGCACAGCATTGTCAGTACAGGGGTCAAACTGATCTGCTTTATTTTGAAACAGGATTTAGGATGCAGTTCTTACTGTTTAGAAATGTTTAGGACTCAACACAAGTGTCTAGAGTGAGTTGCACAGGAATGGGCTTATTTTAAAAATTCTCATCCAGAGCAAGTAGATGGCCTAGTTTTGAGTGAGAAAAAGCTGCAGCAAGTGTTGACTCACTCAAAACTGACCTCCTGTCTTTCCAATTCTGTGCTTGTGGAGCCAGGGCAGAGAAAACATCAGGGAATTTAGACTTTTAGCATGGATTTTCAGGCTCTGAATATATTTGTGTTCTCTGAATAGTTAGTGATTGTTTAGCCTTGGGTGTGTAAAACTGTTGCTGAGTTTGCAGGTGATGGTTTGAGCTTTTGTGGCAGCAGCAGTCACTGTCTTGCACAGTTCCAAGTGCCCAGGGAAGGCTCCCAAACGCTCCCCAGCACAGCCAGGCTCTCCAGCTGCTGCGTGTGGAACAGGACCCGCCTGCCCGGCTCTCTCATGCAGATCGCAGGGGCTGTGCCCACCGGAGGAAGCAAAGCGAAGGCCCTGGGAGAGGGCGGATGCGCTCCACAGCTTCCCAGCAGAGCAGCAAGCGTGGCAGCACATTGCTGATGTGAAGGGAGCCCCGAAGGCAATTACTGCTGCCTCATTAAAAGGATTAAAACCACCTTCTCTTCAGACTTAGAACCTTTTCTATGTTGGCTCTGCAGGCTTTCTGAAAGTGGTTGAACAAGAAATCAAGTTATGTTTTGGTTTAGCTTTTGAAGGAGTACTATTTAAAAAGGACCTACTTCTAAAGCAGAAAAAACCTGTCTTTTCAATAGGTATTGTTGTTAATTGTGAAGTAAAATGTACAGAGACACGTTGTTCCTATTGGCTTTCAAGTGTTTCCATGCTACTAAAAAAAAACAAACTTGTAAGCTGAAGCAAGTTCAATTAAGAAGCCTTTGAAAGAATCTTTCTGCAAGATGTATTAAACTTACTGAGATTTTTTTCCCCTTATGCTATCAAACATGTTATTCTTCATGGGTTAAATTCTAAAACTTACTCTCACTTGGGCAAATTCAGTTTTGGTTTTAATGATGAAGTAGCTTCAGTTTAGCTCCAAGTTTTGAAAATCAAAATACAACATATTAAATGATGTGGTAGTAGCAAATACAAGTTGATAATTGTAATGCTATTGCTAAACATTTTGATTTGGATAGATGAAAGTTCTGGAGTTTTTGCTTCTACCACACAATCTTGGTGTTAGGTATTAGTTTTCCCCCAACATGCATTTATACCATTTCCTCATTTGAGTAATCACTACCTCATTTGAATGAAACTTTAAAATTGCATAATTCTGTCTCTGAAATTCTGTAGAAGCCAATATTCATTTGAATTTGACTCTCAAATTCTTACCAGATGGTTGGATAAAGTTTATATTTATTAACAGTCTGTTCATGAATAGGAAATCCTCATGTGATCACTATGGGGATGAGATTTTTGGGCTGTTTCAGGAGTGTGCCAACATTGACCCACAGCAGCCCACTGGGAGCTACACAGTGTGTGATAGGGACAGGACCATGCCTTCAGGGAGCCTAACACAAAATTAACGCTGGGAGAAGTGGTAACAGGCAGAAGAGGAGGTTCTGAGGAAAGTCTGAGGTCTTTCCTCACTAAAACAATGATACTCAGAAACTTTTTATATCCATTTCAAGTGCTTAGTTTAGGGAAACAGGGTGTTATTTATTGGCCCAAGTTTAGGGGGATTTTTTGTTTCCTCTCTGAAAGGAGAGGATGTAGAGTGTATGTTTTACTTGAGCTATTCTCACACTGACTGAGTCTCTGGTTTTGTTGTATTTGTGGCTTTATATAAAGGACCACAAATAAGGATGCACATTGTGAAAATAATGCTTTTACTCTGCTTACCTGCTTCTCCTTTTTTTGGGGCACCAGGAGGAGTTCCAGTGCCTGTGTCTCCCAGGAAAGCCCAGTCCCTATCCTAGCTCATCTGCAAGAGGGGTGTGCTGGTCCTTTCTGCACACTGATAGTATCTGACATGGAACTGGCTCAGGGAAATCCTCCAGGGCATTCCCACCGTGCTCCCTTAGCTGCCCAGTGATCTGAACACAGTGGCTGAGCCTTATCAGTGCTGCCACTGAGCAGCCCCTCCCTGCCAGGCCAGGAAGGAGCATCTGGGAGAGCTGTGCAGATGCCCTCCAGTGCTTTGATGAGGGACTGGGAGGGGCCCTGGAGCAATGCTCTTTGTTCAGCACTCACTGGGTAGGGCTAATTGCATCTGAGCTTGTTTCCTCCTCTTTTTAACACACTTTGTTATTTGAAGTTCAAACTGGCTGTGACATTGATTCCTCCCTGGTGGCAGCTCTGCTCTTTACCAACAGGAAGTTTGCCTCTTGTGTGGTTGTTACCCACCAGCATGATTTCCTTCTCAAGAGGACTGTGCACACTAAACATCTTCTCTAGATGTGTCTTCTGTCATCAGTCCTGTGCTTGAATTGTTCTTTATTGTGTCTTATGTAACCGATGGGGCTTTTCAGATTGTGTCTGAGCCAAGTTCAGAGCTCCATATATTGTGGGAGCCACGCTCAGTGAAATACAGCTTTCTCCACTGGTAATGCTTGGCTAAATAGTCTTGCTGTTACATGGATTAAATTTACATAACATCTTGTCTTCCAAGGTTTTTTCATTCATTTGGTGACAAGGCACAGTAGTTAATAGATCAAACCACAGCTACACTGAGGATGGAATTTCAGTCTCTGAAATGCTAAGACAGCAGCTGTGCTCCCATGGGACAATGTAGATCACAAAGTCCTGGATAAAGTTTTTTTCATTTAAGTGGTTCTGGCTTAGAAACATGCTTCCAGGGCTGATTAAACCCAGACACTGAACATCTTTGGGAACTTCTGCAAATTATCTTTATGGAAAAACTCTTCTTACTGTTGGAATTACATCTGGATACCAGCTTCAGCCCAAGGAAACCCAGACACACCAAATAATTATTTTAAGGGGAAAAAATTATATTTTTAAAGTAAAGGTGTCTCAAACATTTGATTTCTTAAGACAGACACATGGCAAAGATTTTTATGGAATATGCTTTGGACTTTTCTAATTCTGACATAGAAAATATTCAGACACTGCCGTGGTAGATGAAAGCAGAGCAAATATGCTCAGAGGTCCTAAGAAAATCACAGCTGGTTGGTTGTTTCAGGATCTGACCCAGCAAAGATTGCAAACCATTCAGGAAATCAGAACTTTGGGTTTTACAGCCAAATCAATCTGATATTTTTAATTTTTATCTAAGCCTAAGAGCCCTAGTGGTAAAGCTGATTTTCTGGTGGTATCAGCATTTTCATATTTAATTTGTCTGCAAGTGTGTGCCCAAATCTGCCATTTTTTTTTGAACACAAATGCTTTGCTTTTTCCCCCTAGTTTCTGTGTGGCAATGAAAACACTGCTAGATGGTCTAACCTCCAGATATTTTTCCTTTATGGCAGCTGGAAAATGTGCTCTCCAAGAAGTACTAGGCATAACAATAACCCAAAAGAGCTCCAGCTAAAAGGAATGTAGAAGTTCACAGCTACAAGCATGTTTTCAAGTGCAATCTAAGTAGGAGGCTACCAACTGTTGCTTTTTTTGTGAAGTAAATTTCCATGGCAGAAGGAGGATATCTGAGTGGACTGAAAATGTTCTAAAATATGTAAAAGAAAATATAGGCTACAGGAGGAAAGAAAATAGACTGGTTTTTAGTCTGTCCAAGCAAACTAAGGCAGAGCAGGCCACAGATTCAGGGGCTGGCCCTTGGTCATCCTTGCTGGTTAATTGTTGTGGCCTGAGCCCAGAGTGAAGGGATGGCTGGGAATTCCTTTTTTCCTACTTGCACAGATCAAGAACCTCTGAAGTGGTCAGGATTTTTCTTTAATGTCTGCTCCTTAAAGATTAATTTGAAATTACTGGGTCATTTACTGTCTTGTTTTGTTTACAGGCTGCAAGTGCTTATCTAGACTGAAAAGCTAAAATAAGCTCTCTTCTCTTGTCTCCCTCAGCATTTAAGGTACCAAGAATTAATGGTCAGGATAAGATATTTTGGTATAAAAAGATTAAGCTCTTTTTCCTACTAAAGCACCTGCATAAATACAGCCAAATCCAGACTCAACAGATGATATAAATGTTATATGATGTGACTCAGCAAAAGCACAGATGTCAGATCATAGGTGAATACTTTAATTCTAACTACTTTTAGTCTGTCATATAGATGAGTGTCATTTCTAGCAAAGTCAGAAATTGTCTGCTTTGCCCTTTTTTACTATTTATTACATATTTTCAGTTCAGTTGTGAGTAGCTGTAAAAACTTTCCATGTGTGGAAGTGTGGGAATGTGTGCGCTACAACCCTGTTACTTTTATTCTGTACCATTTGCAGACCTTAAGTATAGTCAATACCTTGTTTCTCTGCAATTCTCAGTCCATTATCTAAGTTCCAAATGGAAACATTTCAAAGATGCTATAAATTATTCTGTGGAACTAAATATGAATGAAAATTATCTAAACACCTCGTGCTTTAAGCATCCTTTCTTTGATTGCTTTACAATGTGAAGCTATTGGCGAAAAAAAATGATCGGACACATCCTGTTACTTTATTTAAAAGGTATGGCATCTGAAACCAGATTTGATAATTTGGAAGCAAGCAATAGCTGCAACTTAAAAGGAGTGGTATTATCTGTCCCTGACTACAGTTTTGCAACAGATCTTAAAGAATTAGAAGCTTCCATGGAAATGCATTGGGAACCTGAGTGCATAACCCCTTAAACTAATGGGCTAGGGTCCTCAGGGGAGGAGAGGGGCCTGGAGGGAGTGAACTGTAATCCAGTTTTTATAGATTTGTTACTGCAGTTCCCTCTGTAGTGTCAGAATACCCTCCTGGAAGCTGCTGCTTTTCTGTCAGCAGGGAGGGGCACAAGTCTACCTTCAAAATAAAAGGTGGGCCTAAATCTTGTTCTGCAAATGGAATAAAGGTGGAATATTTTGAGTGACTCCATCCCTCAGTGGAGGGCAGGGAAGAATCCTCTCTGTGCCATCTCTTCCATGTGTTAGTCCAGCTCTGGACATTTTTGTACTGACATGCTCAGGATCTCATTTCAGTAACTGATATGAAATTCAAGGAGAAGGGAAGGGAGCAGCCATGTGTGTGTATGGGCCAGCAGCTTTGTCAGCCTCTTTCCCTGGGGAGTTCTGAGGGAAGTCCCTGGTAGCAAACCCAAAAGCAAGACTAGAAACTCTCCCTCTTTCATCAGTGCCTGTTTTAGAGTGCTCAAGTGCTGCTGCAAAGGAGATCGAGGAATTTGGATTCCTCACGTACTTTTAGGTTGCAAAATTAATTTGATACCTTCTGCTGCCTTTGACACCAGATAGGGTCTGAAAACGGCTTCACCATCTGTGTTTGTGTTGGCTTGGTCTTTGCATGTCTGGTGGGTAAGTCCCACAAGTATTTCTCTGTGGATTTTACTTAAGAGTCTTAGCTGATGCATTTTTGCATATTCCATTGTCTCTTCACATGGCAAATGCACTGAAAGCCTTTAACAAGTCCCAGATATTTCCATCTCTTGTTTTAGGGAAGTCTAAAACAGGATGGTAAAACTCTCCAGTCTATCTGATGTTGCTGAGCATTCTTTGAACACAGTAGTAACTCCACACAGCATTTATGGACAGACAAAATTCTCCAGAACCATCTGTGCCTTATGTAGAATTTCAGCTTTTCTATCTGTATATTGCATTTTAACAGATATGTAACATAAACAGCTTTCCTGGTTACAAAACTGTACAAAACCAGGTGTCCTGGTTACAAACTTCTTGTGAAGTCTTGGGACATGCTTCTATTCTTTGATAAAGCCACATTTAACCATTTTTATTTGGTAAATATGCCTGGTAAATCATGAGGCAGGAGATTCATTGCATGCAAAATGGTTGCAACAACTGAGACAGAGAAGGGAGACGAGTTTTGTCAGAGAGAAGTTTTGACGAAGAAAGAAATTTGTGCCTGGAATCTTAGTAATGAAGTAGTTTTTCTCTACTAAACACCCAGTGGCACTTCTGCCTAGGAGAGGAACGGGCATTTTTAGCCTTCAAGAACAGGAACCAGGCCTGTATTTGGACCAGGGCAGATACAAGTTGGTAAGTGCATTTAAGAAATTGAAATAAAAAAGAATAAATATTTAACATACATTTTTGATCACCAAAATACTGTCTAGTACTGAAATGGACAATAAGTTTACTTTCTGCATATTACAAGTTCCTAATAAAGTAAATCAAGAAGGTTGAAACCCAGGTGGGAATCTCACACTACCTTGCTGTGCGCTTGAATTTATTGAAAATTAATATAGTTTCTTGACCTGCTGTTGAGTTCTCACATGTCAACTTCACAGTGATTTCAATGAAATCTAGAATTTAGATTTGGATGTGTACAGGCTGCAGACACAAGTAAACTCTGTTTAGACAGCGTCAGGTAATTTTCCCAAGAAATGTAAAGATGAAATGCCTTTCCAGGAATTTCCTGTTAAATAGTAGCCTCTCTGTGAATTTAAACTTCAAGAGCTGGTACCCTGTTGAATAGGGCTGTATTGTTATGGGGACAAAATGGTGCGCAACTGAAGCAGCTTTAAAATGTAAATGTAGCTTTTCTTTTATGTCCAGATCTCTCTCTCAAAGATATCAGATTTATGTGTTGCAAAAATAAAACTACAACAAATAAGTTACATTTATTGGGGGGGGGGGGGGGGAAGGAAAAACAAAATTGGAACCATATGTTCAGAACTAAGTTATTACTCCTTTCACAAATGGTTTGTTGTACAGCTTTTTCAAAATTATCCCAGATAAGTATTCTGTTGATGACAAGTTGGAATTAAATTAGGATAATACACCCTGCATTATTAAAAAAAAAAGTAAAATAAACAAAAGTATCTTTCTGGCTAAAGGTTAGTTGTCACCTTAAAGAATTTTTGGTTTAGGTTATTAAAGCACTCAATAATGATTGGCTGCCCCTGGGAGACATTTGTAATATTTTATTCCATGTAAACATATGGATTCAATTTAGTCAAAGGACATTGTGAGTGAAAGCTGGCCTCTCTCCAATGCACTGCAATAGGTGTCTGGAGGTTTGAATACTTCATTTGCATTACTCTTATGAGATAAAAATTACCATCAATCCAACTAATGGAGACCCAGTAAGTGCCCTTTAATACTAAGAATCATAAGAAAAAATTGAAAATTAAATTCAAGTTCACATGCAAAATGTTGCTGCAGTGTAATAAGGATTTGCAAAACCTTGTACAAAACCTTTTTAGGAATCACTTTGCACAGATATGGCAGTAAAATAATTTCTAATTCAGACTAGTGGAAGTTTTCACTCTGAATTGATTTTTGGGTTTTGCCATTTGATATCATAACAGAAATAAATGTTAAGCTGCTTTGCTACCCTTTCACAAATGTCTGATTTATTTTCTTCAAGAGTAAATGAACTTGGGCCTTTATGACCAAGCCAAGGCAGTACCAAGCATCTCCTTTTGAGGTACCAAATACCACATCAACACTGTCATGAATCCATGGAGAAAAACGTCCCTTGATAACCATAATATTTATGGTTTTGGCTCTGAGCACCAGTAACCATGAAAGACATCAATATTGTTGATTAGTTAGTGCACAGATTTAATTCCTGAGATATAGCTGTAACTTCAAAGTGATGGGCCTTCTTGATTGAATTTAAGTTTCATGGTCAAGTCACATTTATTTTGCAATTTATAACAACCTGGGAGGCTGTTCCCAGATGCAGTAAAAGCCTTTGGGGGAGCAAGGAGCTGGGTGGGGAGAGCTCGAACTGAGCAGATGCGCTCCAGCCTGCATTCACCTTCTCTGGCTTTCAGCAGAAATTTTCTGTCCTGGATTCCTTGCAGTTTTGCAGTACTTGGTGTTAAGGAAATCAAATAATTGCATTTCAATTTGTAAAAGTACCACATGCCAATATCTTACAGGTTATAAAGATTAACCCAGTAAATTTTCCACTTGTGGAAGGTGTTACCTCAGGTTTGATTAAGCACTGTTACATCCTTGTAAGGTGTGCAGTTCCTACTGTGCAGCTGCTTTGGCTTGGGGCACCAATCCTGCATGCTCTCACCTACTGCCCCTGGGTTTTGGAACTGCATTTTTGGCATTAATCAGGTGTCAAAACATAAATATCTGTTATCATCGTGAGGATTCAAGATATTTCACTTCTACTCTGGCTTCCCATTCATAGGGCACAGATATTCGCAGAGATGTTCTCTGTTAGATCAAAATAATTTTTTAAAATAACTTGAAGCAGTACATGTTTCGCATTCTTTCTAAACAGTAAATGCTGTATGTGTGGTCCTAAGACCCTGTCTCAGAGGGCCAGAGGGATCCTTCAGAGCCAGCTGGTGGATCAGGCCAGCCTCTGACATATTGGCTCAGATGTCCTCTCTGACTTTCACTTCAAAATTCCAACATTAGGGGGAATTGTAGAATACTTGCTAACTGGCAAGAAAGGGAAAATATAAAAATGCTCAGAAATCAAACAGTAAATATTAATGCAAAGGGCCCCATATTGGGGGTTTTTAAAATATCTTTTAAAATTTTATGGTATGGCAATAGGGACGTGCAGAACATGGACACAATATTTATTCCATGTGCATCAACTCTGAATATCCCTTGCCATGGATCTTATGAGGGGTTTTCCTTGAGATTCTGTTTACAAAAATGATCAGTCCAGACTTTTGAAGCATAGAAATACACTCACTTTTTGACTGTCCCTCTGCAATTTTCCATGGCTTGATAGAAAACACAGCCATCAAAGCAAGTGGAAAGGTTGTTCTTGGCCTCCTTCCCAGTTTGCAGTAGGTGAAGGTCCATGAAACTTTGGTATCCAGATCCTTGGGGGGGGATGTGGGTGCATACATGGACTATACAAACCATAATAAATCACTTATTTTAAACATAGTTGGTCCTTTTTCTTGGCATCTAAATGACTGAGATTGTGCTGTATTTATTTTGTCTCTTCCTAAATGTTGTATTGAAAAGGAACAGATTCTTCCCTGCCCATTTCCTCCTATGAATTCATTTCAGTATTTTTATTTCTAAGCCTTTTTCAGGTTATTCAGAGGTATAATGGGCTAAGTTTCCAAAATAGTATAACCATTTTTTCACTGATTTTCCAATTATATGGTATAGAAGCTCCACCAATCATATTTATCAGCATCCATTGCAAAAGTCTGAAGTATTACATGTGTCGCTAACATTTTATTCCCCAAAAGTTAAGGGCAGAAAATAAGAATGCAAACAAGCACTAAATCTAAGCTAAAGGAAACAACACCAACTGCTATAATAGTGAGATTTGAATGTGACAGCTGCCTGGCAATACCATGGCAGAAAACTCTACAACATTATTGGTGACAAAGGAAATCAGGAGTGCTGGTTGTTCTTGAACCACTGCACAAAATGGTGGAAATTAGAACCTTTCTGATGTTTCCTTAAGTACAAATGGAAAAAGAACAAACGGTCAGAGATTCTTTGCAAGACAAGTCATTTCCAGCTATAGTCTTGCTTCCCTGTATTTTGTAAAGGTACTTGAATTCCTCAGTTCAGGGGATTGCCCGAGTCATGCAAGTACTTGTTATGGAAAGACAGCACTTCTGTTTATACTGCTTTGACTTTCAGCAAAGGTCAGTTGCTCCCACCAAGCTGTACCTTTTCATACAAGGACTTTGCAGGAGTTCTGTGAGTTTTGTCACTGTGAACTTGTAGCCTTGGTGCTCTGCCAGGGGCTGGGACTCTTATGTGTTAGCTTAAACTCTGTGCAGAACCTTGCAAAAATCAAACAAAGCATTTTGTTGCCTGCAGACATACTGAGGAGCTCACTGGATTAGTTCTCACTTCCTTCTCACTCCACAAGGCACTGTCATTTTCAGGTCCTATGGAACTTCCTGATTACAGCACTCCTCCCTGACAGTGAACAAAACAGTATTTAGCACACCATGTCTGAATAGCTCAGTGTCTAATTTTAAATATGTTTTTTCACTGCCATTTTTGTGTCTCTGTTTTTTCAGTAGCTTAAATGAGGTCAAAGTCTTTGTGGCTTTTGTACAATGCAGGCTAATATATCTCAGTAATCTCGTCATCAATTTGATGAGGGATTTAGGAGAGGTCTTCAGTCCTCATTTTGCCCCCAGGTGTCCACTGGTTTAAAAAAAAAAAAAAACAAACAAAAAACAAAACGAAGAAAGCCACAAAGCTGTTTGAAAGCTCTATTTCTGGCTGAGTGCACATTTTAGCAGGCTCCTGATTTATTTATTGTGTTTGACCTGGCTGGCTGCTGGAGCTATGGAGATACTCTGAGTGCTGTAGGAAATCAGCTGCAGAAAATGTCAGGCATTCTGCTTGTCTCAGACAGATGCAGGTGCAGGATTACACAGGGATCTGTGCACTGTTTTCCTGGGATGGAGCAGTGCTTGCTCCAGCCACTGGCTCTCCCCTTTGTTGGCACGTGCCTCTTTGGAACTGTGCTTTTCCAGGTTTGCTGGGAGCAGGAGAAAGTTTGGTTCATTTGTTTTCTGTCAATATTAACCCAGAGAAGGCTGATCTTTGCACCAGCTTTCTTTTTCAAGCACAGAATCCTCAATTATCCTCTATCCCCTCATGTATTTTTGAGGTGACGTAATCCCTATGCTGTTATTTTTCTATAAAAGAATAGCACTTTGAAAGAATCATTGTTTCTAAAAGTGGGTTAAGGTATCACTTTAAGATCTTTGCAAGATCTCTCTGTTTGGAGGTTTAAATTTAGAAACCTGTGCTGTCATTAAAAAAAAAAAAAAAGTTGCTTTTCATCTGCTTTCCCCCTGGCTCCCAGGAGCCAGTCTCGATGTAGCAGACACTTCATTGCTATTTCCTTTTCAAATCTAGGACAGTGAAGCTGTGACACTTTTCAAAGTCCCAATGTCCTTGTTAATATTTCTTTGTGCTGTGAGTGAAGGTAAAGCTTATGCAGGAAGTGTCCTAGTTTCCAGTTCCTAATTCCAGCAGAAAAACTTTAGAAAACAGAAGTTTGACAGCTTCTGGTATTGCTGTATATTAAATCATGTATATTGTGGTGTGTAAAAGCTTTGTGCAATATGGAGCAGATGAAATGCAAAACCATGACAGTTTATGATCCACTTGTAAAATATTTTATGGCTACTTTTGTAAGAGTTTCAAACCTTCACAATAGTTTAACTGAGATGCAACTGTCTGGTATGTGAGCACTTCTGAATGGCTCTCTAGCACCAGAAAGATATTTTCATACTGGAGTGAATTCAGCAAAAGACCACTAAGATAACCAGGGGATTGAAGTACATGGTACACAAAGAGAGGCTGAGAAAATTTGGTTATTTGAGCCTGAAGGAGAGAGTGAGGAAACCTTATTGTTCTCTTCATCTGTTTAATAGAAAAGTGCAGAGGGTGAGTCTTCCCAGGGGTGCAGAGCTGTAGGATGAGAGACAAAGCATGTAAACTGGATCACAGTAAATTTCAGTCACACAGGAAATGTTTTCATTGTGAGGGTACTCAAACACTGGAACAGGTGACCAGAGAAGTCATGGGATCTTTGTCCTTGGAGAGCTGGATGGGATAAAACCCAGTTCCATCAGATCTAATTGCACCTGCTTTGAAAAGGGGATTGGACCCAAGTTGTTTCCTTTCTATGACTGAGCAAAGCATTTCGTGCTGTTTTTGTCACAAGAACAAAGCAGAATGTCTTTCATATAAAAGCTTAAATATTTTTAGAGTTGCTGTGAAAATGGGGAGCGCCAGATGCACCAGCTCTGGTCACACTTTCTTGTCCTCTCCCTTCTCTGTACTCATGCAGCATTAACAGAAATTGGGCAAATAATACAGGAACAATCAACAGGCTAATACCATAATGCCTTTGCAAAGGTTTGACCTGGCCAGCAGAGCATGTTAAAACCCTGTTTGTGTGTGACTTTTGGTCCATGCTGAGGAACAGTGGGGTCATGAGTGACAGTGTTTTGAATTCAAAACACTGGAGCAGAGGAAAGCTCCAATGAGATCTGAATTTTAACCACCAATGATAGGAATGTGTGCCTCACACAGAAATTCCTACTTTCAGCTGTTTTATATTACCCCATAAAAATTGCTCAGAAATATAAATATGCACATACACACTTATTTTGCTTAGTTTAATCTCAGCAATATTTTAAATTGTTGCTGCAGCAGAGACTTAATTCAAAAAATGAAAGTGAATACAAAGGAAATGAAATTCAACATTCTGATCCCTGTGCTCCTAGTTTTATCCACTCACCAGTCAAAATCAGTTATTTCCTCTACCGCTGTGAGAAGCAAAGCTGGGACACTGATGGTCCTTCCCCACTGACTGCATTATATTTTCAACTCATGCTTGAGGGGAAAAAATTCTTCAAGAGACTAAACCATTATAGCTTTTGCTTTCTGAAATGAAAGATTAATGGCTCCTACTTCCTTGCTACAAAGCATTCCTTTTAATTCTTCTCTGGTATAAGAATTTTCTTCACTTTTTCTACCACTTAGCAGGAGGCAAAGTTTTGTACAGTATCTGTAAGACTTCTGGACAACCTGCAAATCCTACTAAAGTTTATATGAAGAAAACTGAGTGGCTCTTGTAAGAATGATTGATTATGCATAGTGGGGACATTTCTGCTATGGGACAAATACTGTTTTCCTACATGTTCAGTGACCTTGGTGGGACTGCCAGTGTGCTACTGAGCTCCTCAGGAGAAGATATGACTGAATATTGGTGTTATCCATAAGTGCTGTATATATTAAAGGCTAGATTCTAACACCTAGACTTTAATTATTCTCTGTCCTTATCTATGTAACTTAGGAAGTCAGTATGGAGTAGAAACAGAAGGAGGAGGAAAGGGTAATAATTTCTGAGTAAAGCAGGTATTTAGAAGATGGCAGTAGTTTTAAAAATGAGAGTACAAGAAACATATCCCTTTGAAGGGGTAGCATCTACATGGCATGCTGCAGGTTTTTGGTTTTAAAACTAACATCTCTGAGTACTGGCAGTGGGGGAAAAAGGAAACTAATCAAGCAGTCTTGGGGGTTTGTCTTTCTTCTGTACAATTTCAAAATAGAGATGAACACATCACTGAGTTCCATAAACCAAATACCCCTCTATGCAATCCCAGTAAATCAGCAGAATTGCATCATGATCTAGTTACCTCTGCAATTTGGACTACATGACATTGAGTTCAAGGTGCTCATATATCAGGGGAATAGATATGTCACCCTTGGAAGATATTGGCCTGTCAACTACTTTGCTTCAGGGTCATAAGTTGATGTGGAGCACTGTTTGGAAGGCCTTCCTTTGGGAAACTCTCTCCTGAGTATGCGAGTTCAAAAGGAAATATTAATAAATGTGAATACTGAGAGGGGAAGACATATTCTGCAGTTCTGCAAAATGAGAAATAAAGGGAGATCTATCAGTTCCTGAGAAAGAATGTATTGGAAAGAACCCTACTGTTACATGCCATTTATTAGGTATTATATAAATACCCCTTCTTTGAAGCAAACTGTACTGATATTCCCTGCAACAAATGCTGAGGAGAAGGAATGTGGCTGAAATAAACAATTTTAAAGTTCTGAAGGTAAAATGTACAGAGTAGGATCTACTCAGACAAGATGGTAAGTGGGATGGACAGAGCTTTGGGACAATTTAGCTTAAAGCAGGAGGCAGCTTGGGGGTGTGGCCGTGCTGACACACAAGAGATCCCAATGCCCAGGGTGTCTCTGTTCAGCACCGTGTTGTTCTTGAAAGCAAAGTGGAGGAAGAAACCATCTTTAAACCAGCTCACTCCTTAGGGTCAACCACACCAATGGGAGGGACTTCAGCTGTGTGTGACCTTTCCCTGATACATAAACGGGAATTGCAACTTCCTGTGCACACTTCCATCCCCGTGCACCTGCCACATTTCTGTCTGTGTCAGTGGGCTTTGACCCAGCCACACTCTGCATCCTGACCTTTGCACAAGCTGGGTATAAAGAAATTAAACTAGGCTGTGTATTCAGCTTTTCTGGCCCTGGCATGGGTCAAAATCAGTTCAATGGCTGCAGCAGGCTAAATTCAGGTTCTCTGAGGGGAGTGCAAGGCTGGCAGGGGAAGAATGGTGAAAAATTGAAGCCCAGTTGGCATATATTTTTCAAGAGAAATTAAAGGTGCTCTGGTAATACCTGGAAGTCCTAAAATCTCTGAAAAATACATCTAAGTAAACTCTAGGCCTTAAGCTTCCTCTGCAGTGGCCTGTAGAAGCACAGTGTGTTAAAGATAGCAGGCATTCTCATCATTCTCATTTTTATCCTGTGTGTATCACATTATACAGCTGTCTGCAGTTGGTGATATGAGCAGAATATATGGAATACATTTATTTGTGAAGCATTTAATGTTAAAATGTTTGATCTCATCACTAACTTTTAGCTTATATTGTCTTCATACTTGCTAGAAAGCATTTAATATCCAGATTGATAAATATTGCTCTTCTTAAATCCTGATTCACAATACAATATCTTGATGGCATAATAACTTACATTAGGACCTGATATTTATTTTGCTTGTCTTTACAGTTAAAGGGGTTTGATGAGATCCTGCCCTCTTTCACCAGCTGCTCAATTTTTCAGCTTCCTCACCACTGTCCAGTTTCTAGCAAAGTGGTGAGGGTAGGATGTTTTCTTATTGTATTTGTGACATAAGTGATCAGATGGCACCAGTGCTTAAATTCCACTCCAGTCCAGAGGCTGGACTTGATTGGTTTCACTGCACACAGAGTGCATGTTTGTTGGTAATCATGTTTTCTTGTCATACCACTGAAATAGCCAATCTTACTGCATTAAGTGTAGAAGTCTAGCTAATATAAGTTGCAAATTACTATGTGGTGTTACAGCTCAGCCTTTCTTTCTTAATGGACTTAGCCTTGCCAGGGCTAAATCTTCACTAATGATGTAATCTTTGCTAATGAGGCCTTCAAAAATACCTAGCCAAATAGTGCAAGATCTTACACAAATAATAGTGAATAATCTGAGGTAGCTAGCAGTTCATTATGGCAGGAGCTTGATGGAGTGCTGACAAATGGGTTGCAAAAATGACAGGCAATGTTTCCAGAAAATGTGAAGTGGTGATATTGTTTTCCATTGTGGATTTGACTCAGAAGTTTGGAACTTGACTTCTGGCCTTCATATCCAACACTTTTTGGCAGCATATCACTGTGTAAATAAACCTGTTTAGTTCTTTTATTATGGTTAATTTCCCAGATCATGTCAAAGTACATGAAATACATTTTAAAATTAAATTACCTTTTATCTTGAACATTTTAATTGTTATTATTTCAATATTCTTCATTCTGACATGTAAAATGTAGAAATATGTTTTTGATATTGTTACATTTGGGTTAATCAAGCCCTTGTACTTTCTGTGGGAAGCAATGGGAAAGGTTATCTGTATCATAACACAGCTGAATATTTCTGCTTTGTACAATGCTGTAAGATTAGGTGTTCCTGCATGGCAGACTTGAATCTATCCTGGCTTACAGTTTGAAACCTTGACACCCCCTGCCCCATTAGAGAAGGATGCTGGAAAAATACAGGAGATGTACAAGTTGTATTTTGGGGGAAAATCAGAACTATGAGAAGTGATTCAGAGATTTTGATGAGAGATGGGCAGAGCAAGTTCATTTGTAGGCATTTTTTGTACTTTTGTACTCTGGATTGTAATACAAGCATTGGCAATCTTATAAATTTCTACTATGGAGCAGTATATTAATTACAGGACATAAGATGTTCACTTATCACTCGACTACTGAGAGAGAGAGAGAGAGAGAAGGATGTTGATTATAGCAAATCAATACAGACAGGTAAATAAAGAGGACAGCAAGGAATATAATGCTCACAAAGTCTTTGTCAGGATAGATGCTGCCCCCATGTTCCCTTGGAGGCTTGAGAGAGGATGCCTTTTGTTCTTGTACAGGAAAACTGACTTATATTTAAAGATTCGTGTTATGGTCATCGTGGGTGGGATGCATTTGCTGGTATGACAGACATGTTCTTTGAAACATCACTGAGCTGCTACCCAAGAAGTTACTAATTTGTATTGTGAGCTGTTCCATTGTTCCACAATGGAATCAGAAAGCCCTGGATCTGTTAAAATGGAGAATCTATTCACTAGAGTGGGAAGTTATTACATTTACCATAATCTCATCTTCCTGTGTGAGCTATATAAAAACATTCCCTCCATCCCCCACGATTAATTTGCAGATGTGCAGTATATTTTATGTCTCTAATAATGACATTATTTCAGATCTTACTGTGGATGAAATTAGATTGTGGTCAGTGGAAAGGAGACCACATTCTGGTCATACGAAGTCCAAAAGCTTATTATTTAATCATTTGCAAGTTCTTCAGTTGTGTTTTTAAGGGTATTACTTTCCTGTTTAAGTTATCCCGTAGGCAAGAGGTGCAGGTGCTTTCACTGTTCTCTGTTCCTCAAGAGATGAGCCTAATGCAGATTTGCATTACCTTGAACAGAGGCCTCAGACCAGGCACTCTCTCTATTCTGTTCTGTACCATGTCTTGCTTCAGTTTAGAAAATCCCTTCTGATTGTGTAGATTCTCATACACAATTCTCCAAACTGGAACTTGTCATATTAAGGTTAGTCAGGCAAAGTGAATACCTGGATATTGATGATGAATTTCAGTTCCTGCTGTGATATCCAGATATATGTGTTAATGGTCCTCTCTATTTCTTCACAAGTTCTCTTTGTTTCCCTTTTATTTAGTCAGGCTCTTCAGTAAAATGCTGAGGGAAAGAGAAGAAAAATATGATGGATTATGCAGTAACTGAGCAAGTTAATTCATAGCCACTTAAATGCATGGCTTTAAATTATATTATTCCCTTTCTTATCCTTTACTTCATTCCTGTAGAGAATTAAGAGTATGTGCACAGTTAATCAATTAAATTTCAGGTAGCAATCTCTTTCCAGCTGAGAAATTTGAAGGCTTGAGCAATTAGTCTGCCTGTTAGGCTCAAATCACTCAAGCTAGGGAGACACTAACACAGGCTTTGTTAGAAATTCTCCTGCAAATGGAAAAGGTTTGAAGCAGTCACCTTGCCCATGTTACTGAAGAATATAATACAATTCATTTTTTTCTGAGGACTGTCAACAAGTACCAGGGGAGTTCCTTGAAGATCTGAGGCCTGGCAAATTGCACCTGTGTTGATGGAGGACAAACAGGGTCAGTGCCCAAAACTACTGAGGAAAATTGTAAAATAGCTTCACACTTTCAGCCCTCCTCTAGCAACTATTGAAACCTATGGGAGATTTTTCATGAATTATAGCTCAGAATGCTTGCAGATATGTGCAAAATAATTATGGCAGCAGTTTCCACTCCCTCCATGAAATTATAAATAGGATACAGAATATCCATGCGTTTTTTTCTCTACCAATGCACTACCATGAGAGGGACAAAACTATTAAATTTAAATGCATTGTATGAATTAGCCTGGGAGATCCAGCTAGCTATAGCTCAGCTCCTCATGCTCAGTCCCCAAATCTTTCTGCTTATCTGGTGTGTAGACAGTAAAGGGCCTGCAGCTCCCACAGCACAAACAGAGTACAAATCTTTCCTGCCATTCACATAATTCTGATAGCATGGGGATTTGGGGCCTGTTATAAGTTTTATACTTTTATAAGTATACTTTTATAAGCTTTTATAAGTTATATACATTCTCCATGCATTTATAGAGAAGCATGAGGCATATGAAATTCTGCTTCTTTGGAAGATGGAACTTGACCGAAGACACTCAGGGAATGGGCAAGGCCTCACAGTTTCTCCATGAGGCCAGAGACACCAGAAATATCCTAAGAAATATCCTAATCTTTTCCCAAACCTGACAGAGATCTTCCTGATAAAACAGGCCTTTCTTAAGGAAGGTCTTTCAGACACCAAGCATGAAAATTGCTTCTTTTTAGCAGAGGAATACAACAAAGGCAGCAGATATTCTTCTGTGCCTCTGGATAGAAAGTAATGAAGAGGAAATGGTAGAACCTAGAGGAAACAGAAGATTTATCTTAGTTAAAAACAGTGAAGAAGATCCAGAGGGTTTCTCTGTAAGAGATGTTATATGGCTGATGTGGGCACCTCATAAAAAATGGAAAGTTTGTAAGTGCATCTGTGTGTAAGCCAGTGGTGATGCCAAGGGATTTTTCTGTTTGAACTTGTAGCTGTCAAATGTGAAATGGTTTCCAAAACCACACTGAGGATTGATTCTTAGTACTGTAATTAGTACTGACTTCTCAACAAATACACCAAGGAAGAAAAAGGGAAAAAAAAAAGCTGTATTTCTAAGATTCTATATCTGTGCTTGGTAGCAAATGAACATGTATGCACAGAGTAAATGTTCATATATATAAACATTCTGATACTTCCCTCTGCTGATGCCTGTCTTGCTAAAATTGGGATTTTCTCCCTAGATAGTGACTCGGAGAACATGATCCCTTTCTGAGATCATCTGTTCTGTTCTGCACAATAAACCATGCTCCTTCTCAGATCCACTCACAGCCCCTCTGTCAATGTCTATCAACTCTCAGTGGTCCTGAATGGTTAAATCCTTTTTCCAATAACCTCAACACAGTATGATCAATGCCTTTTTAGTTACTTAATTCAAATGTTCATGTTTTTCTTATGCCTCTCCTCATGCTTTGAATGAGAGTTTTTGCAAACCTGCAAATCTGTTGTTTTCATTCAAATGCCAGCAAACATTTTGTCCCTCGTATTTTTTTGTCATACCTACAAACAAAAGATAAATATCAGGATGTCACATACTGTGCTACTTCCTATATTGCTTGCTTTTGTGGTCTTGCCACTTTCTTTTGTCTGTATTCTCTTTTCACTCTCCCATTTTATACAAAAGTATGTGTGGGACAGGAGTGTCCTCCTAACTTTATATTCATTGAACAACTGGCACACTGAAGCCCTGACTTGTGATTAGGATTCACAGGCATATGGTGCATGTAAAAAAAAAAAAAAGGAAAAAAAATTAAACAAAATAAATTTTAAAAAATTAAAAATCTATATAATTTAGGCTGGTGCAAAACTGGAATTGATACTGTTAAGGCTCTGTAAAGAGATCAATGACTAAAGACATCTGAAAATCCAATTGCATATTTTTACCTAATACATTTTCGTGTCTTGTAATTGGAAGAAGTGTCCAGTTGCAGTCTGGATAGTTGAAAGAATAAAATTGAGTCTTTCATCACAAAAGCTAAAGGTGGTGTGGGCTTAGCATGTACATCTTAGTCAGGAGGTTTGCTTGTAAGTAACTTCTGTGACATCAGAAGGGTAAGTGTCCATCAGCATTCTAATGTCCTGGTTGTTCAAAAGGGTTACTCCGTGAATTATGGTCATGAGGACTTGGATTTTTCATAGTCCTTTTGTAGGAACTGCAAGGAGTGAACATCAAACATACCAGTCTTTTTTTTATGCACACATGAAGACAAAAATTGCAATTGGGAAGTGCAGTGGCTATCCAACATCCCCCAGGCCAACACAGAACCTGCTGATGGAAATAGAGACATAGGATTTCATGTCCTATTTTGCTTTTCTTGTTAATTGTCTGAATTTGGGCTGTCCTAGAATATGGAAGATTGGTAATGTTTTATTAAATATGTGCAAAAGGAGATGTATCAGAGCATTCACAGATTATGTTTGTCTAGGTGAAACTTGGTTTTCAGACTGCTAAAACAGTGTAATGCATACATTACTCAGAGTTTATGTTGTAGATAACATAATCCTTTTGATGTAGGAAATAACATCTGTCAGATCTCCAAAACAGCAAATGATATTTTTTTTTAGATTAGCCTTGTAACTTGTCTGTATGAGTAATAATGTGTATTACAGCACTTGGTCTAAGCTAGTCTCTGCTGCTGAACCAAAAAAACCCCATCACACAGGAACTTATTTAAAAGGCAGAGAAACAGCATTTCTTTGCCTACTGGCTGAAATTAGTTGTTTAGTGTTTTAACTGTGTTAAGACAGATCACATCTTTACATCTTGATGTCACTGCAATGGGAGTTCAAAACTCAAGGCAAAAACATGAAAAAGTGGGAATGACTTAGAAAAGGGTCTCAGACCAAGAATTGGTTGCTTTTTCCTCCATCAGCACAAGAGATGCAATTGATAACCTCTGTGCTTAATTTGTATTGATAATGCGCAGAGATTTATCTCCTTCCTAGGATCAGTCCTGCCACCATCCTCTTTGGGGTAAGTGGCTTTTGGGGTGGTATTTTAAATATGGTTATGGGCTTGACACACAAGCTTAGGCTGCTGGGACCATGTATTTAGTGGTACTGACATAACCAGGCACCTGTCTACCACCCTGTCCCTATTTGTGTTGGTTTTAGTTTATATTGTATAAAACTATGTTGGAAAAGATTTTGCATAGTAAGAAGGGTTTTGTTATGGTTTCATTAAGCACCATGTTATAATAAAGTTACAGAACTAGAAAGCTACAGAGATAAATGAAATTTAAAATAGTTTGTGAGGATTTATGTAAGCATGTACACAGTTCAGAAGGCCTCTGGCACTAATAAACCCCAGTGTCTATCCTCTAACTAGATTAAATTCATTTCCATTAGAATTCAGCAGATGCAGCAGCCAGGGGTTGTTTTTCATTCCCAGGGGGTACCTTCTCCTTGATGGAAACTCCAGATACCCTTTTGCTTTTCAGTGTCTAATTGGTAGACAGCAATCAGGAAGGTGACAATAAAACTGAGCTTATGGTAAACACCAGTTAAAAAAGGAGGAAAAAGTTGAAGTGGACATGGTTTAAAGTAGTTTCTTAATGGACTTCACAACTAAAATGAAAAAGGAAGATTTGAAACTGTGAAAAACACAATGCCCAATTTGCCCAAAAACTTGAACCTGGATAGTGGAATAAAAAAATTTCAGAGAGAGCAGCCATTGTAAAAGATACTAAATAGTCAAAATTAAATCAGAAAGGAGGAGAAGTGGCAGATTAAGGAGTTGGAATCAAGAAGTTCATTCCTGTTTTCCAGGAATATGTTGAAATTTATGTCTGCCTCAAAAAAACCTCCACAACAAAATCCCAAGACTTTGAATGCAGCCCTGTAGGAACTCTACAGTCAACAATGATGAGAAATTTGGTTGAGTAAAATAGTTGGATTTTCTGAATGAACTCTAATTCCTTGCTAAAAGCAGTTTTACAGCTGCTTTGATGTGCAGCTGGAGAAGATTCTGCTGTGGTTAGTTACCAGGATAGGTCACATTCCAGACCTTCCCATTGTAATATTCTTCTAAGGACCATTTATTGGAAGCCCATGGATGAAATTTATTGATTGTGAAAATTATTGTCTGTGATGTGATGACTGAAGGGGGCCATGTTTGCTGAAACTATTGGAGTCACTTTGAGATTTGTCCCTGAATAGTGTAGCTTAGAATACATACAGAGAGAATTGATTTTATTGCCATTTATTTTATGGCAGTAGAGTTCCCTACCACACATCCAAACTTTCTGAATGTGTAGGATGGCTAACAGCAAGAACAGCTCTGCAGCAAGAAATCTCCATGTCCTGGAGCTTAAGCTCTTCTAAGCAAATCAGAGATTTTTGCATTAGCACTCTTTTCAGAATTTTTAAGGAAGCATGCGTTACAATAATAAATTAAGAAATAGTTTGAGACTGTGCAGATCTCAGCTTCATATGATACAGCTCCAGTGGCATATTATTCAAAACAAGGAGATGGTGTTACTGCAGGTTTCCCAGGTGCTGTATATCAGGCTGAGCAGGCAGACAGGGCTGTAGTATTTTATCATGTCTCCAAGTGCCTCCCTGGGGTGGGCCTGCTGGAATGCAATCCTGTCTGCAGGATCCCTGTGGTAACAAATGCACTGTGCAGTGCTTCTCCTTATCCCCACTGGGCCAGCCAGCACAGAGTTTGCTCCATAATTATGAAAAAGGATGTGTGTTTCACTGTGCAGATGTTCAAATGATGTACTTGCTTTCTTCCATTTAGAGAGAAAGAAACTTTTTAGCAGTATCACAGTGAACACAGGCACAGCTTGCAAAGGATTTCTGTTTAATATCTTATTGAATGTTGTTACCATGTCACCCAAAAATACTTTGGAAGATGATATCTTTCTGCAGCTGACAAGCTATAAATTTTCTCTCAGGCAGCTCTGCAAATGTGTGATCTTCCCAAGAGCTTTTCATTTTAAGCAAATGTACAAAATAATCAAAAGAAGTATGGATTTATTTATAACTACCAAAGAGATTTTACATTCAATTTTAGGCTTACTTTGGTGTAAAAGCCTAATTTTTAATGAATCAAGTCTAATAATTTTACAAAGCCTTTCACCTTAGCCGGGGAGCTGTCCTCTCCATACAACTGAGAGCAAAAAACCCAGCCCCAAAACCCAAACCAAGAAGTAGTAACAGGAATTAAAAACCTAACATTTTCAGTGGGGAAGACTATGGTGACATTTTTGATGATCAGTGTCACCATTCTAATTAGGATGGTGAACCTTTTCTTGTCATATGACATTTTTAATCGTTCTGTTGCAAACCAGACTGTTTTAATTATTTTTTCCCTTTTTCTTACAACACTGTTCAAACAGCCCTGTTGAATAAAAAGAAGCCTGTGCCTCAAAATCTTTCATGTGCAGCACCAGCAATCCATGGGGAGGCTGGAAACAGAGGTGCCACAATGGTAAATGATATGACAGTCGGCAGGAAAAAAGATGTGTGCAGTATGAATTAGGCATTTATATCAAAGAACATTATAATGCCTCGAGCTTCCTCTGTACTCAGGTGTGAAAAACAGAATGTTATCTCTTGTAATTTTCCCCCTTCTCTGGTAAATCAGAAGTGTCAGGGATAATGCATGTAATCAGATTTCTTTGAGGCTGACAGCTTCCTCAGTGCATCACCCACTCTGATTTTATAATCCTCATTACACTCTGTGGTGTCTGCTTGGACTACCTTCCAGTAAAATTAACAGGAACGTTGAATGACAAAGGATAGCTGGCAATAAATATCCTTACTTTGCACTGTTCCCAAAATACCTAATGTAAGGTGTTATATTTGTACAATATATGATTTGCTGGTATATTTCTGGTGATAAGTCTTCATTGACATTGATAATGTTTTTAAAACCTATTTTAAACAGAAATAGGAATGGGAATAAAGTTGACCCTTACTGTACTGTATGATCTTGCTGCATTTGCACCTTGGTGACCATGAGAACTCTGCTGAAAAATTACTAACAAGAGGAAAATTCAGAACTCTCCAGTCACCCATCAATGAAAGCTGAAAGCAAACCTTTCTCCTTTGTCCAGGCTTCCCATGGTAGTGCTCCCATTCTTACTGATTCATGCAGAAAATGAAAACCAGGAGACTTTTTGTCCCTGTTTGTATGGATAGAGGAAGAAAAGAGGGAAAAAGAGTGGAAGCATGACCATTTTCTTTGGAGGTGTTCTGAAAATGCTCCTTTTCTGGCAAATGTTTGTGCCTGTGCTCAGTCACGGGCCTGAGTGCAGTCAATGAGTAAAGGAGAACAATGAAACATTTATGTGTACTGAGGGAGCTGGAACCAGTAGGAGCTGGTAGACGTGGCAGGATCTGAGCAAGGTGTTAATCATGTGCCTTGGGAGACTGGTTGCAAGTACAGAAATGGGGATTAGTGCCTGTTTTCTCATCAGAAAACTTGAAGAGAAGGCATTGGCCTCTGTCAGAGGCATTTCACAAAAGCAAAAATGGGATTTGCAAGCAAGGAAAGTGATGCCACTTTCTTTTTCTCTCTAATATGTTCATTGCATATTTCATAAATAGGCTTATGACAAAGACGTACCCAATCCTATACAGGTCTCTCATTTTAGGAAGGCTCAAAATGTTGGCTCTTTGCCTGAGCAATGAGCAACAGTATAATGAAACAACCTTTATGAATTTAGAGAAAAACTACCTTTAATGTGCTTGGTATGGAACTATACATCAGCAAATTAACTTATTTGTGCCAGCTACAGGTGTTTCCATACTCTCTTTGCTGTTTGTTTCTGTATTAAACTAAAGATGTGTTGAGTCTGGTAGAGGACTTTTTTAATACAATGTTTAGCTTTAGCTGGCACCTGATTATGTGCATGCAGAGATCATCTGTCAAAGTAATTCACATCTGGTAATAGGCCCAGATTTAAAACAAAACAACAAAAAATATCCACCAAAAAACAACCTGTTTAATGGATGACTTATGACTTTCTATTGTTTCTAATTACATATGACTAGCCAGTATTGTTGTTCTTCATGTCATGGTGCAAGACTAATTTCTTCCATCCAGCCATAACCACCTAAGAAGCTTACCAAAAGAAAATCCTCAAAAAACCCTTGTTCAGTCTTACAGACATGGAAATTTCAAAAGTGGAAAAGTTATGATATTTGTTTTCCACTATTTTAAAATAATTTTTTTATCCTATAGTTGGCTTAATGAATTCTAGTTATGTAGTCATGACTTCTACATAGTATCATAGTGATCACAGAATTTCTCCAATGCTATTTAGTGCTATATAATTACACATCTCATTTTTCACCCAGAAAAATTTAAATGAAGCCTGCGTGTTTACATAGTAAGACCTGGATGATTCAGGAGATTTTAATTGGTTTTAAAGGCTTTTAAATTTAGTTATCTGGAATCTAAAATAGGTCAGGGCTGATTGGAATTTTATTTTTTCTAATGACTAGTTATAGATTATTGCAAAATAACTTGATGGTCCTCAGCCTCTCCTTGGATTCATACTGATCCTCAGGAGGGCTGGCTCTTTGTGTGGCTAAGAGTGTACTCCTGCTGCCTTGAAAAGCAGAGCTTGTTTTAAAACAGGATTTAGATTAATTATGTCACCCATACTGGCACTCAGTCACTTGCTTCCCTCCTAAAGCTGGAAGGTAATAATTGTCTAGAAATGAGCTGATCACAGATATTTCTGTGGAGCTCGATGAGCTCAGCTGGTACATCAGGACCATCAAATCCAACAGTCTAACATAACACGAGCTTCCAAATGAAACATTTATTATTTAAGATACTAAGAGTGGGATTCTATTTACCTTCTGAAACTTTAGGTCTTCTCAAAGTTTTGTTTGTTCCTTTATTTTAGGGGAATCCAAATTTGAAGTAATTGCTTTTATATTGCAGATGTTAGAGGCAGCCTTGCAGGAAAGAATCCCCAAGACTTCTGTCACATGAGTATTTATCAATAAAATTAATGGAGACAATAATCCTGTGCATGCCCAAGGCTGTGCAGGTCAAGAGTGGGATATCACAGGGTTTCAGAGATGTTCACTACCTTCTTACAAAGTAGGTTTATACCAGACAGTATTCAATGTATCCAAAATTGCATTTTTGTGGAGTTCTTCTTAGCTCAGAATTTTATTGCTATGCAAAATGTGCAGTTCAAGCACACATATGAAACAGCTATTGATGTTTTTCTGTAAAAATAAGTTTCTTTTTTAATTAGCTGCTTTAAGTAATCATGCCGTTCTTTCACTTTCTTGCTGCCAGAAGGTCCCTAAATAAAGTGTTTGGAAATACTGATGTTTAGCAGGCAGGGCAGTGAAGAATATAAATTCACACTCCCAAACTCATCCCACTGCAGAATGAAGAGATCAGTAGAGATCTTAGATGTCCTTTTGTAATATGTGTAATCACTAATTTTTAATTAGTGTACTGTTACCTTTGGGTACTTCAATTAGGCAAGCCTCAAAAATAAGTGTGTTTTGTTGGACACTCTGTACTCAGTTTTCTTAATGGCTTCAGTGTTCTTATTTTGATACATAATAAAAAAGTATTTAGGATAGGACACTGGGTAAAAATGAATTCATTACTTTTAGAGACTTTGAAAAGCTGTAAGTAGAAAATCACTTAAGCATGTGTATTTTTCCTTGCTTCAGTGCTGTTACAGACAAGCTTAGGATTGAGTTTATGTTTGGGTGCTTTGTTTAGGGTATAGGCATTTAGCTCCCAGGACTGAGTGTTACTCTGACTGATCAGAAACAGTCTTTCTGCCTAAGAAATCGAATCCAGACAAACATTTGAGTAGCCAATTTATCCTCTGATAATCATGTTTCATCTCAAGAGAAAGCTGCTATGTGTTGATCTTACTTTCTTCATTCATGAAGCAAAAATGGGTTTTAAAGAAACATAAAATAATCAGCAATGACTTTTCACATAAAAATCATGTATCCACTAATAATGTATAAACTTAGTAAAATGCTATTGTAACTCATGTAAGTAGTGTGAACAAGTTTATCCCTTTTACTCAATGGATGTGAAATAATAAGGCTTTTAAGAATGAGGACACTGTCTAAAGTTTAAAGGAGAGAAATAGTATTTTATTACCTAAAATGAAATGAAGATTACAGACATTATTGTCAAATAAGAAAACACAGTAAGGTCATTCAACTATGGGACAGCATACCCCTAGAACTTCAAGGACAGTGGTTTTACACACTGACAGTAGGCACATTTCTAGTAAACAATGCACACAAAAGTAATGTCAATAAAGTAGTAAAAATTGATGTTAAAACTACTGATTGCAGTTTGAAATTATTATATTAACAGATACTGCTAATTTAATGGCTTCCCCATAGAGTCAGCCTTTATTACTCAGCATTTAGAAGGGCCTCAGATGGAGTGCTGTGCCCAGTTGCCAGAACTATGGTCAAAAATAATGAAAGCAGCAGCTACAGAGTATGCAGAGAGCAAAACCAAGAATGATCAGAGGCCTTGCAGTGGTCATCTACAGATAGAAAGGAATTGATGTAATGTACTGAAGAGGAAAGTATTATAAAACAGGAAAGTGAAAAAAAAAGCTTCAGTGTTCACAGAAATGTTTCAAGAATGAGCTGAAATTATAATGGGAGATTCAGATTATTTATCACAGGGGGAACCAATGTAATGGTAAGGACAGGCAAACATCAGAAGAGGTTTAAACATTTCTGCTGTGGGAGGACTTTTATGAGCTGCTGAAACAAACACTTGGTAGGAACAACAAAGGCATGGCTGATCCTACCTTGCAGCAGCAGCATGGAGTGGATGATGCATCTTTGAGCCCTTTTAGCCCTCGTTTCCCGCAGTGATGAAGGCTGTGCCACCTTGCCATGGGGTCTGTTCCAGCCTTCCCTCACTACTCACTCTGACCCTGTGGGCAGTGACGGCCCAGTTCCAGGGAGGAACGAGTCTCAAACACTCTGAAGTTCCTGTAGCTTCCTTGCAAAACGTGGAGGGAAAGCTGAGCTAAGTGGTGGTGCTGCTGCTGAGTCTGGTGTGCTGGAAGGGCTGGCAGAGTGGGCTGGGTGAGGGAGCAGTGCTGGGAGCACAGCAGCTGCCTTGGCTGTCCCTCTGGAGCGCCTGCAGCCACAGGCACTGTGAGCCCTGGTGCCACCCGGCTTAGGGCAGGTGGGCAAGCTGGTGGCACTGCAGGGGGAGCAGGAACAGGGGAATGAATTGGGAGGCTCCTGTGGCAAAGTCAGAGAAGAAAATCCCATTAGAAACAGGGTTTAATTACCTTCACTGCTCAAGCAACTAGCTTCACTCAGGGAAAAGCAAGTGTTTGTACGCTGTTGTTTCATAGTGACCAACCAGCAATGCATCGATCTGATACAGGACTTGTCTTTTTTTAGCAAAAGTGTGTGTTTCCAGGATCAAAGTGTTAACCACACAGATACTTTGTACAAACCACACAGATTACCGGAACTGATAAGCATTGTGGTTCTCATCTCTAAAAATACCAACTGCTACTATTATAGCTGCTTTTTCCCTTGCTCTCTATAGGATGGTACCTTTTTTAGAAGCTTCCACTGGTGAATAGACCTCCCTATGTTTAAAAATACATCAAATGATTAGCACTACTCTGTACTAAAATTGAAGGTGGGGGTATCAGTATTGAAAATATGTTGCTTCAGGATTGTATCCTTTCTATCCAGGACAAAAATAATTTTATTTTACTTAATCATATCTCTTTAAGTATTCAATAAGTCAGCCCAACTATGAGTTGGCAGTCATTGCCATGTGTATCACTCCTCATGAATACTTAAAGCAAAAGGCTTAATAACCACTGCATAGCTACAAGGTGTGCAGGGAGAAATTATGTGCAAAGAAGTTAAACTCTTGTAGTTGGCCATCCTTTGACAATAAATAATTGATATTATCTATACTTGGGAGGATTCTTAAAGAGTGCATTTGGTACATATTGCACTGCATCACTACAGTGATCTCTGAGATTCTGCCTTAAAATTAATCACAAAATTCTCTGAATAGGAGCAGACTTGGCAGATTCAACATGGGAATGTTATACAAAAAGAAGTGCTTTACTGGTCATCAAAAGGAATGAGGATGATAGTGAGAACCATCTGGATAATCAATTAAACTGGCCAAGAAAATGCTTCAGTCATTCAGAAAATGGAAACAAGACAGCAAATACATATTTTTAAATATTTTACTGAAAAGAAAATAAACAGTGTCTCTCCTCTGGCAAACCTCTGAGTAGCTTCAGTAAATGAGCATGGTCCTAATCCAACAAAGTGTATGCAAGCACAATGGTAATTACATTTATTTCATCCAGCTTACGTGTTGAAAGTTACATTTGTATTTAGGGCATTGCTGGATGGGGACCTAACCTGAATTATACAAAGTCTTTGAACAGAGACTGGAGGAGGGGTTTGTTTTTAGCAGTCCATTAAAAGCACCAGAATGCCCCCGTGCCGGACGTTCCCGGCCTTTCTGCGAGAGGCCCCTTTGCGGGCTCTTTCATTTTCTACAACACAATCCCGAGCCCTTGTGACAGTCCCCGCGTGGTCCCGCGGTGCCCGACCCTCGCTGCCCGGGCACGGCGGGGCCGCCACGACCGCGAGGCCGCGGCAGCTCCCGGGGCCCGTGGGGGCTGAGGGGGGCCCGAGCGGCCCCGGGGCGGCGCAGGTGAGAGGCGGCGGCGCCGGGCCGGGGTAGGCGGCGGCGCCGGGGGCGCGGAGGGCAGCGCGGCCTTTGTTCCCGGCCGGGCGCGGGGCAGAGCGCGGCCCGCGGGTGCGCGTGCGCGGGAGGGGGGGCGCCGGCGGGAGCGCGCCCGTGGAGCGCGCGCGCGCGGAGGCGGCGGCAGGATCGCTCGGGCGCAGCTGGCGCGTGCCCGCGGCGCAGGGAGCGAGCGAGCGAGCGAGCGAGGGAGGCAGGGAGCGCGCGGTGGGCTCGGGCCGCGCACGGAGCGTCTCGGCCGGAGCGGTGCAGCGCTAGTCGGCCCGCACGGAGCCGCCATCGGGGGAGCCAAGGCCGCCTCAGCGGGTCCCGCCCTGCCCGGCGCCCACAGGTGAGCGGCGTGGGGAGAGCGAGGGGCAGCGGGAGCGGCCGGCCCCGCGCGGCCCTCAGCCCCAGCCCGGGCCCCGCCGCCGCCCGCGGGAGGCCCCGGCGCGGCCGCGGGGCTGCCTCGGGACAAGGCCCCTGCGCGGCCTAAGCGCGGCCCGGGCGGGCGGTGCTGAGTGGCGGCCGCGGCTCAGGGGAGCGGAGCGCGGCGGGGCCTGCGGGAGCGGCGGCCCCGAGCCCTTCCGCCGGGCCATTGTGTGCAGGCGGAGGCGGCGGCCCGGGCCGGGCCTGCGCCGCCCGGGCTGGGGCTGCCCCTTTGTGGGCTCGGCCTCGGCCCCGCCGCGCTTTGTGCTCGGGGAGCGCCGCGGGCTCGGCGCGGCCCGGGGAGGCGGCCTGGCCCCTGCGAGCTCCCGGCGGGCCCGGCCGCCGCAGGAACGGGCTGCCTGCCGGGGTAAATGTGCCGCTGGGTGCCCCTCGCTGGCATTACCGACAGGGCTGCTCGCTCTTACCTAATCGGTGAGAGCAACGAGGGAGGGAGGTTTTTTGCCCATCCTACGGATTCCCCTCAAAGATGAAAAGGCCGAGGACCTTCGTGCCTTCCCCTTCTCCACGGTTATAAAAGGACGGGAGAAAACAGCGTTTGTAGTGAAAGGCAAAGCATCTCAAGTATTTCTTCAGGAGAAGAACCAAGTTTCTTTTCCAGTGTTGAGCTGGTGGCACTTTTATTTTATGCTTACATGAATACAACATTTCTCCAATATTCTGCTTGCGCCCTCCTTTTCAGCCAGTCTGGGTGAATATTGCCTTGTCTCTGAGCAGCCTACTCATAGTCTAAATAAGTAGATAAAATGATTTAATTTATTTAAGGTGGCACATGGGTGTCTGTTAGGAAGCTCATAGCTAATTGGACTAGGTCATGAAGGACATGGGATATTCCACGCTCGGGACATAGTTTCAGTTGTCTGTTTATCTCCCTTCTAAACTGAGACTAGCACGGTGCATTCCAGAGGGGGAGGGAAAATGGAAGGGACTCTTCTCAACCCTGATTTAATCAAGCTGGTCTGCAAGATTTCAGTTATTGGAGTGCAGGTACACTGATACAGAGGTTTTTAGGGTAAAGCTTGGATCTCTGGATTCGTTGCACAAAATTACTTTGAGGAGTATATCTGAAGTAAAAACCAAATGCTAAAAATTAAGTTCTTTTCAATGGAAACTAATGTTCTTAAAAAGCCTTTGCCCTTTTCACAGCAGTGAAAAATCATAGAGGAAAGCACAAGAATAAGACCTACCCATCAGTGATACAATTTTAGAAATCTGTTGTCACCTAAGAATTCTGAACCTGATGAAATGATGGGTGGTTTTGACCTGAAAGTGCATGTCCAGATGAAGTGGCTGAACTGTTACTGTGCCATTTCTATTGATAAGGTTTTAATGCCATAGTCCAATTAGACTGTAGTAGAGGAGTTAGCTCAGAAATTCAGCGGCTCCAGCTAAGTAGGTGTGAACTAAGGAAAGTGAATACTTTAAATAGCAAGAGTACTTTTCATACTTAGGTTTGAGTAGAGTTGCTGCTCTTTGCTTTGTGTGAATTGAGAAAGAAATCCTGCTGAAATGTCAGACACGTGCCTCTAATGTGGAAAAGGGGAGCATGTGCCCATATTCATGGGAGAAGCAGCTCTTTGGTCAGAAAATTCAGAGAAATCAAGTAGGACAGTTTTATGAACTATGGTCTTCAGATGAAACATTCCGGAGGACTGTGCATGCAACTGCCATCAGAAATAGGATGTTCTTAATTTTAAGTTAGAATCACTTTGATTTATTTTTCTTCTGTAGCAGTGCTGTTAGTCTTGGAACTGACAGCTTTGAAAGGTGGACTGAGTTTTGCCAAATGGATTATTAGTGCCTTTTTTTCTTTAATGCTTATTTTCAGGAGCTAAACTGAAGCAGAATAGTCAAGGTGAATGAATGATATTTGAAATTCTTGACACATAAAGAACTCAGTTCTGCAGTTGTGGTGCATGTAGCCAGTCTGCAGAAGGCCAGAGTGTGCTCTGTGTTTGCAGCTGCTGCCTGTGGTTACCTGAATTCCTGCTCAGTGCTGTCGGTGCTACCTGCTGCAGAAAGCAGCCGCACTGGAGTGAGGATGTTGGCAGGCTCGAGTTCATCTCAGCCATCACGTGGTGCCTGAAGCTCAGGATCTCAGCTCCAGAGTTTACAGTCTTAAATGTCATGAACGTTGTAGATGCAGATTTTTTTTTTTTGCTTTTCTGTTACTTTGGTTTTTGAATGGAAATCAGCATTTTAAAAAGGGAAAACTAGTTGTAATTAAAAAAAATAGTAAGAGGATTTTGGGTTTTTTTGTGTTGTTTTTTTTTTTTTACTTGGACAAAATACACACCAGAGACAAATTGTTGCCTTAATAAAATGCTTTCATTAATAAGAATGTTTCATTAGTAAGAAAAATTTGTTGTAAGCAGGTTACTCTTTTTGAAAGTGTATGTACTGTTCCTTTCCTAAATGTTCAATGGCATGGTAAAAATGTAATTTTGATGTGTGTTTTCTGTGTACAGTATCACATTGTGGGCTAGAAATTGGGAGATATGCATAAGTACTGAGCTGTTACTTCAGGTTTACCTGACATTTTGCTGTTGGCACTTAAATGCATGTAAGCAAAAATCTTCCTAAGTCAGTGACCTGGGGTTGTTTGATATGCCAGGGTACATTCAGCTGTTAACTTTACAGTGGAGTTAAGGAACACAAAAGCCAGCATTAATGCCCCATTTAACAGTCTTTAAGTTTTGTACCACTAGAGAGAGAGAGAGAGATTCTAATTCTGACCCAAACTGCATACTACGTTTCTGTAATGGCCAGGACAACTGTTATACATATATGCCTGTTTGAGTGACTGTACAAAATGATGATTCTTTGTGTTATCATAGGAATAAGGAGAGATCTGGTTACTAATTCCACAATACTTTAATCAGATAAAGTGCTAGATAATTACAGCTAACCAAATGGTCCACTTCTGATTTTAACTTGTTTTTCTTTATAGAAGCTGAATATGAAAAATGAGGTTGTCTGTGTTTTCAGAGAGGAAGTAAAATGTTACTTAAATGATAAAATCTATATTTGTCCTCTTGCACCTGGAAAATTAATTATAAAATTACCTGGGCAATTGATATAAGAAGAGCAGTAAATTGCTCTATAGACAGTTGATGACCTTTTCCCTTTTTTGGTCTGCCTTATCCAGAAACACATTTTTATCTCTTCTCAAAGCAATTGATGACCTTGCTGGACGTGAAGAAAAACAAGGAGAGTGTAGTGATAACTTGGCTGCTTAAAAAATTACTCATCCACTCCTTAAAAGTGAAAGAGAAGTTCTTTGAAGTGTGGTTTGTGTGGCTGGGGTGGTTTAACCTCAGCTGGCAGCTCAGTACCACACAGCCTCTCTCTTCACTTCCCCACCTGCGGGATCAAGGAGAGAATTGCAAGAGTAAAAGCAAAAAACCTCTTGGATTGAGTAAAGACAGTGTAACAGGTGAGGGAAGAGCTGCTCACACAAACAAAGCAAATCAAGGAATTCTTTCACCACTTCCCATGAGCAAGGCAGGTGTTGAGCCATCCCCAGCAGAGCAGGGCTCCATCGTGCTTGGTGGTTACCTGAGGAGACAAATGCCATCACTCCAGACATCCTCCCTTCCTCTTCTTCCCCCCAGCTTTATCTGCTGAGCATGATGCCAGATGGTCTGGAGCATCCCTCTGCTCAGCTGGGGTCACCTGTCCTGCCTGTGTCCCCTCCCAAGGTGTTGTGCTCAGCCTCCCCACTGCTGGGCTAATGTGAGAAGCAGGAAAGGCCTTGACTGTGTGCAGGAGCTGCTCAGCAATAGCAAAACCATCTGTATTTATCAGCACTGCTTCCAGCACAAACCCAAAACAGCCCTGTCCCAGCCACTGCAAAGAAAATGAACTCTAACCAAAGCAAAAGCAGCACAGTGACATGAAGTCTTTAAATATTCTAAGGTTCTTTTCTAAAACTCTTGCACATAGTATTGAACAGAGCAAAAAGTAATTTAGTCTTTGAAGAAAGACAACAGTCACTTTTCAAGATTTTTTTTAATGCTGTCAAGGAGGAGCATTAGAATGCCACTGCTTGTAAGAGTTACTTTCAAATAGAGGTTCAGATGAAGTATGTTGAAGGAAAATTATTCTTAACATTTTGCTAATGTATGGATTGTGTGAAGGTTTTAACTGCAGTAGGAGTATTTTAAAGCGATTTGGTGTTAAACTGCAAGAAGGAAAGCTTGAAAATAAATTCCATAAAAATTTCTAGAATTGGTGTCTAGCTTAGAAATATGCATGTGTTAAAAGGCTTACCTTTGTTGTTTGTTTGCTCTGTGTTACAGATCTTTCATGAGGGAAAGTTATATGTCTTACATATTTTACAAGGGGATGACAACTGCAATACAAGGCATCTGTTTTGTAAACCTTGGTACAAGTGTTTTATGCTGAAGTGTGATGTAGGTATTAGTCTGAAGTGGGGTTTAAAAGTTTCTTTCTATGATTTTTTCAAAAGTCAGTGGTATTCCTAAAAAATGTGGTTAGTTGCTGTTAACACGTGAGTGTTAGGAAGGAGAAATCATAGCAGGTGGAGCCCTGCACAGGCTGTGGCACATCCAGGGTGCAGTTCCTGCTGGGCTGCCAGCGTTAGCTTGCAGTGTTGCTGCTCCCATGGGATGTGAAATGGAGCAGTTTCAGTCCCAAGTTCAGTTGAGAAGTGAACCTGTGAGGAGAGGGTGACTGTTCCCCACGCCCTTCCCGGGGCAGCTGGCACCGTGGGACAGTGAGTTTGTCCCTGCTGCAGGAGGTGCCACCCTCTGTCACTCTGGCTGCACTCGGGTCCCTGAGCTGAGAAAGGATGGCTGGGCCCTCCATTGCCACATGGTTTGGTGCTTCCTGGGCTGCCAGGGGAGCTGCTCAGGTGCTTGTGCAAGACTGCTCTTGTTGAATACATTCCCTTAAAGAGAAAGAAAACCAGGGAGCACAACCACTCTGTTTGGTGGCAGCCTGCTTTTGTTTGTTGTGGAAATGGTGGAATTACACTCCAGCGTCCCCTGTGTGTGTGCCTGGTGTCATGGAGCCTGTGTCTGGTGGGACATTATTCATGCTATAGATAAACCATTTTCTTGTAGTGCTGTGTGAAAGCTCTTAAGAAATATTGCAACTGAGCAGTTTTCTTAGATGTGCTATTAAAATATTTAAGAACCTTTAAAATATGGCATGTTGCTACTTTGAAAGGTAGTGACTGTAACTCTTTTCTGTAAAAATGGACTCTTGTTTTATTTTTTTTGAAACCTCATCACCTTCTGTCTTTTTTTTTTACCAACAGGGGTCTGCTACAGTTTTTATATTTTAATCTTCTTAAATTACCTAATGTTGTTTTGAAAATCATTTGCATTTTTGTGTGATACCTGTATGACCCTGGTTTAAGGTGTAAAAGAAAAACTTCTCATGTTTAAAGCTGATCACTTTGGCTTTTATTTGAGCCTTAAGTCTTGATCCTTTCTGTCTCACTAGGTGCATGTGCAATTGTCTTCTTGTAACAGTTGTAAAAATGCTCTCCTCAGCTAACATTTTGGTTTCTGAATGACTGTTTATTTTGAAATATATATGCACATGTATTTATATAAAAGTCTTTAGAGTCATAAAACTGCTTTCATTCACAGGAATTTTCCCCCTTTCTGTGCATGAAGGCATCAGCACAGTTGGGAGTTAATTTGTGTAGGGTTCATCTCTCCATGGTCGATATCTGTGTGATTGCACAAGTGCCCTAAGGATGTAATTTGGAGACTGGTTGCACAGGTGTGACTAGGGAATCATTTGGCTGGCAGATGTTGATGGTGTACTATGAAATTTTAGTGTGGCTTTGTGCTGGGTCAAGTCTAATTATTTAGAAAGGAAATTTTACAGATAAAACATATGCATTCCATAGTAGAAGCTAACATGGACATTCTTCCAAAACAGCACCTATAAAACAGTAATTTTAAGAGCACTTTTGCTCATATTAAAACCAGCTGCTGACCTAAACAGTTTTGTTTAAAACTAATGTATCTGCTTAAACAAAAGTTGTTGTTCCTTGTACAGTCGTAATTCTCCCATGCATGTAAAAGTGCTCATCTACTTATGGAGTTGAGTGTAGGGAAAAAGAGGATTTCATTGAAAGCTGTTTTATAATGTACATATGGGGAAGTAGATGTAAGGTTGCCTATGAAACTTTATTTTTTTTATTTCTCATTTTTTTGAATGCTTGATCTTCCAGCCTATTCTGGTTTTAGACAGAATTTTCTATTCTGCTTTAGACAGTGATTCATGGCTAAGAGTTGATGTTAGAGATTCAGCACTGCAACAGACTCAAGTTTTGATTTTGAATACATAACAGAAGAGAGGACAATTTTTTGCAGAGAAAGACAGTGATAGGTCTTGAATTTAGAAAGTGCAGATAAAGAGAACATGAAGTAGCAGAAAAATATGTCTACTCCTGTCATTTCCAAACCATTTATATTATCTTGTGTTTTAACTTCTGGTGCAGACTCAGGCCTGACTTCAGAGTGATTATGACAGAATTTTAATTTTGTATGCCATGAAGCAATTCCCAAGCAATACAAATAAGTGAGACAGTGTGTACATTTTACTTGACATTTGAGATGCACCTGATCAGAATTTAATGGCAATAAAAGAACATGTAATTCTCTTGCCCAAGAGCTTTTTTTTCTTCTGAATTTAAATAACTTGCTTGACAATCTGGGTACTTGGAGCTTCACAAAAGATGCTGAGGGAATTTTTTTTGATAATTCTAGGATCCCTCTAAAGAAAGGTTACTTAACTTTTCATAAAATCAGGAGGGCCTTCAGATTAGATACAGTAGAGGTGGTGAGAAGGGTGTTGCCAATGTTTCCATAATTTGTGTCTTTGATGTACAAAATACTGGAATGAGTAGTTATCCATATGTGAGCAGGAGTTTGAAAGTAAACAGTGATTGAAGTCTGATAATGGTGGACTACAAAAACTGAGATGTTAAATGATTTAACAGTGTCTTTTAGTGTGTAATGATATTCAGTTATTACTAAACTGAGGTAAATTTGAATAGGGTCTAACAAGGTTAACTTGGTATCCTTATCAAGTCATTCCTTTTTGCATTAATTGTCAGACTGACAGCTACTTGTGGTAGTTTCAAACCTGTAAAAGTCAGGGAAGTACTTGCCTGTGGTGACTCAGAAACTCGTGACAAAACAGGAACTAGCCCCATGTCTCCCTTGCCACAGAGTTGTGCTCTGCACCACTGATCGTGGGTTTGGTTGGCTTTTTTTTAAGGTTTCAAGGAATGCTCAGGCTTTTCCTGCAGCATGGTGGGCTGTGGCGGCAGCAGCTCCACCCACTCTGCTCTGTGCTCAGGTTGGACATTTCCTGGGCCTGCTCTTATTTGGGAGTTAAAGCTGCATTTTAAACCTGAGGGTTTGATCAGAAGCTGTAGAACTGTTGCTCTCTGCAGCTGTGTAACCAGGCTTGGCTGCAGAGTTGTCAGTAGCCGAGTTTGAGAATTTGATTAACGTTTTAATAATGATTTTAAAAATACTAATTATTGCGGCAATTGAATTTTCATGCAACAATATTACAAGAAATAGTTGATTTAGAATTGATGAGTGGGGAAAAGCTAAGTCACTGCAATAAAACAGAATTGGTTCTAATGGAGGCACATGGGCTTCAAAGAATAAGTTCCAGAAACACAAGGCATGCAGAAAATGGGAGTTTAAAGAAATGAAGTACTGAAAAGTGTGGAACCACCAGAAATGCAAAAGTCCCACTGTAGTTTTGTACTTCTTTTACTAAAGTCTTACATAGTCTAAGCTCAGTTCTTTCTGTTTTCTACCTGTGGTATATCAACAAAGTACAAAAACCTGTGGCCCACCTTACATTGCCACAGCTTTCCTTTTGAATTAGTATGCATAGTAGGAAAATTTTAGTTCCAAAATTTGGAAATGTCCATTTTAAAAATACAGCCTTGATCCTTTACTTTTAAATGTTGTGTGTTTTATTCTCCTTGTGGTGTGTGTCTCTGATAAAATGAATGCATTATCTTTATCAGACATTCTTCTAATAGTTCTTGCTTTTGAAGATTATTAAAAAAAAACAGATTTGTAAAAACTGTCACTCAGACTAGGGATTCTGTAGTTTAGTACCAGAGGTTCAAAAATTAGTAATTTCTGAGGTATTAAAAGTTAGACTTCCAGTGCCACTAGAGTGTGTTCTGTGATGCTGGATGTATTTGTGTAGGATCCATACCTGACATACCTTGTGGCACACTGGTCTGTACTCTGACTCTGCAATAAGTATCTTGATTCTCCAAGCCCTCCCCTACATATTTGCCCTCCTGAGTTTAGATTGCCATACCTTACACAGACTCCACTGTCATCAGGGCTGCATACAGAAATACAGAGCAAGTGAAGGATCCCAAGAAGAAATGATTATTTAAAGTGGAAATATGTACAAACCTAAGGAATTGACAAGATGGAGGCATCTTTTTAAAAGTAGTCAATGTATGTCATCCTGTCCTGACCTACAGAGGGGCTTTCTGTGTCATGGGTCAGTCTCCTGTAGGGCAGTCTTTATTTGTAGGTCTCTTTGATTAGGTCTAGTTATTTTGATGGTCTGCTCCATACTACTGTTAAGTTATGCAGGAAAAATATTGAGCATAAAATAGGTCTTGAATTTGAATTGGAATAGTTAACACAGAAAGACTTGGTAAGTGAAGACACATCAAAGTCCAGGTACTTCTTTTAGCTGAGCCTTACTGAATTCAGGTAAGAGCTTCCATGCCACACCCTCCTCCCTGTGTCTGCCACAGACACAGGAATGGTGATGCAACATTGCATGGCAATTACAGCATGCACTGAAGGGTTTGCAAAATCAGACTGAGGAAAGAAACACAGCCCCCAAATTGACACACATGGTAGGATTTGCTGTTAATGTTTATACACGGGGGTTGGTTATTTTATTTCTTTCCTTTAAAAAAAAAATCCAATCGAGTGTAGTTGTATACAGAGCCCATCTATGATGCCTTGTAGAACAATTGAGTGCTTCCTGTCTAGAGACTTCTGAATGGCAGTATGTGTTAGAGCATGAAAAATACCTGGCTTTCCTCTTTTCTGTTGCTCTTACTAGTTCACTCTGTAGCTGATCCTTCTGTGTGCCTGCCTTACTTTCTATTGCAGCATTGTATGTCCAGAACTTTTAAAAAGGTAGCTGTCTCCCTGTGTTTATAGATATTACTGGACTGAAAGGTTGAAGGGTGATTCTGATACAACTCAGTTCAGTGTGTTCTGTGCACAGTGAAGGTTCTGTGCACAATGAACAGAAACTAGATATTACTGAAAATAAAAGAAAAATCTTTTCCCTGTTACTTAGTTTGCATAGAGTTATCTGTATTTTTCATATGAAATTTTCTTTAGTTTCTTAGATTCTCTGGTTTCTGCCATCCTTATTTTGAGAAAGCAGGCTGAAGGCAGACACGCTCCTTTGGGTTTCTCAGAGGGCTCCTGGGGCACAGGTGCCAGGTTGGGTCCATCCCGTGGTTATGATGCTGTGGGGTCCCTGTGGGGGCAGCTCTGGGTGTCCTGTGGCAGGGAGAGCTTGGCCACTGGCTGCCTGCTGATCCTGGCACTGGGGATACAGAGCTGGGGAAGGAGGGAAAAGAAGGCTCTTGTCAGACAGCACCACCAGGTGCAGTGCAGGGCACAGCCTGGAGCAGTGTTTCTCTCTCACCAGCTTCATACCTCTCTGCTGGTGGGATTTGGCAGTGTCACAGCAAGACAAGCTTGTTTTTAAAAAAGAAAAATACAGTCAAATCTGTGTACCCCCTAGGGACTGGGGGCCATTTGGGCTTTGCTGCTCTCTGAAAAGCTAACACGTGCTCTGGGTTTCAGAGCAGGGACACAGGGTTTGGGAAATGCTCCATGCAGCCTGGCCTGGGCATTGTGGACAAGGGAACTCAGGCATTTTAACGTGCTCAGGGAGTCAACTTCCAGCACATGAGCAGAATTTGCTCTCTTTAAAATACCAAGTTTTGGGGTAAGAGGTTTAGGGCTGGAAGGGGAAGAAACAGGGAGAGCAGAGGTACATGGCTTGATAAATCCAATGTGGAAGTGGTCCATGATCTTTTTAATACAAGTGTTTGGTTTTGTTTTGTATTTAAAGAGTGGTTTTTCCCTGTATTTTTTGTATTTTTGTTCAGCTGTACATAGTTTCAGAATGAAACTTGGGGGTTTATCAGGTTTTTTCACAGAACATTGTTCCTCAGCTTGTCTTCCTTCACAAGGTTGGAGTACCATAGCAGCTTGGGCTCCAGTGTTCTGTGCAAAGGTGGATGTTGAAGCTCTCTTTGAATGGAGAACAGGTTATTCACTTGTTGGAATTGATGAAGTTCTTTGTTGCATTTAAAATGGAACACTTTGGTCATAGTAGTTGGTTACTAAAGTGATTTTGATGTGGTCATTGTATGTCTTCTACAGGATACTGTTCCTTCCTAATTTTTGCTTTTAAAGTTGTTGGAAAGAAAATGTTTAACAGCTAGGGAAAAACCTCTCCTGGGCTGATGTTGAATATTCCAGCATAACTCCACAGGAGAAATAGAGAGCAACAGCAATGAGGCAGAAGTCAATCAGTGCTACCAAAGTCAGGTGTCTGCACTGAGTTAGAAGTAGGTCACTCTGATTTGGGGGTGTAATGATGCTGTTGGTGTTTCCATGGCTGTGTTTGTGTTTGCATCTGCCACGTGGGGTGTGCTGAACTCAGAGAGGGTCAGGACAGGCACTGCCATGGCTCTGTTGGGGATCACGAGGAACGGGTGGGACACGTCAGAAACGTGGGGTGTCAGGGACTGGGGACTCACTGCAGTGCTGGCCACAAAGACAATTCCATGGTTATATAAATCTGTTGGGATTTCCCTTCCTGGTGGTTGGAAAATGGGGTTGGTAGGGAATGTCTTGGTCTCATTTTATAGTAGTCTGTTACATTGGATTGATCTAGCTTTTGCTTGTTATGCAGGAAAAGAGAAGCCCTGAGGTGTCTGAAAAAACAAATAGCATAGTTAAGGGCACCAAAGAAAAGAGTGTCTGTAAGGGTTGAAAAAAAATCCTAATTCATTAGTCAAAACCAGAGTGTATAGAGACTAAATTGTATTATATAGTTGATTAATAATTTATGTCATGAGCTGTCTTCTAAAAATTCTGAAGTAGGCCAGCAGGTCCAGAGGCTGTGTCTGAGCAGGGGTGCACATGTGTGTCCAGGCCTGCATTTGATCCTAACCATGCCAGGCCCTTGGGATCCAACATCTCCCAAGAGCTGGGAAAGAGAAACTGATACACTGCAAAAGGCAAAGCTTTGGGCCCTAAAATGTCTTTGAAATTAAATAAAATTAAAAATAGTAGTTTCTTCAAAAATATTGGCAATGTTTTCTCTGATATGTTTTATGTTTAATGAGTATTTTCAACCTTTCATTTAGCTTTTGGGTTTTGACATTCTTTGGCTTGTGTTATGTCTTGAAAAAGACATGTTTTTCACAACTTCATCCTATTCTCGTTTCCAGTGCTCTCTAGCAGTATTGTGTGTAAAAAAGTCTTATTCTCAAATATGAATGTACTGTTGAAAAAGATGAAAGGTTTTCTATTACTTTGTTGGTGGCTGTAATGCATTAAGAGTGGATTTTGAGTGGAAGTTCCTGAACTCAGTTAGTTTTGAAATGTTGTAGAAAAAATTTTGTTGCATCACATACAGACAATTGTGATAAATTTTTTTCTGTCCTTTTATTACTCTTATATGAGACTTTTCCCCTTCCAGCCATTACAATGACTATACAGAACTTTTATGTGGTTTTTTTCTCCCAAACTAATATCCAGTTACCCTTTCAAAAGCTAGCTAAAATGCTAAACTCAAGTATAATCTATTTGATATGGGTGAGGATATGAGAGAAGATGTGCTGTTTGATATGAGAGAAGTGGATGATGCTAAGTTGAATTTGTCAAAGGTGCCCTGCATTCCAGTGAAGCACAGATGTGATTTCTAGAATGTGTATCGTGCTAACACCTTGGTAAGGTGAGAAAGTGGAAGAGAATCAGTCTAGTCCTGTTTATCATTGATAACTCCCTGGCACATGAGGCACACGATCTTTTTCAACTTCTTCAGACTACTTTCTGTGCACCTGTGCCTCAGCAGAGCATTCTAACCAGTGGTTTGGTTGTGCCTTCCATTCCCCCAGCATTTTGGTTCTGTGTCCGGGTCCCAAAGGCTCTGTCCCGAGGCACAGTGCAGCCAGCCAAGCACGGGGCAGCAGCACGAGGGGTGGCTCCTCGCCACATGCTCTTAGTTCCTCAAAAGCTGTTTCTGTGCAGTTTTTCTTCAGCTTTTCTGTTCTGCGTGTAAATTTTCTTGACTCTTACCTGGTGGGATGCTGTGTATTGCACGGTTGCGGGTGAGACTGAAGGAAGCCTTGTATCAAGTGTTGTGCAGGTTTTCTTTGTAGCAAGTGGGCATTATTTGCAGTGCTGATAAAAATCTTCTTGAAAAGGACTTGGATTTCAAATAGTAGGAAAGCGTTTTAAAGATAATTATCTTTACTCAGATTTTGTAGCCTTACTTTTTATGTGACCTCAACAGTTTATCTCCGTGTGTTTGTTCCGTTGCCTCCACTGAAACTTGTTAGTTCCATGACTTTACCATCATTACATCAGCGTTCCATAATGTCTAAGCTTTTCTGAGCAAAGCGTGTGCCTCATGCAAGCGTGTTGGCTTGGCTTCCAACTGCTTTATCCTTTTACCTGTTCTAATTTTTTAATAGTCCAAGTAGATAATCATATATGCCACATTGTTTTAGTTCTGTTGGTCATCTCTTTTCCTTGAGATTATGCTTTTGCCTAATCGAATAATATTTATACAAATGGAGAAAATTCCTGTTGAATAGGGCTTTACAGATCCATAGTGAAAAATGCTCATCTGAGGAATATCCTTGAAATAGGAGGAAGTGATTTTCATGTCCTAGAAGAGTTTTGAATGGAGGCTATCGCTTTTTCAGGCAGTTATTTCGGGGGAGGCGAGGGCTGTCTCCGCGCGCACGTGTGAGGCTCGGCCGGGCCGCGGGCATGCGGGGGAGCGGCCGGGCCGGGCGGGCGGGGCCGGATCTCGGTCCCATGGCGGGGCGGGGCCGGCTCCCGGTTCCGCGGGAAGGGCGGGGCCGGCTCCCGGTTCCGCGGGCGGGGCCGAGCCGCGTCCTCCCCGGAGGCAGCGGCGGGAAGGCGGGGCGGGGCGGGGCCGTCCCGCGCCGGCAGTGCCGGGGGAAGCTCGGGGAACCATTTTGGGGCGCGGGGCCGGAGCGCGGCCGCACATGGGGGCGGCGGGCCCCGCCCGGGGCGGTGACATCCGGGCGCCGCGCGGGGCCCCCCGGGTGTCGCGGGGGCTTTCGGCGCCGTCCCCGCCCGGCCCGCGGCCCGAGCCCGCCTGTGCTGCGCGGACGCGCCATGAGCTCCTCCGCGCCCCATGACGGGCAGATCCGCCTCCAGCGGGCCGTACTCCTGGAAGGGCGTCTGGTCTGCGTGCTTGCCGGGGAGTAAAACCTGCAAGGGGAAAGGTAGCGCCGTTTGCATTGCCTTATGCGCGGTATTTAGAGCTGGGCTTGTAGGAGCTGTTGAGTTGAGTCCCGCGGGAGGTCTCGGTAACCTGTGCATGCCACCTTTCCCATAACAGTGTCGAGAATGCTTTTAGCAACAGGTCGGTGCGTTCTAGATGTTACCAGGAGCAGCTTTTCTTGATTTAGAGCTAGGAAATCTTCAGATGCGTTTTCCCCTTTTCACTCTTACTGTTGGGTAAATCTTTTTGAATATGTACAGTCTTTTTGATAATTGGAGTTAAAGGACCTAATACTCTTGAAAACGACACCTTAGTGTACCTTAGTTTGTCCTTGTTGCTTAGAAACTTGTTCCTAATGTGTGCAAATAAAGATAATGAAATAGGAAATATTGCATATAAGTGTTTTTACCTGGAGTAAGGGATTTGTAACCAAAAATATATTTAAACTTTATCTCCAGTTCTGTAGTTGTTTTTCCTGGGTTTGTAATTGTATTGTTTTCATAGTTTGGTGGGTTAAATGTATTCCACTGTTAAAACTTTTGCTTGTGATTAACTTGTAACTTTTGAGATAGCCATAAAAGATGTATTATTCATCTTTGTGTTAACAAGAGTGATGAAAATGTAGGCTTTGGGCAGGTTTAGGCTTGGTAAATTACAGTTTATAGCCTTATGCAGTGTCTTTCCTGCATGCTAATCCCAGTGGTCTGGTTCAGAGATTCCTCCTCGTTTCCAGTGCCGCTCCTGTGAGTGTTGTGGAAGGTGTGCGGGAAGGCTGCTCACACAGGGGCACTGCTAACACAGTTCTGTTCTCCCGTGCTTCTGTACCTTAGAAAGCTCAGGTGGGAAGTGCATCTGTGCACAAGGTCTTTCACAAAGTTGGTAGGTTGCTTCATTTAACTGTTGCACGGGCTCAGCGAGGTGTAATTAAAGACAGCAGAGCTCACCCAGCTTGTCAGGCTGCCCAGGGAACTGGTCTGACGCAGTGGTTTTCACCAGCGTTATCTGCAGGTTGTGGAGGATCCCTGGATCAGGATGTACAGGGTCAGGCCAGAGGAAGCACACACAGCTTTTTCTGAAATGTGTGTGTTTGCAATATTTGAAGGGAAACTTCTTCCAGAATTTTACATATGAATATGCTTGTTATTTCTAAGCTGCTCCCGAGCGATCAGTGTGATCAGCATTGGTTTGTTGTCCCGTGTCCGATGGTTTGTTCTGGAGCAGAGAACTGCAGGGTGCCCCCCACCTGCAGCTGCTGGGACACAGTGCATGGCAGCTGGCAGAGGCCTTGCTGCTCCAGTGCCCTGGCTGGTGCAGCATCACTGCCCCAGGACACATGCTTGATTTGTCACAGACATCCTAAACTTCTCATCTAAGCTGGAATGCCTCATAGTGGGAAGATAGAGCCAAAAGACACAAACATTCTTCTCATATCTCTGCAGGATCGGTTATGGCCCAGCACTGAAAACTGCTGCATGGCTGTTTTTCCCAAGTATTGCTAGACCACCAAGACTGAGATGAAGGAAGAGTTTGGTGGGTTAGGAAGATGCTGGCAGTGGAACTTGTGAGACTCATAAAATCAGTGTCTGAGAATCATATCTTGGACACTCACACTTTTCTAGCTCTGGGGAGAGGTACTTCTGTAGAGGAATTTGGACTTGTCTGTCTCTCGTTACTTTTTAAATGTCAAGGACTAAGTCATTTTGCAAGGAGGGATCTCTTAGTTCCTCTGCTTTGTGCCCTGAACAGTGCATGTCTTGCAAAAGCATGCACAGTATGCTGCTCTGAGCTGTCTGGTCCAAGTATGAATAAGTTTGTGGGTGAAATGATGCTAAATATGGGAAGCTTGCCTATTGCCTAATATTCCCATGTCAAATAGCAAGGAGATTAAAGATGAGGTTTATTTTGAGAGCTTTATACGTACGTGACGGATCCAGAGCTGGTTGTACTCGCAGAGAGGCACTTAGGGTGGCTGAGAATTGTACTGTGCAACAGAAGCCAATTTTGGATAGCATTTTATTTAACTGCCCTTTACCTACAAAGGTATGGTTTATTTTTTCAAAACTGTGTTTATTTTTTCAGATAGTGCTAGTAATTTCTTTTCCACAAGAAGGAGGAGAGTTAGAAGTGCAGGAAAACATAACATGTTAAGAAATATGGTTGGTACTTGTTCCACATCTGTGGAATGCCTGAGCAAGCTGTTTGGTCAGACAGCTGTCACCTTTGTCTGGGGACACTGGAGAGGGCAGAAGTTCAGTAGGAGCTCCACTGAACATAGAACTTCATCAAGAGGGACTGAAAATGTCTGAGTATTTACATGGTACAATGAATTCTCAAATTTAACAAGTTTGAATTTTTAGTCTTATTCGGGAAATTAGATAAAGTAATTGCTTTGGGTTTTTTTTTTTTTTCTGGTATTCTCCCAAATGGTTTAGTAAAGGAAGCTGAAGCAGTGACTGTGCTTTACAAGCTGTGGGCCTCAGTAGCAAAGTAATGAAAATGAAGAGTCACTGTCCTATCCTGGGAAAAAAGTAGGGTAGTAATTGTCTGAGCTGCGTTTTTCAACTTTTTAAAAATAAATTACACTGTAAGCATGGTTACTGAGAAGGTCACATCCAGAAGATAGTTTTTTTCCATTAAAAATGCCTCATTTCTCATACACAACAGCTTAGAATTGTTCCGTACACAGAGTTGATCCGTACAAGTGATCTGGGTGAAGCATTTCATAAATGCAATATTAAAAAAACAAACCAACAATAACAAACATCTTATTTTTAGCATGTTTTTACTCCCCTCCCTTGCAGCTTCCAGTAGGTAAACGCCACTTTAGAACAATGAGCAGAACTTCTTCACTCGTTGATTAGATGTCATGCAAGTGTCTGTGCCGTATGTGCACAACGGCTCTACACATACCGATGCGCAGTTTGTAGTACTTGGGGGGTGGTTTGTGGGTGGTTTTGCTTTCATTGGTATCTTATTGTCTCTTGAAGCTTTGTGAGTTCAGAAATGCTGTATGCATGGCAGTGAAGTGTGGTGAGATCTGAACTGTGTGTTCTGTGTTGTGTTGCAGAAATGAGCCGTCAGACCGCTACAGCACTACCCACAGGTACCTCCAAGTGCACGCCATCGCAGAGGGTGCCCGCGCTGACGGGCACCACAGCCTCCAACAATGACTTGGCCAGTCTCTTTGAGTGTCCCGTGTGCTTTGACTATGTGCTGCCACCCATCCTGCAGTGTCAGAGTGGCCACCTGGTCTGTAGCAACTGTCGCCCCAAGCTCACGTGCTGCCCCACCTGCCGAGGCCCGCTGGGCTCCATCCGTAACCTGGCCATGGAGAAAGTTGCCAATTCCGTACTATTCCCGTGTAAATATGCCTCTTCCGGCTGCGAGATAACTTTGCCACACACAGAAAAAGCAGACCATGAGGAGCTGTGTGAGTTTAGGCCTTACTCCTGTCCCTGTCCCGGTGCTTCGTGTAAATGGCAAGGCTCTCTGGATGCTGTAATGCCGCACCTGATGCATCAGCATAAGTCAATTACGACGCTGCAGGGAGAAGATATAGTGTTCCTGGCCACGGACATTAATCTTCCTGGTGCTGTTGACTGGGTTATGATGCAGTCTTGTTTTGGCTTTCATTTCATGCTAGTGTTGGAGAAACAGGAAAAGTATGATGGTCACCAGCAGTTCTTTGCAATTGTACAGCTGATAGGAACGCGCAAGCAAGCAGAAAACTTTGCTTATCGACTCGAGCTAAACGGGCATAGGCGGCGATTGACTTGGGAAGCAACTCCTCGATCCATTCATGAGGGAATTGCAACAGCCATTATGAATAGTGACTGTCTAGTCTTTGACACCAGCATTGCACAGCTCTTTGCAGAAAATGGCAATTTAGGCATCAACGTAACTATATCCATGTGTTGAAATGGCAATCAAACCTCTTCAGGCCAGTGTTTAAAACCGTTGCATTTAATTTAGCAGAAATAGGGTAACCATCTTTGACTGTCAGACAAATTATTTGGTAGATGGAGGGTAGACATAAATGAAGGTAAATAAAAGGAAAGGCTGTTAAATTACAGGAAGCAGTTGCATGTAGTAACTAATATATTTAAAATAAGTCAACAGTAAACCACTGAAAATATATATACACCCAAAATGGGCATCTTTTGTATTAAGAATTGATTCTACAGGAAATGTTGTAAAATAATTCTAAAACTTGTTTGTAGATTGATTGTACTGTTGAAAAGGATACTGTTTCGTGTTTTTGTTTGTGTTTTTTTCCTCCCCCTTTGACTGACAAGCCATGTTGAGCGGTCTGGTCTCTGGCCGCTGCTTCCCCTTCTCCTCCCCACCCCCCCTTTGTAAGTCACTACATAGTATTGCTGCTGTTTGTGTATATTTTTTGTGTATTTGCTAATTTTTATTAACTTCTAGTTTTTCATTAAATAAATATGACTTTCTTTTCTGTAATTCAGGTTTTTCTCTTTTTTGTATCTTTTTAAGATTAATTACAGGTGTCATCTTTTGATATGCATAATTGCTATGGTAAAACTTATATTTCTGTATGTTTGGTAAATTATGTCTCTTTCCAGTAGTCAATTCATTGGTGATACTGTTCTTAATTGAGCTATTTGTGAATGTACTGAACTCGAAAGGAGTGCTTATGTTCAAAGATGTGTCAGGAAAGACAGCTCCTTTAAAAACAGGTCTAGATGTTGTTGTACTTTGAGTTATCTTCTAACAAAAATGAAACAATTATTAAGAAGTTTCCAAATTTGGAAAAAAAAATAGCAATTCACATTTCAAATTTAGAGATGCTTAGAAAATTGATTGCATCCTTGTATTTGTCGGTTTGCAGTACAAAGGAAGTATTGTATTACACAATATTGTAATTATAAAAGCAGACCATTTGTCTAAAAAACAAAAGGCAGTCAGAATGAGATGTTTTCAGTCTTTTTATATTCGTCATTAAAAGATTACCTGGCAAATGAAAAAAAACACAGCCAACTTTTGCTTTTTGCTTTAGCTCAAAGTTTGACACATTGATGCTCTTGCTCAGTTTCTTGTCTTCATGTCTTTTGGTTGTTACTAAAGCAACTGTCTGGAACTGACTTTTGTATCTCATTTTGGTGACATGATCCACATGACAATGCAGATAAATCTCTTCCAGGTGTGACTGTCCAGCCCTAAAGGCTTTGGAAGGATACTGGGCTTTATGCAGACTGCCTGTATGTGCAAACCTGAACCACGAATGTAAATGGGATTTGTGTTACAAAACAGACCCAGACAAGAGCAGGGAAAGCTGTTCCACCTCAGCAGGAAGAAAACCTTTGTCAAAGCGAGTGGTGGCGGCCGTGTCGGGGAGCTGGTCTGGCTGTTGACTACTTTTGTAACACATTAAAATACAGTTTATTTACTGTGCACTGTCTTAACTTTCTTATCAGAAGTTGATCTGTTAGGACAACTCTTGTTCTTACTGTTTTTGATGCATGATGAGGTAAGTAGTTCTACAGGTAAGGAACATAAAATCCATTGGGTTGGATTAATAAAATACTGCAGAAATAGTTGGCTTCATGTAGTAAAGTTTCACTCTGAAAATTTGATACTTAAGACTGTTTGAACTGTGCACAGATGTAATTTAAAAGATGTACTGGTACCTTGTGACAGTAGATAAATGCTTCCAAAACTCCTGCAATCTAGCATTTTTTTCTTTTTGAATATACAGCCAACTGTTAGCAGTTTCCTAAATTCAGTAATTATTCTTGCCTAATTGAGCTTGTCTATATTTACCTTCAGTTTGTCTTTAACAGAAAGTTGGCTAAATACTCCTTTTAGAGGAGCCCCCATCTATCTCCTTGCCTCCCTGGTGCCTGCCTGGCTGAGCTGAGCCCATCCCAGCCCTGGCTGTGCTGAGGGGACGTGGTGGGGAATGTGTGTGGCCCCTGAGAGGCCAGGGCTGTGCAGGGCTGGTCACTGCTGTGCTTGGAGGGTTCAGCTGGGGCTGTGTCCCCAGGAGCACTGTCACCCCTGAGCCCTTGTGCTGAGCTGCACTGGTTTGATTGAGCCACAGTGGGCTGAAGGTCAGGCTGTGCTCAGACAGGTTTGTTCATGTTTCACAGAGGACAAGAGCTATAGCACAACTACTGTATGCTGACTTACTGTAATGTAAATTAGTATTGCTCCATTTGGTGTTAAATAATTGTATAAAACCTTTAATTTCCATCATCGGATGGAATTATGAAATTACCCTTGGGCCCAGATCCTCAACAGTATTAAAAGCCTAAAGAGTGTGAGGATCTGGTAAGTCAACTACACTGTTATATATGAAAAAAGAAACCATACTAGAAGTCTGTACAGTTTACTACCTTATCTAAAATAAATGGTGTATTAAAGCCTGGCATTGTCTTAACATTAGCTGTTTATTTTAGAAAGTGCTGGTTTACTTTGCTGTATTGGGAGGAGTATTCAAATTTGTCTCTAAAAGATGAAATGCAGTAGATCTTGCATTTGTCTGCTAGCACTACCTCCATGGTTTTTTCATTGCCCTTTTGGAAGAAAAAAGGCCTTAAAATGTTTGACAAATGTGGATGTAAATATTTTGATTCTGTTGTGACAGTTCCTGCTAGTTCTTGTTTGCAGTAGTGGTTTAAAATTAAAGCAGGTGAATGGTTTTGTATTGCTGCCTGTCCTGTTGTTTTACCCAGAATCTTTTCCCAGCTGCTGTGATTAAAGCAGGAATTGTTCCAGTGGGATAGTTACTATCTGTAGCAGTTTACAGTGTGGATAGAGGAAAGGAGCTGCCACTGTTTCATTTTTGATAAGCTTCAGCTGTTTTGGGGTATTTTTCCGAGGGACACAAGGTGAATCTCTGCTCTGTCTAACTGTTCCTAAGCAGATACTCCCCAGGCTCTTGCCATCCCTTCATTCTGCACTGCTCTGGCTCACTGCTGCACAGGATTACTGTGCTCAGTGGAAGCCAAACAAAGGGCACCGAAGTGTGGCTCTAGTGTCTCCTGTAATGGGTCACGCTTATGTTGGTTCAGAAAAATCTCAGCTCAGTAACAGAACCTCCTCAGCTCTGGCAGCAGGGACAGGAAGAGCTGGCACTGAATGCCTGGCATCATCCTCAGAGTGCCATTAAACCCCTCACCTTCAGGTGGAGTCCATGGGAACAAGACTTAGGAGCTGGAGTGATGACAGAAAGTCATCCTTGAACTTTCTGGGGAGCAGCTCACTGTTGACCATGCTGGAAACTTTTTTTTAGTAGTCCTTATTCTCATCTTAAAAAATGCAGATTTGTTTGGTCCATGTGTAAACAGACTGTGCTGGAATTCCAAGCATGTCATTGCTCTCACAGTGCAGAGCAGTGCAGGATTGTTTCTCCATCTGTTTGGTAAAGGATTTTTCCTTACTGCTTTATCAAAAGCAGAGCAGCAGCACAGAGTTACCAGGCTGGGGTTTTTACCTGGGAAAGTTTCCTTGCACTTCTTCCCTGCACATTTCTCATGAGGCAGAACATGTTCTGAGACTGGGGCTGTCATCTGTAGTCTCAGAACATCCTTGTGAGTGACTAAGAGTGCAGCTCTTAAAATACTGACACAGAAGCAGGTTTTATTTTTATCATTTTATTAGATTAAGTCTTTTGTCAAAGTTGTAAAATCTTTTGTAAAATAGGTGTTGAAATTCCCACTGAATTGATTTCAATCAGTGCTGTTCTATTCCAGGTAAATCAGCTTTGTTATCTACAAAAATGAAAGCAAAGCAAACTCTTTACTTTTGATTTTTAGGCAGCTTCTAGAATAGGCTGTTGTGACTGGTACAGCTTGTGTTTCATAAGCACTTTGGGGGTTGTTTCAGAACCAGTGAGCAAGAGAAGGATGTAACAGCACCCAGGATTTGCTTGTGGGGCTGCCCCTGGAATAAAGAATGCCAAGGGCCCGGATCACACACTCACTGAAGCACAGTCCTCTCTGAGGTTCAAGGGGAGATAAGAGACAAAGCTATCAAAGGACAGGGAGGCTGCCAGACTTCTTGGACCTTACATTATTCACACTGAACAAAGATTCAGAATTTTCTTGGCATTGTTCAAATGGATTTAATTTCCATAGGTGAACCTCCAAGCATCGGCATCCCAGAACCAAGGGGGTTTGTAGTGGGTAGGAACGAAGGACATGAACTCTGCCCCTCCAGAACATTCCTGGGTTTTTTCATTAAGGCCTCATGCACACTCCACCCCCCCTGCTGCTGCTGCTGCAGGGACAGCTGTGCAGATGGGAACTGATGTGTTCTCTCCCTTCCTACACAACAGTTCCTACACTTCAGTTCTGGCATTGCTTCCTGCATTTGAAAAATAGAACAAACTAGAACCAAGTGCTAAAAGAACTTCCTAACTTCATTTATTAGGCCACAGTGCTTCTCTTCGGATGCCTTAAGCTTATTTTTTTAGATTTCAAAAACCTTATTTTCCCCAGATACTGCTGCTCCTTAGCACATTATTATTCATTATTATTACAGATATTTTGTAAATAAGTAAACCTGCACTAAATCGGTTGCTTTTTGTAACAACCCCACCTATGACCCCCCCTCCTACTGCACATTATTCCATTTTTAAGGATGTGACCAGCTGCTGCTATGTACACACCTAGGTGCCAGACAGGCTAAGGAATTCTTTCTCATGCTCAAATCCATCAGGAAATGAGATTCAAGATGCTTTGCTGATACAAAGCAGCAAATGCCCCTGAAGTGCAGTTCCAGGTTGGTAACTGCAGCAGCATCTTCCTTTCGATGGCACTGACACCCCCATTCAAACCCATTTAGCTCATAGTGGTACCTGATACCTAAATGTAGCTGAAAGAGATCAAGAACTATGGGACTGCAGAGAGAAGCAAGCGCAGGCTGCCTGCCTACAGTTTGCTGTTGAGGTGCTCCAGGCTGGCCTTGGCCGCGAAGCCGCCGTCGAAGGCAGCGTTGAGCACCTCATCCAGGCAGGCGGCCAGCACGAAGCTCAGCTCCTGCCGCACGGGCGCCGCGATCTCCTCCAGGTCCTTCTCGTTCCTCTGGGGAAGGATGATCCTCTTCAGGCCAGCTCGGTGTGCTGCCAGCACTTTGTCTTTAATTCCCCCAACCTGAGGAGGAGAAGAGACACATGTATAAAAACAACGAACTAATAATAAAATGATCATCGTAACATCACATCAGGAGTTAAATTTTGAGGAAAGGTTCTGCCTCCCTCAGTCATTTAGGAAAGCAATTAAAAATGCAGTCAGAGTTGTAGCTCATCATGTGCTTAATGAGGGAAATATGTTAATATGCTACAGTATTCTTTCTGTAACAGCTAATAACCAGAGAAAAATACATTTAGGAGTGTAGTTACAAAAGAATCGATAGTGGGAAAGTCATTGCTTTTCAGGAATTTCTATAACAAAAATGGCCTTCACTCTGTTTTTTTTATATCACTGAAATCCTGCACCTGCATTAGAACAGAAGATTTTTCAAATAAAGGCAGTGTTAGATTTAGGGGGAAAAGAGTCCTAAGGCAGCAATGTCCCATGAAAAATAACTTGAGCTATACGACAAAATATGCTCAGCAAAGCAAACCCGTGTTCAGGAGTGGAGAGGCACTGAGCCTCCTGGCTGAGTTGCTAATGAGATATAAACAGGGGTTTAATTAGATTTTTTACAGCTGTAGCTTCTTCCCCCAAACTCCTCTCTATTCCTACAGACCATCTTAGAGCAGAAACTTGTAATTTTACAGTGCTTTAGAGAGAGGAAGGGCCTGTACTGCCGTACAAAGGGCAAAGCCTGGCTGCTGTGACACGGGCAGAGGTGACCCGTGATCCTCATGTGACCCACGGCTCCGGGCAGAGCTGCACACTCAGCAGCAAGGGCAGCCCCTGGCACAGCCCTGGCAACTCAGGCACTGGAACAGCAAGATTCCAGACTACCTTGGGGAAGGAGGAAAGTGTGGGTTAATATCTACAGGTCCCTTATCTCTGCACACAGCTTTAGCAGCTGGCACAATCAGGACAGGCAGACTGCAGGGCTAAGCCGGCTCCCACCAGTCCCTGCAGGGTGCTCCAGACCCCTGGCCAAGGGCCTGTCCTGTCACTCTGCCCCCACAGCCTCCCAGGCCACTGCCTGCCATGGCACCTCTGGTTCTGTCTCCTCTGCAGGAAACAAAAATCCTGTCCCTGATTTCCAGCTTCATCCTCCTCCTGTCCATCATTTGGCACGAGATGATAACTCCCATATTGGCTTCAGCCCCCGTGCCAGGCCCCACTGACACTTTGAACTAAACTGTTTGTCTGAACGCCTTCTCTGCCTTCATGCTTAGACAAAGCTTTATGGAAACCCCATCTGGCTGAGCTACAGCCAAGGATCAACGTTTAAGAGAAACCTAAAAGTAGCTCCATGGATTCAGGAGTAACCTGTATGCAGTTACTGTGAGAGCTTTAAGTCACAACTTTTCAAAGACACCAGAACCAACAGTCTGAGGAAGCACATTTAGAAACTGCAGTGCAGACTCAGAGCCACCTTGCATTTTAAGACTTTGAGGTTTCCTTTCTAAGTAGACATTGAATGTATTTTCCCAAAAAGCCACATCAAGGCTGGCTTTAGCTTGAGAGGCAAAGCAGAGGAGTGGGGCAGTCCTGCAGCAGCCTGGCCTCCTCCAACTGCACCAGCAGAGACCACATTGCTGCTAAGGAATGATCCAGCAAGGCTGTGGATCCACGCTTTTCTGAGTGGCTATAAACAGATTTTATATCCAAAATAGGGAGCATTAATACAACTCTCCAATGATGCTTACTGGAAGAACAAGGCCTCTTAGTGTAATTTCTCCTGTCATGGCTACATCTGAGCACACCAGCCGCCCACTGAAGAGTGAAGCAAGGCAGGTTACTATGGTAACACCAGCAGATGGTCCATCTTTTGTGACAGCTCCAGCTGGGAAGTGCAGATGGATGTCAGTGTTGTCAAGGAGATCAAAACTTCCAGAAGCTTAAGGAAAAAAAGAATGGTTTGCATGTTAAAAATCTAAACCCATTTTGTTCCTGGTCTTTATTCTAAAAGCCCACCAAGAACTAAAAGCCTTGGCACTATTTACTAACAGTAGGCTGAAAAAAACAACACAATATTGCAGAGGCCCTAGGAAAAAACAACAAAGAAATCCCAATGAGCTTTCCTACACCCAGATTCCCAGAAAAAACTGTAACATGATAACCAATAAGCTTGGCATTTGCATGCATTGGGAAACGAAGAGTAGGGATTAATGTGGAAACCAAGGAATTTCCACATAGAATTTTTATGTCCCAAACCATCAACGTCAATGTTCAGAGAACACTTCACAGAAACTCACAATTATAATCAAGTGGAACTCTTATTTATGTCCTTTCACCTGGAATGGAGTACATGGAGTGTAAACCAGAGAGGACACAGGTAATCCCTGCAGCATTTCATACATTAATTACATTTTGGTTTTTAACCTATCTAAACTTACACAAATAGTAGAAGATACTGGTGAATTATTTGCCTGATCAGCAGATGATCAATCTAGAAAGCACATTTCTACAAGTCCTGGGAGGTTCAGACAAAAAAATAGTTAAAATGTTCTTGTCCTATTGCACTGCAGTTCCACAGCTGCCATACAAACCCAACACTCTCAAAATACTAAAACTTAGACTAAAATACCTTTTAACAGAACCGTGTCAGAGAAAAGCTACAGACTTCCATATCTGTCTCCATCATGACAATACTGCTGGAAAGCTTGAGTGTAAAAATGAGTCAGAGGCAGTGTCTGCCACAACCAAGGAAAGCACCTTGGCACTGAGGCTGCCCACAACCTTCCAGGCTGGGGCAGGGAGACACAACTCATGTTCTGCCAGGCCACAGCCACCTTGGCTTGGCAGCAGCTGGGAAAGAACAACACAAATGCACTCTGGGGCTGCTCTCATCCCCAGGGTAGCACTGCTGGCCGAAACCCTTTCTCTGTACGTGTGCACAGCCCAGGTGACGCGGCAGGGGGCACCAGCAGGTCCCTGCCCTCACCGTTGGTCAGCTGGTATCTCTTGGCGTTGCTGCGCAGCCAGCTGATGGCCAGGTGAGCCGACTCCTTCATGACGTCCCCCAGCTGCCCGGTCAGCGTCAGCTGGCCCTCCCCTTCCATCCTGCTGGCTTCCACAAACATGATCTCCCCTCCCAGGGGCGTCCAGGCCAGCCCTATGGCCACCCCGGGCTGGTTCAGGCGCTCGGACACCTGAAGGGAAACACAGGAAGCAGTTTAGGAAACAGCCATTAAAAAAAATTGGAAAAACAATTCAATAGCTGGCTTTGAAACAACTGTACCCATCAAAACACTAAAGTCAAGCCAAGTGTCTGATCTGTTATATTTTAATTTATTATTTAATGCAGCAGTAGTTCTGGATAACACTAATTACACAACAGGAGCTGTATGTGGCAGCTTAGCTTAAGGCCATGGCAAACATGTAGGTGTGTCATTCTTGAAACCTTCCCTGCTCCCAAAAACACCTTAAGAATCTTTCTCCTCAAAGGACTCAAACTATTCAGTCAATCCTGACTGAATGTTTATGTGACTTAACCCATCTGCTGGTGTGTGTTTGCCCTGTTACTCCTGTGACAAAGCCACTTTTGCTCCCCAGTGTTCCCCACAAGCCTTTTTAAAGGTGGTGGCACTGCCTGAGCTGTGGCCAGCCAAGCCCCTGATGTTGTTCTCTGCAGACTTTTACAAACCTTTGGAACAGCAGAGGCATGACCAGCCTGTGTTCCCAGGCCAGGTGGGGGACACCTGACAGAGCCCCTTGAGGAGTTACAGCAGCCAGCAAGCAATCAGCAGCTCCAGTGGCAGCCAAGGGCAAGGAGCCCACACAGCCCCTCCTCCCCCTGCCTCTGCTGGGGCTCTGCCTTACCTGGGCACTGGCAGCAGCACTCTGCCCTTTGCTTTCATTAGCATCATTTGGCTAAGAAGGCTCTTTCTTTTTCTAGCATTAGAACTGTGTGTTTCACTTTTATGGTATCAAAATACCTCACCAAGCATTTTCATCCCTGCTAACATCAGTTTCTATATCCATTCCCTGTGTGTTATTAGTTACAGTGATTTACTCTGATTATTTTAGTCACTGCTTAGTAGCTCAGGTTAACAAAGTCAGCTCATCCTGGTCACACTGAAGTCCAACAAAGCTGGAACATTCCCCTGTGCACTGGAGACTGCTATTGTGGCAAACCATCAAAGGTGAGATGAACACAATTCACTGTCCACGCCCTCTCAGCCCAAAGCAGCCATCAACAAGGTTTATTGATCCGGGGCTTTTGTTTCAGTTCTTTTAGACTGTACTCTGGATCAACTGGAAACAGTTTAGAGGCCGTTTGAGAGCTCTGGGGCACAGCACAGCAAATGGGACAACAAATCAAACCCCAAATGGTTCTAACAGACTCAGCACAGGCTCCCTCCTCTATCCTCAGACTAGGCAGGTCCCTCTACTACTTTCACAAGTCAGTTGAGATCTGATAAGAGAAATTGCCTGTGTAGTAGGTGTTGATCACCTTTGGACCATTGTTCCTTGCCAAGCAACCTCTCCTGCTGTCCTGGAGAGAGACTGGACCACCCCCGCTGCAGGCTGAGCCTTTCTGAGCTTGCTGACAGGCACCCGTGGCTGCAGAAAAGCCCCTTGGAAACCCCCACACAGCCAGAGCCACAGAACCCCCAACACTCAGAGGAAAGCAGCCTGGAGAGCACAAGAGAGACCCACAAAGTGTTACAGGGAGCCCCACAAGACTGAATCGCTCCTGGCACCCCTGAATAATTTCTTCTCACCACTAGTCAGATGAATTTAAATTAGAATAAATCCTTTCTTACATTTTCTAAACAGCCTCAATTAAAAATGACCATTTGAATCAGCTGATGGCTGGTGATGTCTGTCAGGTGATGAAGATGCCACTGAGCAATGGAGTCTGGAGATCTGAGAATTTTTGTAGATGAGACCAAACCAGCTGTGATTTAGCTGTACCCTGAGTACATGAACATACTGTCAGATGCATTTTAGCTGCCTGGATACTGCAAAATTTAAGTCTTAACATTCAGCACAGTCATTTATTTTAGAGTATTTCAGGTTATCAGCTGCAGTTTTGGAACTACACCAAGTCAGTGCAATGGACCAGAAGCTGGCAAGTGCCTGATTCCCAATGGGAGATGAGAACCAGTTACTTGCTGGCCTTGAGCACATTTGTTTTCCTTCCACAGGTTCTCCCAGCCTGACTGTACCAACTTTTTTTCTTCTCTTCTGATTCATTCCCTGGCAGATCAGTGCTGGCAAAGCACATTTAACAGTGGCTTCCCTCTGAGGGAGGAGGATTTCCCAGAAATATCACCACAAGACTGACAGTTCTTAGACAAATATGCCAATCTAAACCTGTACTTTGGACGGGTTTTGCTTCTGAAAGACGCCCTGATGTTTTTCCCTGATTAAATGGTGCATGTCACAGGAAACAGAGCCATTCTTTTATGGCATCTGCACTTTCATTTCCTAGAACAGGCCATTCCCCCGACCTGCAGCTTCTGTCCCTTCAGCTCCACTCAAGTTATGAGGATAGAAACCAATCCTGATGGGCCTTCCTGTGGTGCCAACAACCTTTGGTACTCAAGCAGAATTAAGGGTTGAAAAAAAAAAGCTAAAAAATCCCACAATACATCAACTAAAATCCAAGCCAAAAATAGAAATAGTTTGTCATAAACCCACTGGATATTTTAGAAACCCTTTCTCCCAAAAGTGTGCCGTGCTGAAACATTTCATTAAATCATCTGCACTTTAAACTGATTAGATTATTCTTTCAAAGCCTCACTATGTGATTAATTCCAACATTTGTTCTGGAGGGAGACACGTAAGATTATTTATTTGTGATAAATGAATTAATCCAGCAAGTAGGAGCTGAATATTCTGTCCCACCCTCCTGCTGGGAGAGCTGTGCAGACAATAGCCAGGCAATGCCCTGGAAAGGTGAAAGATGAATCCCTGGCTCAGGAATTCCCTGAAGGACAACAGATCAATGAAGTCATGTCATGTTTCCAGTTCCATTTGCTCAGCCTCATGCAAGCACTGACACCGTGGCTGCCTCTTTGTGTCTTTGTTTCAGCTGCTGATAAATGGCAAAATGCAGGCCCAGGGTGAAGCTCTCGGGCCAGACCCAGAGAGGAGACCCAGGCTGACCCTACAGAGCAGAACCCACAGCAGCCAAGCTCAGAGCAGAAACTCTGCTCCTCCAAAGAACCTTGGGGGCACTTGAGAAAATTCTAAGGAATAACACATGAGTTAGGAAAATTCCTTAAAATAGGAGTTATGTTGTTATCTGAGCAATTTACATGGAAAAACCCAAAGTGTGTACTGAAAAATATTCACTCAATCAACACAGCAAATAGCACATGAAAAGAAATCCTGGGCTGCCTGGGGAACTGATCTGTGTGGATTCATCTCTACTTCTATTTATGCACTAAATTTGCCTTCTAAATATGGAAATGTTAAAAAAACCTTTTGAAACAGTAGTCACAAGCTTCAATCATTCTTATTTCAGTTGAGAGGCCAGCAGATCCATGAAATGCTTATCTGCAAATTTATAGCATCTGTAGTGGACCCCACAACAAATAAACAAAAACCCACCAAAGATAAGCCCCAGCTAGCACTCCTGTGTTTGTACACTTGAAATTAAGAACCACACTTTAATGACTTAATCCTACAGAAAAAAAGACAAAATAGCAGAAATTCTTTTCCAACACAGCCACACTACCAAATTTAAATGAATAATCAACTCCAGAAACAAAACTGACACCATGTGGGACACCTAAGAAAAGTCCCATATTAGCACTGAATTCTTACATTTGTGTCATCTTCCTGCTGGGTACAGAGGCTTCTGAGATGTGGAAAGAACAAAAGCTGCTGACAAGTTCAGTCATTTGCCTAAAGAGTAAATTCTCCTAATTTCTGGAAGTTAAAAACCAGATCACCAAAGAACCCTTGTGGATGCCCTCAGCCCAGAGCCACCAGGCCCCCTGGTCACTGATCCTCCCTGCCTGCCACTGGCCCAGCTCCCAGCAATCTCTGGCACAGCAATGGCACTGCCTCCTGCCAGCTGTTTCCTCATTTCTGCCTCTTCCTTTAAGAATCTCTTCCATGACAAAATCCTCATATCCAAAAGGCTCAATTCAGGTCTAAAAACTGATTCATTCCTTAACAATCATTCATTTTCTCCTGCTATCCCAATCATCTTGCCTCCTTTTTGCTCTTTAAGTCCCACTGGAAGTTTGGTCCTCTGATTTAGGAGAAAATAATTGTAAGAGGAAAGTTCTCAGAACCAGAGAACAACTGTCAGTGTCACTATCACCGGTGAAATGAGAATCCCAAACTAACAAACTACTTTAACTGATGGCATTTCTACAGAAAGGAGCAAAATACAGATGGGGGAAAGCAAAAAATCTGAAATATGCCTATTGAGGAGCAGAGCTGGAGGTGCCTGACTGATCATAGAACATTTGAATAGCTAAGAGTCACATTAACCTAAAGAATGTCTGAGAACTTCTGGTGCAAGCTGAAGTGGTTTGAATACCCCAAAATGCTGCCTGGCTTTAAGGAGGGATGAGGAGCAGTCCTTAGCACAGCTGCTGCAGAGACAGCATTCCTGGGCTCTACTTTTGGCTTCTTTCCCAAGACCACCAAACATCCCCCAAACAAAAGCAAAATTGTTTCAAACTGAAAAAACACCACCACATTCTTCAGCACTGCTGCAGGAATCTTTGCTAACAGAAAAGTCAGGGCACTATGTCATTTATGTACCCTCAATTAAAAGAAAAGAAAAGCTTTAGGTGAAAACACACATTGTGGAACATAAACAGTGCTGTTATTAACATATTTTGAAGTTATTAGCATTGTATAGACTCAGTTAATAGCAATAATCATATCAGCCAGAAACAGCATCAAACAGAAACAAATGAGGATGTTACCTCCATGTCATACATGGGGGGGCCCCAGGATATCTTTCAGAGCGTGGAAATCAATTAAAATTGGCATTTCAGGTGGCAGAGCCAGGTCAGCTGTGTCACTGATGGATTCAGGTTTGGCATCTTCTGTGACGTGTTCTTTGCAATCTAAGGGAAGAAAATCTAATTTAGCATTTGTAATGGTCTTTCCTAGACAGAGGAATTTTTAAAAAATTGTGACAGAAAAATAAAACATGCAATGAAATGCTCAGTAAGTTCAGGAAAATGTGCTCAAACCATCTCTCACAAAAATCTTGTCAAATTAAAGATAATATGGCATGAAATGTAATTATTAAGCTTAAATATGTTCTAAGTGTTCATCAAAGATAAAATTTAATCTAGAGCACTGACAGAGATGCAACTCATCAGCTTAAGTGCATTTTAAACTAATTCAAATAGCAAAACACATTAGGCTCATTTAAGACTTTACATTTTTCACCAGATTTGTGCAGAAAACCAGTATTTCACAGAATCAGAATAGTTTGGGCTGTAAAGGACCTTAAAGCTGATCTTGCTTTGGGGTCTTGCAGGGACACCTTCCACCATCCCAGGTGGCTCAGAGCCCTGTCCAAGCTGGCCTTGGACACTTCCAAAGGATGGGGCAGCCACAGCTTCTCTGGGAGCCTGTGCAGGGCCTGCCCACCCTGACAGGAAAGGGTTAATTCCTGCAGGAGGAGCCATGTGCAGGCTGGTGTAACAGAGAATGTGCAGCTGAACAATTCTGGGGGCAGCTCTGACACTGCAGGAACTCCTGTTCCTTTCTGAGTGTTTACAAGTGTGCCCCAGCACAGAGCACCTGCAGGGCAGCCCCTGCAGCACAGGCTCTGCTGGGACATTGCTCATGTTGGTTTTTGTCTCCTATGAGTTTTAGGGCTTTAGTCAGGCATAGAAGGGTTTGGGTTGGAAGGGACCCTAAAGATCACCAGCCCAAGTCCCCACCACACACAGGGACACCTTCCACCTACTCAGGCTGCTTAACTCACAAAACTGACATCTCCTGTCTGTTCAACAGCCAGCTCAGAACAGAACACATACAGGCCTTGTGCAGTGGAAGAATCTCAATTTTGGTGTAACAGCCTGTGGCCTTTGTCTTGAAATACTACACACACAGAGGGCTCTGCTCTTCTCTTTGTTGAAGGAGATATTGCTATGGTGCCATGCTCAATAACCAGCAGCAGCAAAAAATTCCTCCAAGGTCCAATTACCAGACATTTTCAGAACCACCTACAGGCAGGATATACTCTTGAGGAAGGGCTATAAACCCCCAGCAGCCTGACACTTTTGAATGCAATATACTCAGGTGTCACCCAGGAGGGACCAACAATTAAAGCAACAGTTATGGGTTCAGAAAGGGGCTCTTCCCTTCCTTCACTCACAGCAGGAGTGGATTTCTTACCTGTACAGTGGCTTCCTTAGCAGAACTGCCTTCAAATTTCTGTTTTCTCTTTTTATACAGAAGTGAACTATGGTATTCACAGGGAATGCCCCAACGAAGGGAGAAATGATGAGGAGAACTCCATTGGTATCAGAAGGCTAATTAATGACTTTATTATAGTATATTATTCTATACTATATTACACTATATTACATCTAAAGTGAATCTGCCAAGCACTCAACTCTGCACACACTGCACAGAGACTCATGACTGTCAGCCCACAGTCCTGACACACACACACACACACACAGCTGGCCCTGACAGGCCAAGGAAACAAGACACCATCACTGTGGGTAAACAATCCACACTGCATTCTACTTTTGCACGACACAGGCACAGCAAATGAGATAAGAATTGTGTTTTCTTTGTCTGAGGTTCAGAGAATGTGAAACCCAGAAATATTCTTGGGAAGAACTGTGCCTTGCTTTTCTCTGTGAAGAGAAATGTGGTGCCAGTGAACTGTGATGGGAACCATGGCAATGCCAAGTTCACCCCAGCCTGCAGAGGAGCTGTTTGCATGGCTGAGCTCCAGAACTGGCAGGCCCTGACACTGCACAGGTACCCAGGAACTGGGAGCAGAGGGACAATGCAGGCAGGGAATCATTTCCCCACAGATCTGATCCAGGTGCAAGAGGCCTATCAGCATTTCTCAAGAGCCCTAAGCAGTGTTTTAGTGAAGGATCTCTCAGAGAAATGAAGAATGCTTGGACAATCCAGCTGTTCCTGAGGCTCTGTGGCCCTCTCAGGCAGTGCTCCCTGCCCTGGGGCTGTCCTGCACACACAGAGTGAGGACTTTTGTTCCCAACCCCAGCCCAACACACATCTGAAGTCTGTATGACACAGCAGTGTACACTGAGCTTCAGGACTCCTGCACAGATTCTGGATCCAAATATGGGTTGTTTACTTTCTTTGACTTCTTTCTAATTTTAGTTTGAAAAGGAGCTTTCTGGTTCTTCCCCTGCACATCACTGCATGCACAGTAACTGAAGATCCAAGAGTACAAACAAGCACAGAAAACCACAAATCACTGATCTAATCTATTCACTATAACATGAAGAGGTGGTCAGTGGTGCAGAAGCAATTCTCAGAAGGGATGAAGGAGGATGTCTCCTTTCACAAGATACAAACTTTCCTGTTACTAGTGCTGATACATAAAGACCATTTTACAGATAATTTTTTGACTGTGCAATTCTCACTAATGCCTTAAGAGAGCATCAAGGAAAACATTCCACATCACCATTAACACAACAGCAGCACCTCAGCTTTCATTCAGGACTCCAATCTAAGAGTTCTTACCAACAGCCACTAATCTTTCATTGTCCAACCCACTGCTCCATGGCTAAATCCCATTCCTCTGCTGCAAACACTGCCTTAGTCAGATGCCTCCTGTTGTTCCAGCATGTCTCTCTGCTTTTGTTAAACTGCTATTTTTGTACATAACAAACTCAAAGACATAAATACTGGCAAGTCTAGGAAGCTTGACCCTGCATGCTATTCTTGCAATTCAGACTGCAATTTCAGTGCTATTTGATAATCTGAGATGCAATCCATATTTCAAAGCAAAACTGAGTTTTAAACCAGCTGCTTATGTTCTGTACCATGATTTTACTGCCTAACAAACACAAATGTATTTATTTCATCTAGCTCTGTATACAGCAGAAGAGACAAACTCCTCATAAACAAATCAGGGAATTTGAGGCCACCTGCCCCATTAAAAGAATCAGAAACTCTCTTCTATATCTGATCTAATGAGTAGATCCCGTTTTATGATCTGTAACAATAACAAACTCCAGACCTTTTCCAAAAATGTTAAACTAAATTCTGTCACTATCTAATTTTCTGTAAAAGCAGTGATGTCCAAAATGTAATTACAAACTCTAACTTTTTCTTTGAAGGAAAAAGCCATCTCTATTTATCATCTTTAAACAGGTGCTGACTATGAGGAATCTATGCAGACAAAAGTAATTAAGATTTCCACTAACAATGACAAATTGTGTTCCTTACCTTCCCCAGACTAACAGCCATAAACCACAGTACAAGCTAAATGGCATAGTTATCTAAAACAAGACACTAAAATTCAGGTTTCCAGAAACAGAACTTCTCATTAGGACAGCAGCTTAATCATCTTACACTTTGAGACAAGTTGGCAAAATAAACTAAAAGGTCAAAAAGTGCCCTCAGCAGAGCTCCAAACTGCACGAGAGGAACCACCTGCTGCTCTGCTATTACATGTCTGCTTACACAAAAGCAGCATGGTATTGAGTTGTTTTAACATTTAAAAATTGTAATACTAAAAATAAACAACACATAACCCTCCCCAAGTAACCAAAAATAAGTTCAAAAAACAACCAACCAAAAAAAGACTGTTTGTAAAATTTTCCAAGCAGAATCTGCAGCTACTCAAAGATCACAATGTTCTTCAGAAATCTGTCTTTGCAAGTTCCCAAAATAAAACTACATCTCACATGTAAATAATGGATTTGTAAGATAATGGACTCCTGAGAAAACATACTGACAATGAACTATTAAATGTAATTAAAGATTTAATGTTAATAGACATTTCATGGCACCAAGATTAGACTGCTGCCTTCTAATGAAAATGAGAGAATACAAAAGTCTAAAACTTCCTCAACATGTAGCAAATTCTCATCTCCTCACAGAACAGATTTAAATTAAACACTAGCAACACAAGTCTAAACCCAAAGATTTCTAGCCACACTTCCTGACCAAGATAAAATTTTATTATCTTTTAATTGCCACCAGACTTGAAACCTTGTCCATCATGCTGATGCTCTTTTTTATATCTCTGTAGCAATTCAGCGAATCAGTGTTATGTTAAAAACTACTTTAAAATGTTAGGATTCTACTTTCTTTCTTTCTTTCTTTCTCATCTGACTTAGCAGCAGATGCTTCAGCACACAACAGACAGACTCAGAACTCTTTTGGTCCCTTCAAAGTAAAAACCCCCAGAAGTGCATTTAGGTAAAGAAGGATGGGATTGCTTCTGCTGACAACAGTTCACATTCAAAGGCAGCCATAACATCAAACTGCTCCCTAAAAGCAACATTCCACTGCCAAACTTAAATCTTATGCACCAAACTTTTAGGAAGTGTTTCTTTAGGAAGGGAACAATTTCCTGGGGCCCTAATCCTGTTTGAAGTTACTTACATGCTCAAATTTAATGCTATGTGCATTTCTCCCCACAGCACCAGAAAAGTTCTCTTTCCACAAAAGAATTACATTCCATCATTAGTGACCTACAATAACAATGTGTACTGGAAACACTTGAAGGTGAGGTGCTCATGCAGGAATATTTAGATAACTTAACATGGAAAAATGACACTTTAAAAATTAATTTGTATTCAAGCCAAACTTCTCAGAACACTTATGTCTTTTTGACCTCCTGCAGAGAAGTCATTCCAAGCAATTTTCAGAAATTTCAGAAAAAGGTCCACATTGCAGAGCTGGAAGCTCTCTAAGGTCAGCAGAGCTCAGACCTGGGTACCTGCAGTCACTGATGCTCAGCAGATTTCATGTGTCAGTTCACACTGACCACTTTGGTCAAATTTGCATTTAATTTAAAACCAAATGTTTCATCCACAAGGAGTGTAACAAACTGCTCTGTATTGCTGGGTTATGGAAATATTGAAGTATGTTTAAAGCCTTAGTTTCAACATAAACACAATCCTCATTTCATCACTTTTGCTTCTGAAATATTACCTGTCCTAAATCTCCCTTTGGGTCTGAATTAGACAAATTGTTTTTTACCCTGGGTTTCAACTGCTGTATCATGACATGATGCCTTAGTGCACAGTTGCTGCATTGTATTCTCAAGGCAGTTGCACTAAAATAGGAAGGAGAGTTTCACATATTTTTGTGACTTCTAGAATTTCTTGTAGAGTCAAAAGACTCGAGGAGTGTCTCCTAAATCTGAGCTAGTGTTTCAGTGAAAGATCAGCCAGCATGGCTGTGCACAGGGCTGACTCCCCAGAGAGCTCTGAAAACGCTGAAAAAGCTCCCTGTGCACACTCCACAACTGACACAAAGCAACATTCCTGCACTCACCAAGCTCTCCAGAAAGCTCAGGAGTTCCAGGAGCAGGGAGGCACTCCAAGCTGCCCGTGCATTTCAGGGCTGCATTTCTGGAAGTGCTGAACCCAGGCTCAGTCTCCAGCTGTGCAGGGCAGTGCCCTCCCTTCCCAGAGCCACTGCCACACAGGGGCAAAAGCCTCAACTTGAGCAAAGCCTTGGAAACAGCTGCTCTCCCTGGAGGTAATAACCTGACTGAATCGATGGAATGGTGGAAGGCTGTGATTCTACCACCTGGTGTCCTTAACTCTTACTACAACCCCAGGCAGAGGCACTCAGTTGAATTAACAGCACCGTGGCAGGATTTGCTATGCTCTGGATCAGGTAGAAATTCTGTTTTAGCAAGCAAGGGAAGCCTGCATGTGCCCTCTCCTAGTCACAGCTCAAGGCACACTAACTGCAGAGTGTCAGTCTCTCATCAGCAACACACAAATGCAGGAAGCAAAAATGACTGCCAGGAATTTTTATAGAGATAAAGAAAAAAAATTCCAGAAATTATTCTAAATGAAACTATTAAGGGATGAGAACTTGATTAACTAATCTTCCAGAGTCATTCATTATATGAAATAAAAATTCATCATCATGATGCACAACTGCACAAATGTCCACTAATCAACAGGAGGAAAAAAGGCCAAAGAAATCAATTTAGACTACAAGTCCCATTATTTGCATCAACTTGCAAGTATTTGGAGATATTTACAAGCTTTGTTTTGAAGACTTAGTTGTTTCCAACCTACAGAATGAAAATAAAAGTATTTTTTAAAAGGCTCCTACTCTCACACACTCCCAGGAAATGACACACTGTAAAAACACACCAGGGTGTAAGCACAGTGTCAGTACAAAATAAAACCCACTTTCCACATTGCACTGTTCTGCACAGAGTTTCACTGCAGAGACACCTGTCCCTCAGACTGCCTTTTATTAATACACCTTTTTCTTATGGACAGTTTTCACTTCAGAAATACAAGGCAACTCTTCACAGCTCATTTTTTTCTTAACTCCAAACTGGGTCAACCAAAAATGCCAGCATTTTGCTCCCTTCTGAAGCACTGGGGCTGCTATTTTCACTTAGCTTTGGTAAGTTGCAAGTCCAGAACTAATTTTAACAGTGTGTAATTTTAACAGTGTAAATACCTCAGTTGCAAGCACAGTGCTAATTTTAACATGGTAAATAACTCTCTCACTGGATTGAGATGTCTAGTACAGTTCCTTTTTGTTACCTGCCTTAATAATAAAGTGTTTCTTCTTACAGTACCAGGAGTTGTGCTCTGAACCTACCTCTTGTCTATTTTAGCAGAATGCTTGAAGAGCAGAACATCTCTTTTTATTCAGCAGCTGCATTAGACCTCTGAACCACATTTTAGACACAGCTACCTCCTTTGCAAATATGACTTGTCAAAGTTACCATGCAGAAGGTGCAGTAGCCAGGACACCTGGTACTGCCTGGTGCTGCTGAGCTGGGCCAGCACAGCCAAAGGCTCAGCACTCACAACCACAGAAGCATCAACAAGTCAGTGTTTGACTTCAAAGTCCATCAGAGCACAGAAGGTACAGGACACACACACAATAGAAAAGGAAAGCATTGGTAAATGTCTTAAAAGCTCTGCCTTTTAATGGAGATGAGATGATTTAAACTGCAGGATTGCTCATGGATTCAGTCACTGCTGCTGTGAGAGCTCACTGCCTTTAAGCCAAACGTTCAGAGAAAACCAAGCTGAACCTGCTTGAGCAAACACTGCCAAATTCAATGTTCTTATATTACAGTTTTCACAGACATTACAGTTATCCCAGAACACTCAACTCACTTCATCCTTCCCCCTCCTATTTCCAGACTAGAAAGAGACCTGCCTTTACTGGTGAAGCAGTTACCTGGGTATTTTTGCTGTTTGAGAGTTTTGTGTTTAGTTTTCTTTCAGTGTGTTTGATGACTGGAAATGATAAAACACTGTCTGTACATATGGGAGACAAGAGCAGACTAACTGAGGCTGAGAAGTTACCAAAGCTTCGAGAGACTTTGAACAAGCATGGTCTTAAAAGACACATAAAAAGAATTCTAATTTCAGAGCCCTTCAAGCAGACAATTTTTTTAGTGTACAACAAAATAACCAGATTGAGTTCTGAGCTAGTAGGAACTACAGCCATGCTTAGAGAAGAAGTGAAAGATTTGCATTAAAAAACCTAGGAAGACATACACAAATCATAACTGCATCTCTAGGACATAAAACGGATGCACTGAACTTGTCAATTACCAACTCAGCAGGCTGAAACGACTCAAATTATGTCCTAAGTCATAATTCAGCACTAAAGCTGCACATAATAACATTGTCACACTATCTGCCAGGCTTTTGAAAACAAGAGTCCTTAAAGCAGAATAAAACAGGAGGAAAAGTTGCTACACTAGCTTCCTAGTGACTACATTAGAAGCTCCCTTTTTAACAAAACATGCCAAAGATACACACCTTCTCCTTCCCCCAGCTCAGCACGATCTGGCTTTGCTTCTTTGTGCTGCCCTTCTGCCACCTTCACAGCCACTGCTCTGCAAATGGCTCCCAGCTTCCGATCCAGGGCTCGCACTCCCGCCTCCCTCGTGTACCTGGGGAGACAAGAGCTGGGCTGGGCTCTGCAGGACAGAGCTCTCTGCAGTGGAAACACACTTCTCACTGACCACACACCACAGAAATGGCATGGCAAAGGGACCAAAACCTTGGGCTGCTCTGGTACTTAGGAAAAAAAGAATTTGTTTTTATCAAAATAATTGTGGTTGCTGATAAAACTGCAGACTAATTACTGAGTGGGAAGACATGACTAACAGCTGGTGTCAAACCTTCATAAAATGCTAAGCAATGTCCAATACCACTGAGCTCTTCCTGGATGCATTAAAATTAAAAGGAAAAATTATTTTAAAACTTAAAATATATAACTCAGTGGAAGTTGAGGAACTGGCCATAAAAGAATATTTTGTTTTAGTCTATGAACTAAAAAGAAGCACCAGGCAGTAACACTACACAAAACAGCCAAAATACTGGTCATAAAATACTTCAATTCATTGAATCAGTACACTTTTTCATTGGAAATGAGCTGGTTTCAAGTTCCAAAGATGTTTTGATCAATACATTTGCTGTCATGTCTAACAAAAACCCCAGTTCTAATGAATAGAAGCTATTTAAAAATCCTGTACTTTAATTTTTTAAGCCTAATTCAAGATCTAAACAAATGTACCCATCAAGTCACAAGGGAAAAAAAGGAAGCCTAGTTTCCATTTTTTGTACGAAAATTATAGAAATATAACTTGGTTCTTTAAACTACATGTTGTCTGCTGCCAGGGCCATGGCTTCACACAGTGCAGCCGCACCAGCCTCAGGTACTCCTGTTTATTCAGGGCCTTGGCAATTGTGTCAGCACAACTGACTGTGAGCCTCACCTGGGGAGCAGGAGCAAGGGATTCTCTACAGAAAGGATGTTCTCTAGAGAAGGTAAGAGCTAGGGAAAGAGCAATTCCATAAGCTACCAACTGTTGAACTGCTGAAGCTATTAAGGACAATACATATTAAGATATATTTGTATTACCACTTCATAAACTGATTTATAAAAGAAGGTATTTACACTGAAAGCAATGAACCGATTTACCTGGTAATTATGCCCAGAGTGGTTACTTGGGGAATCTGTATTTGCTGTGGAGTCAGACCATGTAGTTCAAGCTGTTTAGGAATCAAGTGTCTATGTGCAATTTCAATTTTTTCTTCTTGTGTGTATCCTTCAAAAGAAAAAAAAAAAGGCATTTATGTATTTATTAATGATCTTTTTGCTTACATACTACAACATAATCAAATTTCTTATCTTTTACAATTCTACCTGATTGAATTTAGGAAAAGGCCTCCCCCAGCTATAATCTACAAGGCTGTTGGTATGATCCTTTGTGGCTATTCAAAACTTCACACAAACAAGAAGAGAATTTTAGTGTTTCAAAGACCCCTTTCTCCATTGGAATCTTAAAAAGATGCATCAGCCAAGTGACCATTAGAATATAAACGAATCAGTGAAGGAAAATATCATTACAGAATGTATCCATGTATCACCATAGACCTGGAACTGCATTTTCCTGAGTGCTAAATACTTTTAAACCATTTTCTTGAGTGCTAATACAATGGTAAATACTATCCTTGTGACAGAGGCCACAGGAGAGGCATCCTGCCTTGTCCCTTCTGATGACCCCAGCCATGCACTCCAGACTCCTGGCAGGCTTTCCTTAAGGAGCTGCCTTTCATTTCAGCAGGAACACCCCAACCTTGTTTAAAGACCTGCAGCAGCCATGTCATGAAGGCACTGCAGTGTTACCTGGCACCTGGATAACCTCCATTCTGTCCAGCAGGGCAGGTGGGATTGTGGCTGTAGTGTTGGCTGTAGCTATGAAAAGCACTTGGGACAGGTCAAAGGCTACATTTAGGTAGTGATCAGTGAAACTGTGATTTTGTTCTGGATCCAGGACCTTAACAAGAGTGAACACAAAAAAGTCACACAATTGTTCATTCAGAAGTAAATAAAATATGCACATTTTTATTATATTCCATTTGGATCTGTCCCATCTGACTTTACAGTAATGAAATACATTATGGCTATCAATAAATCCTGGCCTTGCCTGGATTACTCTGTGACTACATGTCACATCACATGTACAGTTCAAAAAGCCACTTCCCCTGACTTGTTGCTGCCCCTTTCTAGAGGAGCTGCAGCATTTCTCCAGCCATCAAGCACCTTCCCTAAGCTGCATCTCCATGACCTTTCACACATGGCAGAGTGGTCCTTCAAGGACTCCCAGCAACCTTGGAAAAGCAGTCCACGTGGTCCCATGGAACAAGGAGAATTCTCCCAAGTGATCCCTGACTCCAACCCTCACCTGCTGCTGGCAGCTCTTCTTACTAGAAGCTTACTTCTTACTCCTACACCAGCCTGTGAGATCTCTTTTGTGAGACCAAGGGGAAAACACAATCCCAGCCTTAGCTGCTGTCACAAAATCAGCTGCCCCGCTCTTTCTGCTTTGTCCAGGTTTATTACTAAAGGAGGAGTACAAGTTCTTATTGCCCACGACATCCCAGGCAAGCTCTGACCCTTGGCAAGCCCTGGCCTTCCCAACACAATTGTTTTTCTTTTTGCTCCAAAACAATGCAGACAAAACTGAACAAGCACTGCAGAACAAAAACACAGTCTGACCAACCTCAAAAATCTATTGAGCAAGTAGACCTAGGGCTTCAATAGCTGTGTTGTCTTCCTATTGTTTTTAGTACAACTTACGTGTGCTAATACAACACTTGCCTAGATTTAAGATTAGGTGCTAAATATTCAATACATACATGGAACATGAGGGTACTGAGATGCTGTCTTGTAGATTTTTTAACAGTGCCAAAAATGGCAAGGTCATTGTACACAGCAATGTACCCCTGGCTCCTGTATCACCTGAGAAGCACCTTTGCTTCACATCCCCTTGAAGTGCAGCCACACTCTTCCTTGCCACAGGATGAATGATAATGCTACACCCACACAAATAATTCTCATGTCACAAATAATGGGGCCCATGCATCTCCTGAGAAACAGCACTCCACTGTCAAAATAACTTGTCTGCCTACACCCAAATGAATGCACACAACCTGAATTATAGCCAAGAACAGTGTTGATAATTAAAAAACAACAACTGAATTTGGGGACTTCTTTGTTGGTTATAAAGAAACAATTCTGAATTTTCATTACTCTTCAATTCTCCTCAGGCTTTGAAAAGTGAAAAATCTTTTCAAAAAATTAATTATGAGAACCAACTTAAAAAATTATTCTATTACAGAATGCCAGAATCACAGCTGACTTTCCTAAAAATCAGAATACGTTTGGATTTTATTTGGAAGAGCTGCAAAGATTTAAAAGCAGTTACACATTCCCCTTAATAGTGAAATCTTAAAACATACTGAAGCATATGCTCCAATTCTGAACCTAGAGCTGGAACTCAGTGAATGCCATTGTGCACTGGCTCTAAGCTATTCAAAAGCTTTTCTTACCCTCTTCAGCAAGAAGCTGCTGTCATTTACTCCCTTCTTTACAAACAAAGGCAAAAGGCCTTGAAAAATCCTGACAAGCCAAGTCCACTGATACATAATTCAGAGCTGTGCCTTACCTCAGCCAGCCCCCCAGCCCAGCCCTAAACCACAGGGAGACACAACAACAGGCAGGGGATGCAGCACAGCAGCTACAAACTGGCTTCAAAACAAGCAGGTCTATACCAAATATTAGCTTCCCACTCAAAGTCTACTCTAGCAAATTTTTCTAAACTGTTTTAAATAGCTAATCCTAATTCAACTTCTTTTTTTTAATACTAATATCTCCACAGAATTCTAGTCTATCAGCTGAAGTGTTTGCAATTCCAAAGCTGCTGAAAAACAATGTATTCTAAAAGACCAAATTGGCATTTTGACACATTTATTTACATGCATGCTTCTCTCTCCTTCTAGTCTGCAACTAGAAATCCTTATGAACCCTACTAAGTGCCAAGCTGGTGAGTACAATGTTATTTATGAAGAAATACAAAATATTGATGCTGAACTCACACGTAAAAATACTATCCAATAAAGATAAAGAAAACTGTAATCCAAACCAACTTGGATTATATCTAAAAATGTGAATTATCTGAGATTTTTTTACAAGGGCTGGAGATCCTCTGGACTGATAATTCCTTGTCACGGTAACTATTTTTTAGAATAAGATACAAAGCAATGTCCTGCCTCTGTATTTCAAACAGACTTTCCAAAGCAAATAGAACTGTTCTTCAGTTAGGTATCTGTGCTGAAGTTCAAGCTCAAAAGTCTTCCAAGATACTCAACTAATACAGAAATATGAAGTACAAAAAGAACATTCAGTGCACAAAATATCTTGGCTAATTTATGACAGATAGCTCACATGCATACAAAGGCTTCTCTGTAACAGCTTTTTATTACCACAAAATCCAGAATAAATTCCATGAGCGTTTAATTGCCTGGCTATGCTCCTGGTCTAATTTCCCTGCATACAAATAGTCACTATCAGGCACTTGGATCCATTTCTGTTTTCTTCTGGTTTTAACAGAGGTCATCTAAATTTAGACTAAAATATTCCTTTGTTAATGAACAGTAACTGGAAATAGGAAGACATTCTGTCTTGCTGAAGCAACAGCTCTGCAGAAGCATTAGAACTAAACACATATCCAGCAATTAGAAAGCACCAAGCTTTGCTCCCAAGCTCACAGGGATGGCAGTTTTCTTCCTGAATATGCCCTGTTGTGGACAGCAAGAATTTAACACACCTACACACTAAGGAATAAAGGATGTGCCTTTCATACTTAATGGTGGCACTTAGCACACAAGCAGCAGTGTGAACAGCAGATGCAGCAGTTAGGTGACCACTGCCTACTGTTTGCTCTCCAGCATAACCCCCACCTCTGCTCCCTCCAGATGGACCTTCCAACCACAGAAACCACGAGAAGCAGATGAAAATGAGGCTATAATGTCCAGCCATGAGACATCTGTCCATTAGAAGAGGTAAAGCACCTGCTTCGGGATGTTTAGCCAGCAGCAGAGAGATAGAAAGATCTCACAGGGGAGCAGCCCAGCCATGGTTAATAGAGCAATTACTTCTCCAGATGCAACTAATGGGCAATTAGCAGGGCTTACATAAACCCTGCAGCCCAGGCAGGCAGTGGGAAGTGAATCTTATGAGGCTTAGCTGGAAAAATTCATGACAGGAGCAGAGCTGAATATCCCTGAGAATGTGGTTTTAAGAGATGGAAAACAGGAACATCTCAAAGCAGCAACAAAGTACCAGAATTCCAACACAACCAATAAACAGGTATTAATTAAATTTGTTTGCCTTCACAAATGACACAATAGAAAACCACAATTGTTCTCCACTGAAGGGCAGGGAATGAAAAAAAATTATAAAACCCAGTAAAGGTTGAATAAAATTACCAATATTAATCTACAGATCTAGATTCACGATTGGAACACTCTTTCCAAGGAATTCCAAATCATTGTGTCTGCATAGCAAACAACAGCCAGCTAAATAGAAAAAATTGATTTTCAGGTATTTTTATCCATTCATTGACTAGAATTAGGACAGCTTAGTTCAAGTACCTAAAAGACAAATGACAGGAGAGGTATCAGCAAACTTAGAAACAGAGAGCATTACACTTTCAGCAAACTGTAAATAAAATCCCTCAGAGGAATAGCACAAGGAATAATGTATTTCTTACACTTCTCTGCTTGTTTTCTTTGCACTTTGAGGCCCTTCATGCACCCTAAAAAAGTGTACTACACTCTTGGTAAATGCACAGGTAAAGGACCATAACTGTCATTTTTCAAAGCTAAAGAAGTGAAGCCATGCTATTTGCTAGCACATTTAAATTACTACTAGTTCATGTTAACATGCAAAGATCAAAACAGAGCTCTCAAACCACAGCCTGTTCATACACTGATTTTCAAAGAACTCGTTGGCCTTGTCAAAACAGTAATTTTCCACTATCTAGCAGGAAGAAAATAATGACGTTTGTAGGAAGTCAATTGACACTTCATTTGCAGAATGTCATACAGCATCCAGATGAGCTCATGACACCTTAATTTAAGTAGCATTTTTCATATTTAAATCACTGCATTAAGCACTGTCAGTCAAGAGAGTCATTAGAATGACTCGGTAGGCAAATACAATCAGAACCACTTTCACCCCCACCTGCTAAAGCTACCATACCTCAGGTGTGACAACTGAGATGCTTCTAGGATTATGCCCTAAGTCACTTCTGTGACAGCCAGCCAGGCTAGCTCAGATAATGTGGGTATTCTTTACTAATGCCTCTCCCTTTGACTGAAACAGGTACAGCACCATGCCAGAAGCAGTGCAGCTGCAACAGTGGGAACATGGCAGCCCCTAGGGCAGAGAGAACACAAAAGAGAAGGCAGGGTGTAAAACTACAGCAGTACAAGGAATCTCTAAGCATGCACAATCCTAAAACCAGCACTGTGCATTAGTGCTGCATCTGCCCTGGCACTCCCAACAATTCAGCCTGGGCCAGCCCCGCTGTGCCAGCACCTCCCTCATTCTCTCCTGTGCCATCCGTGCTGGCACAGGAACATGGACACAGCCTTCTTCTGCCCAGGGAAGGGCAATGCTTTGTCTCTCCCCCACACCTGAGGACATGCTCCTGCCTCTCTCCAAAGCAAAGAGAATGTTTTATTCTAGCAAACTGCTAGAACAAAAGCACTGAATATGCACAAATCAGTGGAAAAGGGAATTGTAATGGGATATCACGTCACACTCCAGAAATGGAAATTGGGATGAAGGTTCTGACAACTCCTTACTGCTGTCTGCAATGATGCATGAAGCTTGCAAGGCACAGGTCTCAATTTATCTTCCTTGTGATCACTCCAGTTTTGGCCTCCTGAAAGCCCAACTAACCTAATTAATAATACCTCAACACTTGATGAGATTTACAAAATATTCCAACAGTATCTCATTCACCAAAGTCATCAACTGAATCTCCAGAATGTTGTGTCTTTAAGCAAATCAACTTTGACAACTCTAAAACCTTCATGATAAAATAACTGTAATATCTGCTTCAAAATTAGAGCAATTCATATCTGAGTGCCAGAAGTTCAGAAAAATGCACTCATGGAAAACCTGACTCTCATGGAAAGCTAACACTCATCACACCATAATCAGCCAAACACTCATCACCATAATCAGTCAAGGAGTGGGAATCTGTGACTTACATGAAAAATCCAAGTTCAGAAAGTTAACTGCAACACAAATTAAAGAAATGCTCCTAAGAGAACATGCATCTAGTCCGTATTATGCACTGGGTAAACTGCTTAGCTCCAATATAAGCTGGTACCATCAAGAGCTTCAAAAATACATTTAAGTTGTTCCAAGAAAGAAAGGGAAAACTTGAGGAGGTCTGGTTACTGTCTAGATCCTCTACAGTTCTTAGCTAACAACATTGATCATTAAAAACCAATGTCTTGAAGTCCCCAAATAAGTGATGTTCAGGACTTGAACACTATTTAAATACAGAAAACACCCCAAAATCTTTCCTTGGGTTCAAGTACAGCTCACTGAGATTTCTGTTACTTAGCCACTGTGTAACAGCATCTGCACTGTGCCCAAGGAACTGACAGGAACCCCCCATGTCAGAACTCAGCAGCTGATATTGGAATATCAGAACAGAGCTGGCACTCTCAGACCTTCTTTTGTACAGTGAATCTTCTGAGTCCAGTTTAATTCTTTTAAAACTCAAATGAAACAATGCTTGCAGTTTGACACCTCTTACCTCAAGCAAGGCTGCTGCAGGATCCCCCTGCAAGCTCTTTGCCAGTTTATCCACCTCATCCAAGAGGAAAACAGGATTGTTCACCCCGACAGTCTTCAGCCCATTGATGATCCTGCCAGGCATGCTGCCCACGTAGGTGCGCCTGGGAAGGAAAGGGGATGGGGAAACGGGGGTGACACAGGCAACAGGAGCAGCAACACCAAAGATATCACTAATAAAACTCCAGGCAAAATAGGAGAACAAAGAGCACTTCAATAATTCTTGCTTTTTTTGCAAAAATTTGTGGAATACTTGATAAAAATATGGAATATACAACCGAGCTAATACAAGCAATTGTAACAGCAGATGAAAATTTGAGTTCCATGGTGAACTAGCTGGTCTGCAAAGATAATAATTTACATTAAAGTGTATCCAAACTTTATAGCTTGTGGACATCTTTACATCTTCCAGTACCAGCATCCTTGTACTGTAAGAACAAGCAGAAGCAGATTTGGAAACCTCATTAATAAAAACATTTTCATAATTACAGTGCTGGGATTTTGTCATCACAACAGAGTTCACACAGCAGGTTACAAAAGAGAGCAAAATTCCAATTATGCTGAACTGTCAATGTCCCCTTGACAGCATGGTTTAATAAACACCCACCAAAAAGAACAGTATTTACTGTCATTTCAATATAAAGTGAAAAGCTGAACACTGCAATGAAACAAAAAATGACGAATTTGAATTTATTTAGCAAATCAGTAAAACCTTTTTTCCATAACACACACAGAGCAGAACTACATTTTACAGATGTATACAACCCCTGTTTGCTGCATTTATCACACTCATTCCTGCTTGTGCCATAACTACTCAAAGCACTATAATTAAGAGCATGAAATTCTAAGAAGAAAGAGATACACTAAGTGCTGAATTACATATCTAGCTCATGACCCACAAAGCAGACAAGCAGAACAGGCCTGCTTTGCCACAGGATCTGGTTCACTACTGTCCAAAATAAACAGGATGACATTTACAAACATGAAACCAAAAATACCATGGGACTAATTTCAAAAAATACTAGAGATGACTTTAAATATATAAAAAGCCCCCAAAAACCAACAAAACAGAACCCAAACCACACAGCAATGGTGTCGGTTCCATGTAACATTCAACCACTGAGGAAACAAATTGCAGTAAATAAAATTTAATTTTAACTTAATTCTAGATCTGACAAAAAAGAAAAGGTTTTAAGATCTTCTAAACAGCCAGCAATGCAGGAGAAATTCAGTTTGCCTGTTAGGACCTTCCTGAAGCAGCTGCTAAAGACTGAAGCAGCTGGCAGGCAACAGTTGCTCCCTTCAGTGCTTTGGTGCAGTGTCAGTGTGCAGAAGGGAGTGGATTGCTCCCAGGAGCCTGAGCTGTGGAACGTTCATTACAGATCAGCACTCTGCACGGGCAGCTCTGCCTCCTCCTCCTCCTCCATCTGCCCACCCACAGCCCTGCCAGGACAGGGAAAGCAGCCCATAGAGTGCATTCAGAAAATGAGGAGACTCAGTCAGAGCTGCAGTTCACACAAGTGAATCACTTACCAGTGTAAATAAATGTGTCAGTGTAGCAGTTTGGGCATTCCTTTGGTTTTGGGGGATTTGGGTTTTTTTCAGTTACGGGTTTGGGTTCTTTTCTTTTTGTGGTTTTGGCTTTTGTTTGGTGGTGGTAGTTTTGTTCTCCTCTGGGTTGTTGTTACCACAAAGTACTCCCTGCACTTGAGAATAATTTTATATGCTTCAGAGACAATGCAGCCCAACTGTTTCATTATTTTGATTAAGGTAACACAATTAGGTAAACATCAAACATTCTTTGCTCTTGCTTGCTACATTATTCTCAAGTGCATGCTTTAAAACACTACACTTTTTTAATGCATGTTTGTGATTTTAGATACACAGTTTTACTTGGTCCTTTTGAATCCCATGAAGATTTGAGCTATCCATGTTCCACTGAGTTTTAAGAAAGAGGCTGGTTTATAAACCAAATGAAGGCAAACAGATGCAATAGTCTAAATCTGTAGTACCTCTTCATTTACTAGACATGGACCAATACATATTTTATTATAGTAATAATCAAATGCTTGAGATCTCCAAAGTTATTAGGGGAGCACACCTCAACAAAAGAATCCTTGGTAAAGCAGGCCCTACATATAAAACCAGCCAGAATATATTAAAATTACAAGCAGATATGGCCATCTACCTGTCTGGCTGTTAACCTTTGCCTTGTAAGGTGTGAAACTAAATGCTAATGTTTAGGAACACTTTCACTGAATGTGATGTTGATTTCATTTTTTTTGCTAGGGTTGAAAGGAGGTTAAACAATATCCCACATTGCTTTGCTCATTTTTTGATGCAGTTTCTTTCCCTGCATTAAACCCAGAGGACAGTCAGCTTTCCCCACTCAAAACAGGAAGCACAGAGCAGGGTTCCTACTTACCTCACTTAAAAAAAACAACCCCCCCTTGAGAGCTCCAGGCAGAAGTCTGCAACTTAGTAATCTTTTTATATAGAGTGAAAAAGTACCTTTAAACAAAACACTAGAGTGGTATAGTATGTCATCAGGCACTGTGTATCCTAGAAAATGCAGGAAAAACAGCTGGGAAATCCAGCCTTCTTGGTTCTTCAAAAGTAAACTGGGAAAGCCTACGGAACAGAACCCTTAAAGCAGTGGTAGATTTATTGAAAGAAATAAACTGGACTCACTTTCTTCACAGTGATCTCAAGACAAATACTTTAAAATATTTTAACTGCAGGGCTAGAAAAGGATAACAAAGGTAACACCACTGTTTCTGAAAGTCCTTGCACAAGGTCACAGCCTTTTTGGTTTTTTGGGGTTTTTTTTTTGTGCAAGGCCAGAGATTGCATCCACTCAAGGGCTTTACAAATCTCTGCTTTGTACTTGTCTAACAGAGCTCCTTCCTCTCCTGGGTGAAGCTGTTTGAAGTTTGTTTCTCCCTGGTGCAACAAGGCCTGTGCAGGAAGTTCTGCCAGCACAGCTGTCCTGGTGAGGAATCCACCTCTGCTCCAACAGCTGCACCTGAACAAGGCAAAGGCCTAAGGCAGAAGTGAACTGTCCAAGCTTCTGAAACTGCAAAGCAGGGGTAATACAGGAGGGGTGCTTCACATGAAGGTGAGAAAGCAGAGCTTCACACTTACCTCACCAGCACCACTATAAATAAATGGCACAATTACATCTTTCCTTTTCAGAAATAGAAAAACACACAACAGAGTGTGATTTCCTGTGATACAAAATATCAATACCGAGGAGATTTGAAAAGCAGCTTGGAAAAAAGTTCTAAGTCATTCTTCAGAGTGGTTTGTGGAGTTTTTTTCTTTTTATCTTTCTTTTTAAATACAAGTAAATGACAGATGTAACCCAACACACTTTAACACATGGTATAGATGAGAGGAAAATGCAGACAACAGCTGAAAGATGTCTGATCAAGGAGTTCTGCTTTGGTACCAAGAGGATGATTTCATTTTGGGAATGCAGAGCAATGCCTGCCACTCTTTACTAAATCAGTGGAGGATTCCCAAGCTGGATCCCACAGGATGCCCAGTGAAATGGCCAAACCTGGGCAGCTCCAACTGCCACATTTACACATCAGGTGGGACAGCACAGTTACTGAGACAGCACAGCCCAGCCTGCTGCTCTCCCAGAGCCTGGTCTGCTCAATCTCTCAGTCTGCACCTTTCACCAAAGTGGCCAAGTGAAAGCTATTTCAGGCACTGTTTGCTTGCAAGTCAAGCTGAAACAGTTCCTTTTGAATGTTCTAGTACATTTGGTACATTTTTCTACACGTTCAGTACATCAGTAGGCACATACAGTACTGTTCCCCTGCAATGTTAATGGAATCCTTAACTTAAGCCCCAAAGCCTAATAAAGAGCTTTTAGGAGAAAAACAATCTCAAGTGTTCCAAGGTGTAATATTAGAAAATCAGCCTGCTTGACAGTGAAACTCAGAAAGCAACAGTCTGTGTCTCCTGCACTTCCAGACCACCTCCCTCTGACTGCCACCAGACTGCCAACGTGCATTCACCTGACTGGGAGTAACTTGAAGGATTTATTCACACAAAAGGACACTACAGAGCTCTACAGAAAAGCTGTAGTTCTAATCAGATTAAATCTTATTCTGAGAAAGAGGAAAACTAACCAAAGCAGAATTTAAAATCCAGTATGCAACAGGTGGATTTGATTTTAGCTACAAAAAACTGGAAAAAGCAGTTGGCTACAAAGGACTCCTGGTACCAACTGCTCTGAAGTTCATTTTTAAACTATACACTTGCTTGTTGACAGTAACCACACAATATTCTTGCTAATTCTAGATTACATTTTCCTTTGCTGGTGAAAAATAAAATCTCTTAGCAAATATTTCCCATTGGCTAATTTCATACACTTTTAAATATGAAATTAGCCTCTGAATTAATAACTTAATAATGCGCTCAAAAATGTGTGACAGCCACAAACATCTGAATTAAAAAGCTTTTTAGAGGCTCTCTCATATGACTCTCCCTGTCTTTACTCTTTATGAGGTCTAAGCACAAGATGGGAAATTTGACTTTTGTTTATAATGTCAAGCTCAAGATGTGGTTTCCCTGTTACAGAGGATTGAGTCCTGCTCTGCTCTGGAAAAGTTACTTTCCATAATGCTGAGTATTTCACAGCCTCTAGTGGCTTCACTTCGAATAGCACATGTTGTTGAGTCACATTTTAAGTTGTTTTTAGGACATTCTATTTTAGGTGTACCCTACTGAGAGTAGCTGCATAGCCACTGGGCAAAATTAACTGTTAGATGGCATAAAAAAAAAAACTGACAGGTTTTAATTCACAGTATTCACCTGCTGCTGTAAGGAGAAATTTTATTCAATAGCATGAGTTAAAAAAGAAAACCTGACTAAAATTCATTATTCCAGATTTTCTACACTGCATGCAATAAGCAAAGTAAGTGTAATGGAAACAAAAATGCTGCACTGATGCTTGGCAGTTATCTATCACTATTGCCCATTCATTATGCTTCCAGGTGCAAGGATTGAGAATGGACTAATACAGATTTAAAATACTGAATAGTAGATACATAAAGAGCCCAACATCAGAAACAGTCCTAAGGAATGTCATCCCAAAAAATCTCCTTTGAAACCTGCCAGCTTAGGTGTTCTTGCATAAATACCCTTTTGAAACAGGGAAACAGTGCTCAAACAAGTCCATTGCTATCCTCTAGCAACCTTCATGTATCACTCCAAGTTTCCTCTTGTATTTTAGCAGCAAACATGGTTATGAAAGAATGTATTGCTACCACAGGTTACACTGGATAATTAAATCTTTACATCTCTCTTAAAAAGCAGAAAAATCAAGAGTTTAATGTAAACTTTCTACAGAATTTTACTTCAAAGTGCTAAAAAAACTGAAGATGAAATCCATTCCCTATGAAAATAGAAGGCAGCAGCAGGAGGAAAGAATTAAAGGCTGTACCACAGCACTAAACATCCATTCCCATTAAAATTCTCTCCCAAGGAAGACCACTGAATACCAAGGAATATCAATAAAAACTTACCATTTCTCTGTATTGGCTGAACAGTGAAAGCAATCAATACATTCTGCAAAGAAAAAACTGCAATTAGGAAAAGAAGAAGTAATTACCTGTGGCCTCGAATATCAGACTGATCACAGACTCCTCCTAAAGCAATTCTGTGGAATTCTCGACCCAAAGTCTTTGCAATTGATCTTCCAACACTGGTTTTACCAACTCCTGGGGGCCCCACAAAACAAAGAATGGGGCCCTTGAGGTTGTTTTTAAGCTGTCGCACAGCCAAGTACTCCAACACTCTCTTCTTCAACTTCTCCATGGCATAATGGTCATTGTCCAGAACGATGCGAGCTGCGCGGATCTCCAGGCGATCTGGGATGGACACAGACAGGGATCAATCACAACATCTGCCCTGCAAATGCAAACAACTGATCCTACAGCAGCAACAGATCCCTTCAGCAGGGCAGTCCCCATTCACACATAGCACAGACAGTGCTTCTCTAAAACAAGGTATTAAAGTTCTCTTTGATCTCCTTCTTGGCTAGATGGATTATATACTGAAAATGACACAGTGCTGATAATTATTTCAGCCTTGGATGTCATTATCATGATTTTCTATTTCTGTATTCATGTGTGTTTTTATTCACTCTTGCTACAGAGTTCAAAGCAGCAATCACATGGGTCACACTCACAAACTTTGCTTAAAGTAAAAACACCACACTTCACATGACACAGCTTAATTTTAAAAGATCAAAGAGCAATTTCCACCAAAAAAACATTCTGCTAGGACATGGCTGTCAACAAACATTTTACTCATTTGGGGATTCTTTGAATAATACTGCAAAGTAAATGTAGGCAGATCTTTCTACAATTTCATGATTAAAGACAATATTTAAAAATTTGTAAACAGCCAGGGCTCTATTTCAAACCAGCAACAATTCATCACTACAAGTGCCACCAGAAGGGTAGAGACGGACATGCAAGTGGGCTAAGTCCACCTTGTGCAAAGTAATTTTGCCCATTTAACCTACTTGTGCTGGTCAGGAGAGTTGGTTTCCTACTCTTCCCTCACTCTCCATTTTTGCACACTGTATCTGTATTAACAGTATCACCCTCTACCCACAACTCCAAAAACTACAGTACAAAGCAGATATAGACTCAGTTTTTCTACTGCACCCCAAGATGTAATTATTAAAATTAACTACAGTTGTGCTTTTTTATCCTTTTGTTTCTTACCACACTTGCTTAAGATAAACCAGAATCTTCTTCAGAAAGACCAATGTTACAGAAATTCCCAAAGGGGTTTTTTGTCTGACATATAAAAAAAAATTAGATGCTCATTTATTTGATACATACTGGCACAAATTGTAATTAGAAACACCTTCATTTTTTAATGAAACTATTCTTAACACTTCTTAAATCTACATTCTTAGATATCCAACTGAGCTACACAGGCTATTCAGTTAGACTTCTTAAAACTGAAGTGTAATGGTTTACCTGGCTTACAGTAACTTACCCACAATGTTTTTACAAGACTGAACCAATTCACAGTTTACATGATAGTTACTTGTCCTAAAACATTTGTGCACAAGAATCACCACTAAGAGGAGGGTTTCACCTTTTGTACTCTTGTTCCACGGCAATTCTACCATCAGCTCCAAGTAATTTCTTGTCAAAGCATATTCTGGCATTGACTGAGGCATCTTCTTTAATCTGGAAATGTAAGTTCAGAATTCAAAAGGCCAACAAGAAATTAAATGCAAAGGAAGCCTCTACTGCACCGCAAGGCAGCAATCGCTGCCTGAGGTTTAAAATCATTTCAAAAAAACAACCAACACATATTAAACAGGAGAAGGTCTGCAAGATTTGTTTAAATTTTAAAAGAAACCACCATTTAAAAGCCTCCTACCTTTTTATTTCTTTAAGACAAACTTTAAGAGCTTGTTCAGACATACTGGATGTTCTAATCTTTTTTTCTAGCATGACAACATCATCATGATCTTCTTCTTCCTCCTCATCTTCTGTAATGCTTCCGTGGCTGATTCTTCTATTAGGACGAATAGCTACAACCTGTGCAATGGAAACAGAGCCACAGAATTGCACCAGGTCTTGGGTTTTAAATAAGCTGTGGACTTTGCCTTTGAATGAAAATCATGGCAAAAACAGGTAAGGTGCACAGAAGAATTCAGAACTCGAGAAAGTTTCAACTCCAGAAATTAACTTCAATAAGTGTTATTGGTGCTACTTTAAAAAGTTACAGTTCTTTATATATTTTTTAAGTAAGTTTATTGTATAGCCTAAACTCTAAAACAACACAAAACAGGAACAAAACTGAAAGGAGCTATTTGTGATATTTCAAGCACTGCAGCCCATCATATTAAGCAGAAAAATGGGTAAATCTCTCTTATCTTTTTCATTTCTCAATGACTTTCCAGTTACTAAACTATTTAAGTGCAGTTAGATGCAGCAAAAGTGAACAAGCTCCATTTTACAACACCCATTCTTTATCTGTAGTTCAAAAGCTGGCACTCATCTGCAATGCCATCAGTAAACAATACACCTTTCACTGCACAGGCCAGAACTCACTGGGTGCATACCATGAACTCAGGAATCTGCACATTCATTTAATGTCACAAAGTGCTCAGAATGAAATAAAAATTAAATTTAAAAAACATTAAAATAAAGCCTAGGCAGTTTTAAACAAATATTTTGTATTTTGTGTATCTACACAGCCAAAGTTGCCAGCTATGGCTACATATTAAAAACACACAGATTAAAATCATGCATTCATCAGCCTGTTTAAAAAGTGCATCTTATTTAGAATGTTTAAGTATTCCACATTTAAAGCTGCATACCCTTTTATCATCATCCTGTTTGGACTTTCTTGTTTTCTGAAGCAGCTTCAGGCCTTCAATCTGTCTAACAAGCAATGGTATGGTCATCTTGAACCGTTCTTCCAGCCTAACAGCATCTAAAATCTGAGAGCAGGGAGTTGTAAGCAGCCAAGTTCACAGTGATGAATCCTCTCTCTGGGGAAGGGAACATGGAGGTACTGCTACTGTCTTTTGACCAGAGGTACAGAATAGGTGGATTTAGGAAAACAGGTAGCAAAAAAAGCAAGGAGAATGCAGTACACAAAATCTAGGCCTTAAGGGTATGGATGCCTGAACTACAAACCACTTCAAACTAGAGAAAATTCTTTTACTCTGTCTCGTTTGAAAACATCTTAATATTTCAGTTGCATTTTCTGTAGCAAGCATCTATCACTGTTCTATTTTTCAATTACTGGGCCTCAGCAAAGAGATGGCCCTGTTAAAAAAGTTACAGCATCATCTCCTTGGGTAACCCAGGGGAAAAAAAATCACCTTGTGCCTTAAGGTTTTCGTTCAGAGATTTATTTTGTCTTTTTAATATTTTGTACACAATTTCATTTTCATATTAAATGAAGTTAATGTGTGGAAATGGGTAGAATTCTACTCCTCTGTATTTCCACAGCTTCCACCAGCTGCTCTTTTCTTTAGAACTCCTAAAAATGAAAAAGTGACACACCAATACCTAACGTACCTTCCTCCAGCAGGATATTCAGCTACAGTACACACCTTCCCTTCACATTATACTGCATTAATTTCTACTTGTGGTGCTTTGAAAGAACCTAACACACACTCAATTCCAGGTGCAGCATAAGCAGTTAGAGAAGAAAAGGAACAACTTCCAAAACACAGCAAGCAAATACAGAAATCAGATGAATAAGCACCAAGCCATAAAGATCATTTTTGCACAGATTTACTTTGACATTTGATAGAAATTTAACCACTGTCTAAGTTTAAAGAAACCCAGACTTCAAGATGTTTTTAAAAATACTTAAATCTAATACTAAAAGTATTTTAATTCTGAAGTTATTAGTATTAAGACACGTATAATGATCAGTCAGCTGGGATAAATATGCAAAGTTTCAACACAACCTGAAGAAAGATTTTTCATATTTACTATGAGAAGCCCATGCTCTACTTATTTGAGTTTAATAAAGTGAACCATTTCCAAGATTTCCCAACTAGATCTATTTACCTTGGGTGAGTTCTGCCACATGCATATAAACACTTTAAACCAGACCATCAAACCATTTTGCAAGCATTCATGCTCAGCTGTAACACAAATCCCTGCTGGCATAATGTTATCACTGTACAGTCACAAGTGTAAGCAACTCCAAAATGACCCAAAGTGAGTGACTCTGAAAGGCAGCACACCTAACCAGCAGTGAAAGAGCTGAAGAAGACGATACCTGCAGCTTCTCTTGGTTGGTAGTTCGGATGATAGAGGTCAGGATATCTGGCAGAGCTTCCCTGGGCAGATTGTCCAGGAGGCGCCGGAGCTTTGCCACCGCAGGCACGGACATATCCAGCATCTCAACCAGCTACAACACACAAGGAACAACACTGACAGCTGCTGGGCCCCTTTGGGGATGAGCTCAGTGCCTCTCTGATCTGAACATGATTGTGTCTTTCAGTTTGAAGCATGTCCAGGTAGTTTGCCAAAATGCTACTGAAATAAGTTCACAGATGAGGCACTAAGTCAGCACAGAGCACCAAGACTTTGAGCTTTCTGCTTGTTTCAGAAGTTCAAAAGTATCATTATTGTTTGCAGCATTTTTTCAATATTTTCATCTCCTCTTTCCCCCACATACCCAGATTAAAAACTTCCCCATGACTGTTTTTCAATACATCCTTATCTACTGTTTTTCAATATATCCTATTGGATATAAGTTCTTATATCTCTGTAAAAATTGATCAAATCTTTTACTAGAATGTATCTATAGTATTGCTATATATGAAACACCAACTTATAGCACCAGCACAAGCAGTTGCACAAGATTCAGCTGCAATGAGCTGAGTAGACACCCTGGAACTTGGCATAGAAACCTTAAACTGTAACAGTAACATTTATTTTGTAGCACAAATACTGAAACTCTACTAGTTGCTGAAAAATATAGGAACTGGAGAAACAGAAGGGCAGATAGAAAACAAGTAAAGAGCCTAAGTATACCCACAGGTTATGTGACACACAAGAATAAAACAAATTACCTGTACTGCATACTTGTAGAATTGTTCTGACAGCTCTCCAAGCTCCTCCTCAGATTTATGGCCATTAGTGAACTGCTCCAGTCGATCTAACTGCTGCACCTCAGCAATGGGATAAGGCTTCTCCTTCAGCAGCTGCAGGATCTGGAACCGGCACAGGCCTGTCACCAGCAACGTGTAATGGGGCTTGGGCCAGTTGCTACCAACCACCTGAACTGCCAGGGCAGCAGTGCCAATCCTAAAACCAGATCAAATCTTGTATTATCTGCCACTTTCCACAGAACATTTTGTGTGCTCCCTACCAGCTGTAAGTTGCAAGACCCTGATGGGTCATAGTTCCTATTGTGAAATGTAATCAAATTATTCAATTCCCTTTGTAACACAGATTACAAAACCAAACCCCTAAAACCTGAACACAAATGAGTTAACTGAAAAACTAAGAAAAGTACTGTAATATCAGTTATGCAATTTAGAAACATATGTCATTTTTTCATAATGGATCTGGCTGTGGACAGGCACACTGACACTTCTGCTGAAGCAATATGCACTGGGAAATGGGAGTGTCTGTAAATGACAGTTCTTCCCAGCCTTGAACTGAATCAATATTTTAGATCACCGGACCTAGTGAAGCAGATTTACAACAGAAGTTATTTTCTTGCAACATCTGACTAAGTCCACTGATACGATAAAGTTCGGAAATAAAGTTCGGAAAGCAAGGGTTATATCATGTTAGTTTCACCAGACAGAAATACAGTTGTTTTTATTTTATGTGAACTAAGCCAATATCCGTGTTACCTATTAGGTGAAAAATCCTATGGTTAACAGCTGCGACAGCCCTAGAGCTGCGTTCTTTCGTCTTATTTAGCTCGGCCACCTCAGCCTCTTTTTAAACTTCCCCTCCGGCCAGCCCGTCCCCGGCCCCTGGCCCGCTGGGTCGGTTGTGAGACCGGGTTTCGGGGAGGGCAGAGGCGTTTCCCGGGGCCGGCGGAGCGGGGCGGCCCCGCGGGGGGAGCCCACGGCGAGCCCCAGCCGGGGAGGCCCGGCCGGGCTCCGGGGGGCCCGCAGGCCGCGAGGGCGGCAGGAGAGCCGGGCCGAGCCGCACCTGTGCAGGTTGGGCAGGTCGTCGCAGTCGGACGTGGGGTCGCTGGTGTTGGGGATGACGCCGATGATGGTGCTCCGCAGCGAGGTGCCCTTCAGCAGCCGGCTGCGCACCAGCTGCATGTTGCGCGGCGAGTCCACGCTGGTGCGCATGGTGGAGCCGGGCAGGAGCACGCTCTCGTGCGTGAGCAGCAGCGGCAGCCGGGTCGGGATCTGGATAGCGCTGCCCGCCGCCATGGCTGCTCGCCACCCTCGTCCCGCCCGCGCCCCTCACGCCGGCCCCGCCGCCATGGCAGCCCGGCCCCTCACGCGCCGCGGCCCCGCCCCCTACGGGCGCCGGCAGGGACCGGCCTCGCGCGCCCCGCCCGCTGCGCCCCCTGGTGGCGGCGGCCGCGCTGCTCCCGGCCCGGTCCCGGCCCCGACCCCGGCCCCGAGTCGCCCCCATCAGTCCTGAATCGGGCCCGCCGCTCCCGAGGCGCTCCCGCTGCTCCTACTGCCGCTCCCGGGGCCTCTCGGGTCCGATCTCCTTGCAAACAGCGAGCCGAGCAGGTGCCCTTCAGTCCCGCCGAGGCCGCTGGGCCGCCGGCAGGTGTCAGGCTGGCACTGACAATGGGTGTGGGCTGAGCGCTCTGAGGAGTGCTAGGGGCTCCGACATTGGAGAGGGAGCGTGTGACAAATCCTCTGTTAAGTGGGACTGCTACGAGCTGAAATCCCCTTTTTTGTTGGTTTTTACACAACTGTGCTCTCCTGCATCCGCGCTCCGGGTCGAAGGGCTCAGCATCCTGGTTCAGAGCCCCAGAATCGTTCGGGCTGGAAGGAGCTCTGGAGATCACCCAGTCCCAGCCCCTGCCAAGGCAGGGTCACCTGGCGCAGGTGGCACAGGAACGCCCCCGGTGGGTTTGAAATGTCTCCAGAGGAGGACACCCCTGGCTCTGCCCTCCATGGGAAGCAGCTGTTCCTCCTGCTGAGGAGGCGCAGGTAGCGCAGGAGTCCTTCCACGTGTTCCTGAGTGCCCCGAATGGGAGGTAGGAGCTGCAGGACCCCACATCTCCCTGCGGGTCCCCAGGGCAGCGAGATGTAAAGCCCATCTGGTGCTCCCCGTTCCCAGCCTGGCTGCCTGCTGAGGCCTCGCTCACACCCGGGAATTCCACTGCCATAGTGGAATTCAGCAGCCCTGCAGGCACCAGCCAGCCCACAGCTCACTGGGACAGTGAGCTAAAACAGCCCAGGTGAAAGGGCTCCAAGCACTGAGGCCCTATGGAGAGTTCAGACAAAAATGTGGGGTTTAGAAACTTTCTTTTTTAATTTTTTTCCCCCGTTAGTAAATGAGGTGCAATATCAAAATTGCATAATGCAGTGAACTAGGTTGGCCAATCTCTTGTTAATCACTGCCTTGCATGATTCCTGCTGAACAAAGGTAATCCTGTACAGAGGGGAAATCACAGTAGCAGCAAACTGACTATTTGAAATGCAAAAGGATTGCTGCAGTTAAAACCTTGCTTAATCATGGGGTTTATTAAAACCTTCATCTTTTGGTTTACTGGAAAATGCACGGTAATAGGATATATGGAAATACCACCAGTATATTTAAATGCAAGAAGTTATTACAGCTGAGAAAAATATCTTCTAAAGCTACCACCTCAGGTACCTTAGAAAGAAGCTGGAATTTAATGTACTATTCAACATGACATTTAGAAAACATTAATATAAAAGGGCACATAACACATGTGGAAAGTGTTTTGTGAATTTCCCAATGTTAAATATAATTACTCTGTAAACATATGTTCAACACTTACAAATGTTTAAGCATCTCTAACTGTATTTGTTTGGAATATGAACACAAACTAAACCTAAAGGTTAAATATTTGCTCATCATGTTTATTGAGTAATTTTCTCAGTTTGAGTATTTTGATTAAAAAGAATCTACAAATGGCATCGTGTTTATTCTGCAGACTACCATTTTCTACTTCCTTCAGAGATGACTGGTATCTGTTGTCATTAACAATACTTTCTTAATTAATTCTGGAGCTATATCAAGAACTCTCAATTATTATAATTAATCCTAAATTCCTTTCAGTTTCTCCTGAGCAACTCTTAATGCCCAGGGCTGTGTTTTACTGTCTGTACTAAGCAATACTACAGGGTCACATCCTGATTATGATGTCGAGATAGTACTGGATCCCCCAAATTGTATTTTGCTTAAATACAAATAGATCACATTTGAGCAACAACCTTTCAGAACGTTTTTCTAGACTAGCTGAACATTTCATGACACCTGGAGAAGCAGTGTAGCAGTAAGTATTAAGATATGCCTTCAGCTTGGGGAATATAAGATTAAAAGGGACAATTGCCACAGGGTCTGACCTCCTCTAACTCTCACCAGCAACTTCTGCATCAAGTCCCTGGTTTTTGACTTCCACTGTATCTCAAAGGCATTCAGCCTTGGTTATGAGTGACTGCAAGAGAGCACCTGCCACCTCTATGGGTGTGCTGTTCAGTAGTTGATTACCTGGTTAAAATTTGCACCTTGCAAATTTTACTTGTACTCTTGGCTTCCAGAGACTGCCTTCTGTTGTATCCAACAGACTGAAGAGTTGCCTCCTATAATAAATATCATTCCTCAGTGACCACAACCAGTGCTCCATGATTGAGTCATGGCTTAACTTCGAGCTTCTCTTTCTCAGTTTTTAAATAAAGTCTCATCCTCCTTAAAATGTGGGTAGCCTATAACTGCAGTTATCATCTTGCAAATGTTATATAAATGTCATATAATACCCTCTTAGTGTTTGCATTCAATGTTCCCTGCCTGTGAAATCCTGTGTGAAGGTTGTTTGGCTACAGCCCCATTTCACAGAGCTCAGGTGGTCCTGCTTTGGTCTGGGTGCAGCACAAGCCTGGCTGAAGGAGATGGGTGTCAGTGCAATGGGGTAGAGACAGGGATCACTCTAGCAGATGGTGTAGGGCACCTGTGCTCCCCAGTTCATAAATCTGTGTCCTGCAGGGTCCCCTGCTTCCTCTCTCTGAAGCTGGACTGACACAACAGCTGGAGCCCACAGAATTTTCATTGGTAGAACAGCTGGGCACTGGTTTAGGTCCCAGGTAAGCATGTAAGGAGTGGCATTCATTTCATGTGCTTCAGAGACTGACAGCATAGCCATGCTCTTCCCGAGCTCCTTGGGAGACCACACTAAGGATTTTGCAGTAATGATCTTCTCAAGACCTATTTCTTTAAAAAGGATTGCAATTCACAGATATCTATATTTTATGCCTGTAAAACTCATAGACATTTTCCTCTCCCCCCAGCTCTGCATTATTTCTTCTGTTTACACAAACAGAAGAGAGAGCTCAGTATTTCCAAAAACCAAGACCAAGCTACCTCACAGTGAAGACTTGAGGTTAATATGTTCGAGATTAAAGCTCAGTAATTTTCTCCTAAGATGTGCACACACTTCTGCCTCCTCACTGGCACTCTTTAAAGCTCTCAAGCCCTCTGCAGCTATTTTATAAAACAAGATTCTCAGTCTGTCATCAGACTTTCCCTTTCTCATACTGCTTCTATTTCATACTCACAGATTGTTTGATGCAGTGATGTTCTTTAGGAACTATTTCTCTCCAGTCTCAACTGCTATGTCTATAAATCAAAGAGAAAAAAGTTTTCCCATTTTCTTTTGAATTCTTTCTCTATACTGTATGAAAACTTAAGAGCCTCTCTTAACAATTACATAATCTGGCTCTAAATCCAACAAAACAATATTTCTTAAAGATGCTGTGAAAATATGCTTTGAATTGACTCAAGGTCTGTTTCTATACATCAGTTAATATGAAATATCCAATAAGAACTATACAGGCTTGGTGCAAGATGAAGAATTTACTGTCAGAATTTTGAAATGCATGTTATGATAAAACATGCATTTTGTGAATTCTGAGGTGAGGGTTATATGGATGCATGGTCTGTGCACAGGCAGACTTCATAACTTCTCTGTTCATTAAATTATTTTCCTCAATAATATTTCCTCCAACCCAGATGCTTCCTACCATCTTGGCCTGCATCACAAACACCTCAAAAATCTTTAAAATAACATAATTAGGAAGGAGGTTTATGTAAGGCTATTGAAAGGATGTAATAATATAACTGAACTGCATTTTAAAGTGCATTTATTTTAATGTCCAACTTTTCTAAGTGTAAGGTTGAAGTGGAATTTTTAAAATCTGTTTTTGAAATGTAGTCTTTGTTATTATTTGTATCCTCAATCATTCCTCCCTTGCACAAAAGAATTTGGTTTTTTTCAGATCCTGATTGATTAAAAAGCTCCGGTTGGTTATGTAAGAACAGCACATGGAGCACACACCAGGAGCTGCTGGCAGCACTTTACTGACTAACAGAGTGAGAGACCTTTCAGACATTGCTGAAGCTCTGTGGAGGATTCTTTATGGCAACTGTAAAATGTGTTTTAGGAGTAAGTGCTAACAGACCTCACTGGAGCAGCTGAACTTAAAGGCTTAATCTTTTATTCAAAAGTATGAGTGAACTCCAAGAAAGGGACAGGGGGAGGTACACAGGAAGAGGAATTCAAATTACTGTTAAAAATTGAAATTTGAGCTAGAATAGCATGGGGCAGAGAGAGTTCTCACCTGCCTTGCCTAACCAGATTTTCACACCAGATTTATCCATACCACAAAAAAATAAGGATTCAGAGGAACTTCTAAAGGACAGAAAATATCCACGGGAAATTAAAGCAATGCCATCAGTAGAGCTGTGCTGCTGAGGATACAGCTGAAGGAATTGAAAAGGAATTTCATTCACACTTAGTTTTGCTGCACACAATACCACACTACCTGGAATATATTTATTTTTTTCTCTTTAATCTGCATACTGCCAAATCAGCCTTTTTAGAGAACTGCTAGTAAGAGATAAAAATATGCTCCCTTAGTATAATGCAACTGAATGAAAGAGCTGAAAAGGCTACATTTGAGGCTTAGATATATTTGGTAAGGTTTTGTAAGCCTAACCCTCCGTTTTTTTAACCTCATAAAGTGGAAAAAAGTTTGCCACCAAAGAAGAGAAATGTGGAAAATAGTGGAGTTACTGCCAGAGCTTATTGAAATAAATACTCTTCCAAGTCAAACTCAATCATATTTGTAGTCAATATTTTAGTGAAGCAATAGTTTGAAGGAGCTGCAGGATCACATTTTTATGTCTTTCTTACCCAAGGGAGCATTTTCATTCCCATTGTTCAAATGAAATTTGCTGACTGACACCTAAAAATGCATGCAAATGTTCTGAAGTAATTTTAGGGTTTGACCTTACAGAAAGTCCACACAGACTGTGGGATGGAGCCCAGAATTATTCCATAGACATAAGCACAGTAAAGTTTGAGAATGAACAGGAGTTTTGCTTTTTCTCCTTAGCAACTAAATAGGCTGCCTGGTCTGAATTTAGTTACTCTTCTGTGTGTCCAACAGTTTGAGAGGATATTAACTGCACACTGTAGGTCAATCAATTCAAGAATGTTTTCCTACCTGATCCCTTTCAAATCTGCAGGATAATGATTCTCTACATGAACCACGACCTACTCTGCTTTCAGTTACTCAAACAAATTTTATCAACGTTATTCAATTGTTCAGAGGTGAAACCCTTAAAAATTAAAGTTAATTGAAGCAATTACCTATGTCTGAATTAGCAAAATAATCCTTCTCATTCTTTGCTGTTGTAGCTGCACTCTGCCCTTTGGCAGGGCTGTGTTACACAGTCACCCAACCCTCCAGTGCCAGTTTGACCACGATACAAATGAAGGGAGTCATTAGTCGAAATGCTATCCATCATTTCATCTTCACAAATATTTTTAAGCTGCCAAATATTATAAATATTGTTCCAGCTACTGCATTGATTTAAAGCCACTAAGTAATCATAACTGTGTACTCCCTGAGGATGTTCCAGGAAATTATATACTAGAACCAATTTCCTCTCTAATATAGTTGTGGAAATTCAGGTCAGGTAGCCACTGACCTCATTGTCTGAAATTCTGAAATCTCCACAGCACAAATATATAATGTGTACATGGCAACAACATTGCTGCTTTGTGCTGATTCCTCTAATGTACATAAATCAAGTTAAACCAATCATATTTTTCATAGAAATTACTGCATTAGCTAAGCACAAGAGCATCCACAGTTCTACATTTTTCCCCTGTTGGCCCTCTTGTAGAAAATTATGATAGAGAAAATACAAAACATGGCAGATAAAGGTACATTTGTTTTTGCCTATTGCCTCTTTGTAAAACTTTCATGTGTACAAACTTATTTTCAGTACATATTATAAAAACTAAAAAACTAACCAGTTCCAAAAATTCTGGGAGTCTTGCCAAAAACTGCTGTAAATAAAAATACATATAAAAGAAAGACAGGATTCTTAGACATTTTAAAGTCTATAATAAATAGCTGAGAATGTTTTGTGATTTACAAGTATGAGATTTACTGAGTCACTGTGATGTGCATAATTTTCTTAAACTGGACAGATATTGCAGCTTCGTGATGAAGCAGAAGCACACTTCAGAACTGGCCTCAGTGAAGAGTCTTCCATTTAATTAGCAGTTTCTCTGGTACCATCCGAGACAGCAAGAAATGTTACCAACATGACTTCGGTCTCTAATTCAATCATTTATTTGGGGATTATTTATTCAGGATAGGAAGAAGAAAACACAATCCTAAATGCATTTCAAAATGGACTACAAATTAAGAGATTAAAAAAAAACCTTGATTTCCCCACACCTCTGCATAAATCTTGACATTTTACTCCACTTTTCTCTTGCAGTCATTTGCTTTCATGGCCTCTTTTGCCAGAGAGACAAACAATCGCTGTTGATTTATCTAGTCACCTCTGGAAAGCATTAATATTGATAGAGTGAAAACATGTCAAGCAGGTTCCTTTCCACTTAAGGAATTTTCCCCTGTATTATGGAAATGCAAAAGAGGAGAGATAGAAATGCTGAGCTTTTTGTGCCCATTTAGAAGCTGTTTAGGAAGGGAGGAGCACATTTCTGTCAACTGCACTGAAGAAAGACCAGCATGTTCAATTCTGGCATGCGAATATGAACGGCAGCAGCGGCTTTGTTCTCATGCACCCAGTCCAGAGCAGGTGCAAGGCTGTGCCATGCACATTCCACAGCAATGCAAGAGGCACAGCCCTGACAACCCTCACCCAGCACTGCCTGCTCTGCAGCTGCCACTCAGAACCAAGACACAGTTCCTAAATAAAAATGTCTAATAATGAACATCTAGCTAGTTTATTAAAATTTAGACATAGATTAATATCTCTGTTTGCTACCAAACTCTTCTTTGTTGGTTGGGGTTTTTTAACAAAACGTTTAGAATTTATATTAGAATATTTTAAAAGTAGTTTCCACATAGAAACAGATGAAAAGCCTGACTGTCTTATTGCAAATGCAGGGAGTATTCTCTTCAGCCTCATCTGTTTCAACAGTTGCTGAAAGCTGCCGGGCTGCCCAGGGCCCAGAGGAACAAAAGCGGCGGCGAAGCCCTCCCAAGATGGCGCCCGCGTGTGGGGAGGCAGAGGGACCATGGCGGACAAACCCCCCCCCGCTGGGCCCAACCTTTGCCCGAACACAAAAGCGGGCAGCTGCCGGAGCTGCTGCAGGACTTGCGGAGCAGCCCTGGCAGCCGGTGGGAATCGGTGGCGCTGCCTGGGAGCTGCGGCCCCTCAGTGTGAGGCTCCCGCAGAGCCATGGCGCTGTCGGTGCGGGCTCGGTGCTGCCGCCCGCTGCCCTCTGCAGCCCCGCGCGGGCTCCATCGCTGCCGCTGCGGCCGTTCCTGGGCCCTTGGGCTGCGGGGGGAAGAACCGCTCTCAGCAGGCACCCCAAGTGCCCCGACAGCTCGGGCCCCGTCCTGCCCACAGGCCTTGTGAAATTCCCCCGGCAGTGCCGCTGCTCGGCTGGCCGCTGCTGCCATCCATAAAGCACGCCCAGAGCGAGCCCCTGCCAGGCGGAAGCCAGAGAAGCGCGTGCCCCGTGCTGCCACAGCTCTGCCGCCACCAGGGAAAGGTGGGAGGGCGCAGCACGGGGCCCTCAAGAGCATCAACATTCACTGCATAGCATGCGGCTCTGGGAAAATGTGCTCCCCATGCTACTTCTAAAGATGCCTTCCAATAAACCAGTTGACAGTGCAAGAAATGCATTTTATTTCTTCCTTTGTTTCCTATAAAAATGTCTTACACCGTTTGGGTGTTGGACAAAAGTCCATTAAGTATGTTACTTTTGAAACAAGGGAAATTTATTTACTTACAGATTCTAGCATCTTTAAAAAGTACAGCTGGCAAACATTGAAGCAAAACAAAGGTTCAATTGCGTAAAAACAATTTAATTGAGTAAAGTACTATGGAGATTACAAAGAACAAGACCTTTAGTGGATATCATAGCACATTTAGCATTACATATTCTACTTTCGTAGCTCTAAGTTCTACATGCTATTTATGAACAATTTTACTAATATTCTTATTTCATGAAGATATTCTTTACAATATTCTTATATTCACTACTTAAAAGGAAAACTTCTTAAACATCTAAATACAATCTGCATTTGGAAAGGTAAAATATCTAGTCTAACAATGAATACTACTCTATTCCCCTGGCTGCAGCCCTGTGCACAGTTACTCAGCATTACATTTGCTACTTTAATAGAACTACTTCCTATTTACGAACAATTTTACTTATATTCCTGTCTAATTTTACTTATCTTCCTATAAATATTCCTATTCTCTATACATAAAATGAAAACTTCCTAAACATTTAAAATACAGTCTGGTTTTGAGAAGGTAAAAACATACAGCCTGGGAATGAATACTAGTGTATTCCCTGGATGCAGTTCTGTCCCAAAGTTTCCTGGGGGAAGGGCTTGGCAGATGCATTGTCCGTCCCTTCTATCCCCTTGTCCTCTGAATTCTGCGCGTCCTTCAGAACGAGACACGGATCCGGAGGCCTGACGTCACCCAGCCTGTCACTGTAGACTGCATCCTCTTCTTCCTCCTCCTCCTCCTCCTCCTCCTCCTCCTCCTCCTCCTCCTCCTTCCGGGCCCTGCTGGAGTTTCTCCGCCGGCTGAGCCATCGTCGTAGCCAGGGCCGCCGTGCCTGGGCAGCCAGTAGAAGGCAAAGAGCACAAGGAGCATCTCTGCAGAGGCCTAGAACCACCAGTGCTGGCAGGCCGAGAGCCACAGGCTCTCCTGGGCGCTTTCAGGCTCCTCCTGGCTGCGCTGCAGCATCTCCAGCAGCAGGGCCATCTCCCGGCTGCGCTGCTCCTCGCGCTGCAGCATCTCCAGCACCAGGGCCATCTCCCGGCTGCGCTGCTCCTCGCGCTGCAGCATCTCCAGCACCAGGGCCATCTCCTGGCTGCGCTGCTCCTCGCGCTGCAGCATCTCCAGCAGCAGGGCCATCTCCTGGCTGCGCTGCTCCTCGCGCTGCAGCATCTCCAGCACCAGGGCCATCTCCTGGCTGCGCTGCTCCTCGCGCTGCAGCATCTCCAGCACCAGGGCCATCTCCCGGCTGCGCTGCTCCTCGCGCTGCAGCATCTCCAGCACCAGGGCCATCTCCCGGCTGCGCTGCTCCTCGCGCTGCAGCATCTCCAGCACCAGGGCCATCTCCTGGCTGCGCTGCTTCTCGCGCTGCAGCATCTCCAGCACCAGGGCCATCTCCCGGCTGCGCTGCTCCTCGCGCTGCAGCATCTCCAGCACCAGGGCCATCTCCCGGCTGCGCTGCTCCTCGCGCTGCAGCATCTCCAGCACCAGGGCCATCTCCCGGCTGCGCTGCTCCTCGCGCTGCAGCATCTCCAGCACCAGGGCCATCTCCTGGCTGCGCTGCTCCTCGCGCTGCAGCATCTCCAGCACCAGGGCCATCTCCCGGCTGCGCTGCTCCTCGCGCTGCAGCATCTCCAGCACCAGGGCCATCTCCTGGCCATGCTGCTCCTCGTGCTGCTGCAGGAGCTCCTCGGTCACCTGCACGCTCTGGTCATTCATCTGCACCAGGAACTGGAACACGATCAGCAGTGCCACGATTTCGGTGAAGATCCCAGCCATGGTCTGCAGGGAGGGGGATAGAAGGGGCTCAGCAGGGCTGCCAGGGAGATGGCTCCTGGGCTAGCGGGGCAGGACATGCAGGGCCCCGGCAATGGATGGCAGAGGGAGCTCAAGGGAAAGCTCAGGCCACATCCCTGCGGCCCCACTGCAGCTGGCACCCGCTCTGCCCAAGGTGGCCCCTGCGCCCTCAGCCCAGCCCCAAAGCCCCCCATGGCAGCCGCTGCTGCCAGCCCAGGCCTTGTCCAGCAGAGCCTCCTCCCGCTGCCGCACTCACCGCTGCCTCGAGCCGCACTGAGAGTCAGCCCTGCCGGCCGCTGTCCTGGAGCTCCCGGGGACGCTTCCATGGCTTGGCCTCCGTGATGTCACTGGCCATGGAAGCCAACGGCACAGCCTGGCCATGGAGCCCAAGGGCACAGCCTGGCCATGGCCATTGGCCCTGGCTCTGCAGCAGGCAGGGCACACAGCACCTGCCATCCATGGACCTGAGAGTCCTGCAGGCACCTTCTAGTGCCTGGATTGCTGCTGTCTCTAACAACTCATAAGATGTAGCATAAAATCCCATGGAAATCCTAGAACGTACAGCAGAGCTTTTTGTGCAAAGAATCCCTTCATATTTCAGTAGTTCTGCTTCTGTAGGTTTTTATATATCTATATATCTTAGGAATGTGTAATATATTTCATAAATATATTAAATACATTTATATTCCTCATCAAGTTGTTATTAACATGCAGCTCTTTCATTAAACCAGACCTTCTAATTCCTAAAGCTTTTTTCCCCACATTCCTTCACTTGCATACTGCAATGATTATAAAAAGGGAAACTTGACTATTTCTTAGTGAGCAAAAGTGACCTGAAAGAAAAAATAAAATGTAATAGAAGTCACAGTAGCAAACAAATATTCAGTGGTTAAATTTGGAGCATATATGCTTCAAAAAATATGTGTAAAATGAGGTATCACAAATATCACTTTTCAAAGTGTGGCACGAGGTCTTTGTAACATTTCCACTTTGTAACACTCATGACCAATTATCTTTTTATGTTAATTTTTTCTCAGATATTTTAGTATAAGGAAATATTTCAAAAAGGCTTTTAGAGCTTGATTGCAGATGAAGATGGCTAAATTCACAACTGAATTTCAATGAGCGGCAATTTCATTAACTCCTAAGTGTACCCAAATAAAGAATGAGATTTTAACATGCATTAAATTGATTACAATGTACTATTGGGAAACAGCTTTTGAAACAACCACCTAAGGCACAAAAAACTGTGATTCAAATAGCGAACACAACTGTAATTGTGGGGGTTTTTCCAATACCAGTTCACAGAAACAAGATGAATTAATGTAGTTCATGAAACATTTTATAAAGAAGGATCTTTATATATTCCTCTTCTGAGATCTCTCTCCTAATAAAAGACAAAGAGAACAAAACATCAGAAACAATCTCAAGAGAGTAGTATTTTTTTGCTCTATCCCAGTGGAACAGAAGGCCTCTGTAACAGATCTGGAGATTCAGATTTCTTTTCATAGTCCTATTCCTCCAAATTTAGTTTTCCTAAATCACTGGGGGCTTTTAAAAATCTGTTACAGTTTTGTAACAAAATGAAACCAAACAATACCTAAAAAGAAAACCAAGCCAAAACACTGATCTCAGTTTTGCTAATGCTTTCTCAGTGCATGCTTTTCCCTGATATCTGGTACCTGATTCACATCCAGTTCAAATGTTCCAAGCACCTAAACTCATTATATTCATAATTCCAACCATTTTAAAATCCAGACTCTGTCTTAACAACCGTGACAGACAATTAAAAAATAAGTAGTCTCAAAATCACATGGTTCTTCAGAGACTTTGAATTTTGTAACTGATCTTGGAGCATGCTAAAGGTCACATGTGCTGACCTTTAAAGCCTCTAAAGACTTTATTTGTAACATTGTTTTCTCTCTGATTTTCAGATACTTACAAAAACCCCAAACCTGCTCCTTTTCCTTATTCAAGTGACTGATAGTCCCTTAATAATTCTACTCACAATCTCTTTGCTATTAAAGATATGTAGACCTTTATGAAAAAGTCAGATGTTTCTTTAAGTCACACATATTTAACTCAATCTTTTCTCATAAATTATTCCCTTACTCTCCAAGTAACTTTTCATGCAGTTTTTTAAACTCATTCCAATTTCCCTAATAAGCATCAATCTTGAAATGCTGATAGAAAGATAGATAAGGAGAAACAGTCTTATGGGACATATAGAACTGGCTACCATGCCCATGTTGGCTGAAGATAACTATTAAAGGCAACAGTGTCTGTGAAAATGGGATGAAAAAGGCAAATAATCCACCAGATAAATCTGTAACCCCACTATTAGGGCAAACTGGTTTAATACAGGAAAAAAAATCCTGTCCATTGTATATACTAAGTAAAAGCTTATGTCAAGTCAGTAACTTGTTGGTTTGTAAGTCTTCAAAATTTCAAAGAGTGCTGCTTGTCCAAAATGGAAGCTAGAAAGTGTAACAATTTATCTCTTCTCAAACAATCTTGTAATTTTAGAACTAACAAGAATACCACAGGTCTCACAGTAGGAAAGAGCTGCAATTTTACAAAGAACACATAAAAGCAAGATGAAGGACTGAACCGTAGTCATGGAGCTGTAGGGTCCAGAGCATACATACTACAATTAAAAATGCACTAAATTTTATTCAGATGGGGAAAAATAAGAAATACTTTCAGATACAATTATGTGGTCTATATACAACCTAGAGTTAGGTATGGAAATTCTTCCTCATGGAGCTACAACTGAAATACTACAATTCATACTAAAATGCATCCAATTATACTGCCATTTAAGAAAAAGGGAGAAAAAATAAAAGAGAAAGACTAGATTTGAAATTGCTTATAATTTTTTTAAGTGAAGAGAACCAAAACTATGTTGTAGGAACAATCTTATTGTAGCAAATTTATTAATAAAATTAACCCTAAGAAGAAAAGTCTTCAAACATAGCCTACTTTGTGTCTCAGGATTTCTTTCACCCACTTGTGTTTCTTAAAAATTCTGCAGAGCAGCCCATGTTTAGTTGCAGTCAAGTCTGTTTCAGATGTGAGTTTGTAGTCTGTCAGAATCCTGTCATAGGTGGAGGCCTGAGGATCCAACATGCCCTTGGTTGTATCCATGTGCTCTCCTAAGCACAATCATCTTTGGGATATATTTTCCTTCTCCTGCTGGATTTGCCTCTCATAACCTCAAATAAACTGTGCAATATGTACTCCTCATGGAAGTACTACTACTTATAAATAGTTCTCTGTTTTACCATCTTTTAACAGTTTTCTTCTACTGCTAATAAAATTACATCACATCCTGTCAGATTTAGCAACCAAGCTGGTGAAACAATGAAATAGAGAGAGGTCCACTGAGCATCTTCATAAAGAAATTCTCATTAACAGGCTCAGGAGAATGATTGTGTTCCCTTCTGCCATTTCAGTGTGGTCACTGCCTGAGAGTCATTTATAGTCCATTAACAAGGGCCAGTGTCTCAGCTGGGGTGGACTGAAGTGAATGAAGCTCTATTATATTATAGCTGCTCAGCATCTGTTACTCAATGTTACAGTCAGTTTCCAAATGGTGAATTAAGTGCAGAATTTTGCCTGTTTTTTCTCTGATCAGGCATTTAAGAGCAAACATTCTGAAATGTTTTGAAATGAGGCATATTTTTTTAAATGACTGATCCATGATCTGCATTAAGGGATTCAAAATGCAAATGAAAAATTATGCTATGACTGATTAAACTACTCCAGAGGCATGCATTTCAAATTATATAGTTGCTGCTAATAATCAGAGCAAATGCTAATGTGATCAGTCACAAAAGTGATACAATCAGAGCAGCTTGGTACACAGCTACTTTGTTCCCCTTAAGATTTCATCCTTCTCTGGCAAAAAACTTGGAATGAGAATGACCCACTTCCAAACTGCACAAGAGGAGACCTCTATATAACAGTTCATAATAGATCAGTTATTCCCTGACCTGACCTGTGCTGAGAAAGGTCTTTTCTTTGGCTGGAGAAGTAGCTGTCAGAAGGATACATTTAAACAGAAGTTTTCTATATTTATATTCCTCTCAACTCACCCTGAAGCTCATATATTAATTTCTCCAAGTGTACATTCTGGCTAAACAGTTCATTACTGCAACTTTTATTTCAGGTTTAGGAAAGATGGGATTGCAGCCTTCAGAAAGATTTAGGATCAAATGCTGTAGCCCAAAAAAATTGTTAAACCTGGGGGGCAGCTGAAATCATAAAGGACCTTTCTCCCCATTTTCCATCTGCCCCTTTTACTACCTGCTGATCATCTCTGAAAAGTACTGATTAGCTAAACCAATCTGAAAACCAAGAGAAATCTCATGTGATTCATCAGATAAAGAACAATTTGCAGAATTTTAGTGAATATGCAGCACTTTGCCTGAGCAATAGCCATTTTGTAGAATGCTATGAAGTAATTTTGAATGCAAGTTACTAATGCCCACAAGATTGAATGCTATCTTTTCTTTTTTCCTTCCCTTTAGCAGCTTTAAACAGCCATAATCCATTTTTTTCAGAATTCCCTGCACTGATATGTCTTTTTCTGTTAAAAATTGTAATTTTAGTGACTCTTGGACTGGAGATGGAACAGCTGAAGTAGCAAATGACATAAAATTGAAATCTAAATTTGCTGCCAATTTCCCTAAGTTTTGGGATTATGTCTATGAGGTTATGCCTAGCTCTGTGAGGGAATAATTTCCTATATTATTAGCAAAATCAGCAAAGATCAGGAGACAGGTGCCAATGCTCTTTTATGAAGATGTGAAACATGAAAATCAGTAACTGCAACACTAACAGCAAAAAACAAAGAAACAAAGGCACAGAATAAAGCTTCACAAAATTTGTGTGGGATTTAATGGTTATGCTCCATGGAATGCTAAAACTATATCAGGTAAGCAAAGCCTCATCTGATTATGAGCACAGCCTTATAATCATGGATCAGCTGTAATTATTGTAACACTGTAACAGTGTTTTGTCTAGGTATCCATCCTCTAATTTGTGTCCTTCGCTCTTCCCCCTGCAAAGATGAAAGAGGTCTAGTGATCAGCAACAAGGAATCATCTTTGTGCTTGTTGTTTATGCCAGAAGAGATATTTATTTGTTGGATGATCCCCTACCAGCAGTTAATGCACATGTTGGAAAGCTTATTTTGGAACACAGCATAAAAGCTGCTCTTAAATAAAAAATAATAATAAATAAAAACAATGCTCTTGGCAATGCTTCGACTACAGGAGGTAAATAGGGGTCTTTTTATTTCACTTGTGAATGTTGTGGTATAAAATATGCATATCTATTGTCACAAAATAGTAACAATTCTTCAAAAAATGTATGCAAATAAGTATCAGAGAGACACCACTTTCCCTTTAGAAATGGAACAGAAAGCAAACAATACATCTGGCGATTGCTGTAGTGCAGGCAGAAGAGAGGGAGTAGCAGGTAAATATAAAGATTTGAGTTTTCAAGGGAAGAGAGATTTTTGTGACAAATTCACTATGAAGATCAGTAACAAGATAATATTAACATTAAAACCAGATTTTAACTTCATGGTTATTACCTGTTGAAATGAACTGAGCTTATTAGTTCTGTCAGTCTCATCTCAAGAAAAGACCAATCGACATGGCTTCACATTTGTTTCTTTTGATTTTGAGTATTTTTCATGGCCTTTGTTTGTTTGCAAAGAGTAAGTGCCTTTCAGAAAGTAAAAGAATCGTCCCTAAAAAAAATTAGCTGGTGTACAAATGTCCAACTGTTTTGAAATATAAATCATTAAATAAAAAGAACATTTACTTTTTCGCCTTTTTCATGTGTGTGTGGAATTGGTTTGTTTTTTTTTTTTTGGCAAGCTAACTAATTGTCTTGGATCACCAAGGTAAAATAAGGACACTAAATGAGAGTTAATATTTACCAGTTGTATCACATCTGTGTGTTCTGCCCACTGATCATTCCAGAAGAGTTTAAACAAAAGCTTAAGCTGTCTGTCTTCACTGACAACTCATTTCTTTGAACTTGTACACTAGCTTGACCTGATTCCTGGTTTGCCCCAACGCAATCCTGGAACCTGATATTCCTACAGTTTCAATAAACAGGCAGAAGCACATTTCCACTTCATCACCTCCCATGGCAAAAAAACCCTCACTAGTCTTTATGAGATCAAAAATATTGTAGCATTCCACCAATGACACAGGTTATGGTAGTGAGTTTAGCTATTTGAAGGCCATATTAAGCAATTCCTTAACTAATTGTAGTTCCTGAGTATTCAGTAATGTATGAAATTTATAGATTTCTTCCTCTTGAACTTGCCCAGTCTGCCTTTGGAACTACACAAAGCACAGACAGTAAATTCCAGAGATTTACTGCCTATGCTATAAAGAACGCATCAGCTTTGGCTCAGAAAAGTTTTGGGCATCCCAATTATCACTGACCATATAATTCCTACCCCTCTTGTTTGGTTTGTTCTCTTCTTTTCAGATCTCTCTTACATCATCCCTTAGCAATTTTCTTTATAGCCTGAAGGTTCATTTCAAGATGACAAATCACTTTTTAATCTATAAAAATTCTGCCCTGCCAGTTCAATTCAGAAAAATAGAAAAGGGGGAGGCAGAGGGGGAAGTGGATCTATAACTAGTTGTCTATGGAACAAAATTTGGCCTTTGCATTTCTTCCTATTGACATTTTTTTTGTCAAAGATGAGAAGGGGGAAAAATGGAATATCAATGCAGTTCTGTATGCAGACCCACTCATCATTCCAAGTAAGTACATATAATTTATTATAATTTGTTAGTCAGTCAATAAGTGCTACAAAATGGAAGGAGTACTTACCATACAGCAGCATTTAGCAAAGGCAAGGACTCTGTGTATGAATAAGTACATTTCAAAAAAAGTTTCTGTGAAATAGCTAACACAAAGGCACTTTTATGTGATTATTGTGCTAAAGTATGCTTAATATTGGCAGACATTAGCACAAAAACGACCACATCTTGTTCTACAAAGCATTTTGTATTGCAGCTCCTGGCTCCTCAGCACAAGGAAGTCATAGGCCTGTTGCAACTGGTCCAGAACGGTCAATAAACAGTTCAGAGGGATGGAACATCTCTCCCATAGGCAAGAGCTGAGAAAACTGGGGCCTGGAAAGGAGAAGACTCCAGGGAGACTTTATTGTAGACTTGCAAGACTTGAAGGAGGCCTATAGGAAAGATGGGGACATTTTAGCACTGCCTGTAGCAAGGGGCAATGGTGTCAAACTAAAGGAGAGTAAATTCAGAGCAAGTGTAAGGGAGGGGTTTTTTATGACGAGGGCTGTAAAACACTGGCATAGGTTGCCCAGAGAGGCAGGGGATGCCCTATCCCTGGAACCATTCAAGGTCAGCTTGGGTGGAGCTCTGAGCAACCTGATCTAGTTGAAGATGTCCCTACTCATTCCAGAAGAGTTGGACTGGATGAGCTTTAAATGTCCCTTCCAACCCTAAACTACTCCATGATTCTGTATAACTTGACAAATGCATAGGGGGCATGTGAAACCAAAGGAAAGGAAGGAAGAGATGTAGCAACAGGACTGACAACTGCAGACATCTACATTATGGATACCTGAAGCAGATTATATGAATCACAGCCTTTTACATCAGGTTTGCTATTACAATACAAAAAGTACCACCTATAAAAGCTATTACTCAGTTCATCTTCATAAAATGTCTAAAAGCCTCTAACAGGGTGTCTCAGTGAAGCCATCACTCTGTGTAACCTCAGTCTGTAACAGCCTCTCTAATCTGCTTTCACTGATGTTGCTGTTATTTGTGTACAAGACACAGAGCTAAGTGGAGTAGTAGATTTTGCTATGAAATCATCAAATCCTTGATGTCCTGACTCTAATGCTTTTCTTTATTTTTCCTTACCTATGAAAGCAACAGGAAGACTTTCAGACTTGAAGAAATTTATTTTCCTTTCAAAAGCATTACTTAAGAAGGTGCTTTATAAATGTTCATATTGTAAAAGCTGTAATAAAATTGTTTGCTTCTCCTATAATTTTTAAACTCTACCATCTGATTCTCTTCTTTCCCATTATCCACAGATTTTACAGAGTCCAGTGAGTTTCTCTGATACAATTCCCACTGGCAGCCTAATGAACCATTTTTGCTAATAATACACATGAATTGGATGTGAGCCTTTCATCTCACAGTGAGATTTTTTTTGCAGCAGTTTGAAATCTTCTTTATTCTAGTCAAAATAGCTCTTGTTTTTTCTTTTTCTGCTAATTGCAGTTGCTATCATAGATATCAATTTGGGGTTTAAGTAAGTCAATGGACTATTCCTTCAAGATATTTTAGAGGTTTGAATTGTCATTTTTGTCTGACCTACAGAAATTTACAGCACATCCTTTTGATTTTTAGCCTTAATCTTCAATTCTTTTGTAAAGGCTTATCAGAAGCTGAGAACAGTAGAACCAAGCATCCTATACAGTAAGCACATTCAGCATGGCAAGCTGTCAATTATTGTCTGCTTTTTGCACAAAGGGCTCTGGCTAAACCATTTTTTCTGATGTAGTCAAGTCTCTCCATGTGTGCAGAGTGTGATTACAAAGGTTGGTGTCCAGCACTGCTGCCTGTTCACCCAGAGTCCTGCAGCCATCCTCAAAGATCCAGAAATAGGCTGGGTTAGAATGGCAGACTGAAGTGGCTGGAAATTCTCTGCTGTAGCACATGGTAGAGAGCACCCAGCAATGCAAGAATTTAGAAAATTCAAAGAACATTTCTCCCCTTCAGTCATCACTCCAGAGAACACAGGTGTCCTCTTTTGAAGAGTGTATTCTTGATTAGGTGTGCTGCTATTCAAGCATTTGTCCCCTTCTGACAATACCTATTAAAGCATTTTCACTCTTTTTCTTGTATGTTTTGCCACACTTCAATATTCCTAAAACAGCACTAATGAAAGGACACAAAATAATGTAAGAGAGGTTTTGCAAGGGAAAAGATGTTGCATTATTTTGTTATTAGTGTATTATGAGTACTGAAACATGACAGGAGATTATGAATACAAAAAAGGTATTAGTAACATTCTTCTATGCTAAAAGCTTCAGGGAGGAGATGGGGACAAAGGAGACAGAAGTAGCAAGTGCAGTGCAGACAGAGTTTTCAACTGACCTGAGATAACCTGAAGGGAACCAATTCAAGTGCTAGTAGCTACTCCCTCAGACAGGTTTTTGAAGGCATCCTAAGATAGATGTGTTAAAACTGCAAGTTGTAAGGCTGTCCTAACTCTCTACATGCCAAACCTACATAAAATTGTCACTCTGCTCAGTGACAGGGGACTACCTTCTTCCTTCTTGCAGATTTCTGAGGGTGCAGGGTATTTTAAAACTCAGTTTTCCACTAAAATGAAAGCAGAAATCAACTGATAAGGAAAATCAAAGCAGAGGACAGAAGAACATGTAGAGTTCTGCATTCTTGGGACATTCAGGCAAAATTATAGAGCACAAATGAGCAGAGAGCTGTCACTGTGCAGACACTGCAACATTTCAGTTCAGATCACTGCATGAGACAGTGTCATTAACAAATTATCAGCTGTGGTTTACAGCCAGGAGTTTTACTGGCACATACAGTTAGTACAGTTTCCATTTCTACTGTTTCAGTTATTTTCTGAGAACTATCTAAGAGCTAAGAAGAATGAAGACCAGCAGATCTCCACTGCTGTCTCATACAAACTCCTGTGTGCAAGGTCTCACTGTAATTCATGCTATGAAAAAAAGACAACTCTATCAATCAGTAAGACAAATACAGTTGAACATTCTGTATTTCATTTTTGCCCTAATTTAGATAGGCAATGATGCCTTTAAATTCTGCTGATGATGGATGCTCTAGGCTGATAACCCCATTCAACAGAGTGATAAAACAGTTTTTCCATCAGTGTTACCGAGCTACACAAGCTGCAACAATCCTGGAGCTTCTTAAATTTACAAATCAAGCAGTAACACGAATGCCACCCATTTCCACTACAGACCTTCAGCAGAATTTAGCACCATGAAATCCAGTCTCACTTTGCCAATCTTTAAACATAGCATATATTTTTACCCTTGAGTTTTAAGCAGCCTTTTGAAATGTTTCAAAGAGAGAAGGCTCAGGGCTCATTAGAGGGTTCAGATGCTGTTACATGCATCCTCACAAAAGCTCTCCCAAGGTTTGACCAGACCCAGCATGCACAGGAGTAGAGAATTCACTGCAGTTCACAGGTAGCCAGTGATCCATCTGGCCAATTAAAACAGGCTGATCTAGCAGGGGTCTAAACAGGGAGATATCAATATAGTGCAGACCAGAGGTGCTCTCATTGTCAGACAGAAATTGTAAATGGGATGGTTCTCACCACACAGAGGTTTGATTCTCAGAAACACACAATTTCAGCAAGACAGGATCATTCTCTTAAAACTTCCCATCTCCAGAGTTCCTTGACTAATCTTTTGTCTAATCAGTAGATAGAGACACACATATAAAACTGCATGCATAATTCTCTTTTCTATGTTTGAGCAAAATTAAGCTTCAATTTCCATGCTTGCAGAGAATTTTTCACTGAATTTACTGAAGTAATTTTACACATCAATCTGCCAGACTTAGTAAACAACAGGTAATATTATCATATTAAATGTTAGTCCTTATATTCAGTACATAGAAAAAAAAAAACAAAAACAAGTAAGTCCCAAGAAAATGCTTCTCAAAGTGATAAAAATTCCATTGGCAACAGGGCATCTTTCTGTGCCTTGGAAAAGGATGTTTGTTGTTCAACACAGTTCTGCATGTAGCTCATCTGTGTGCCACGATTACTGAATATGGATTTCATCTCAAATTAATGCCCTTCTATAGCATATCAAACTTGCTTTTAATATATTCTTAAAATGAGCTTGGAACTATTTCACTACAGGGAAAGCATAGGCTATATTTTCTTTCTGTATCTGTATCCTATTTAGTAAAGTATGTCCCAAATCTGATTGCTTTCCTTGAGTGCTGGTAAAAAAAATCAACAAAAATCCCCAAAAAATCTGGGTGTTTAGGATGCATAAACATAACTCAATTTTATTAGAATGCATGAGGGAAAATTAATCTCAGTTTGATTCATTTCATACAAGGAATTAGAATGGCTTTCTTCATTATAAGTAGAAGTGTGTTACTATTGTCTTACCATCATTGTGCAATCTCAGGTAGTGCCTCAGGTGGAGGGAGAGATGTTCAGTTTTTGGCGATTTTTCTTCTTAAATAGTGTTTCAGTCTGCAGAAATTTTAAATCCTAATAAGACCCTAACATGCAATAAGTATCTTTTTTCCATCTTAGCCTTTTTCAACTCAGTCTTAATTCTATTTAAGTTTAAAAGTTAGATATCTACTAAAAATGAACTTAGAGAAACAAACTCACTTTAATAGCATTTACTATTTGATTGTTAGTGTTGCTACTATATGTATTTAGTTTTAAAATTCATGCTAAATGTACTGCTTATTGCCTTTTAATAACTACATGAAATGTCCTTAAAGCAAGAAGGGAGGCCAGGAAAACACAAGATTTCACATCAAACTGAAAAATATTTTTCTAGCTACTGCAGTTTGGCAGTCTCCACAGGCAGTTCTATCAGCCTGGAAATTGCCCTGGGCTCTGTTGTTAAATTCTGCTGTTGATGAGCTTTTGTATTGCTTCACTCTTAAGCAGCCTTTTTCTTAGATTAGTCATTTTTCTTTCCTCAGCAGAGCTATTACAGTTAAAATGAAGAAAGAGTGATTTTCCAATAATTGTATCAGATTTTTTTCTCCTTAAATCATAGCTGTGTTATCTCCTCCAGGTGTGTGTGAAAACAGGAACTGAAACAAACAAACAAAATCTACCTCACTTGAGAGAGAATGGATTATGCCTTGCTTAGACCTACCTGTAAATATGGCAGCAAGACTCCAGTTTACACAGACACTTTAAATTTTGTTAAAAAGTGATAGTAGTGTTAAAGGCACTGTGCATGCATTACACGATAGACTTTCCCCACTATTTCTGAGACATATTCCTGACACCCCAAAACACTGAGTCACTGAACTCTCCCAAAGGCTGGCCAGGACAAGTAGAAAATACATTTAAAGATTGTCAAATGAAATACAGAGAAAACAGTTCTGGGATTCTGCTAGCATACATATAAAAATGTAGGTTTTTCTTTAAAAATCTAGCCAGTTGTTATGGTTCCCAAAATGTTAATATTTAGACACTGGGAGAGCAGGTCCTTTTATCCCCTAGTAGGTTCTGTATTTGGGTGCAGAAAAGTAGGAAAATGTTAATGAAAATACTGTATTATTGAAGTAAAGTGCACGGTTATGGTTATTTTAAAATAATTGGTAATAATCTGATTTTACTACCTTGCATTTTGCCTTTTCAAAGGTTATCTCTTTGTCTTTCAGCTACAAATTAGACACTTTCTGCAGCTGTAGAGATGATCAGATCTGGTAAGCACTTGAAACAACTTTTATGAAAGACACAGAATGTACTTTGAGGTTTCAGTCTGTTTTCTGATAAAAGCACTAAAATGAATTATGGCATACAATTATCATGAAGGCTATCACAGCAATGCTAAATGACTGCTCTCAAGTGTGCCAGTGTGCTACAACCAGAACGTGCCCTGCTCCTCCCACCTTTGTGTGTGTGGCACAACACAGCCAGAGATCTCTGACACAACTGGAAAATCAGACAAATGCACAGTGGAGCACAGTCAGTATAAAGAATATAAGAAAAGCATTGCTTTCTAGTTTTTTAACCACCCTCCAGATGTTAAACTGCCAGGAAACCTGTAAGCAGCTAGAGAAAATGGATGGGCACAGCAGCTACCCTGCATGGCAGGAGCACTGCCTCAAAATTCAGAGCTAATTGAAATTAATGTAGTTGAGTAAGAAATATGATCACTGTAATTATCTGAAACTTCAAATCAAATTCCAAATCAATGTGGCGTATAATTCCACAGGTTAATGACACCAAGAGGTGTGAAGTGTTGCATTACTGGTCATACCTCATATATAGTATTTTTCTTATACTGTGTTAATTATGTAGGATTGAAATTATTCTGCACAAGCTGCTTAAATACAGAAATTATTTAATCAAAGTGAAATTCACTGCTGATAGCTCAAAATTCAATTATTGCTTCCAGCTGCCAATATTTGCCCAGCCTCCTTTACAGAAGGAATCCATGGATTACCAGCCAAGCCCCATCAGCTGCACAGACAGTCATAGTCACACTCTGAGCAGCTAGCAAGAGAGTTCACACGAGGACCAGGTTTAGCAAAGGCTCTCTAGGGTTTCCCATTTATTTGCAGGACATTTGTTCAACCAAACTGGCACACACAGACCAGCAAAGCCTCCAACTCTCCTCCCTCCGTGCAGCTGTGCAGCCTTTAAACTCCATGCAAACAGAACCATTATTACATTTCTACTCCTGACTTTTGCTTATCCTCCCTCAGGGCTACTCAGACCCTTTTCAAGTTTTGAGCCTGAGCAGACAGCTTGAAAGAGGATCAGGGAGGCCTCTTCCACTGAAAAGCTGAAATCTTCTGACATTTAGTACTTCAGCCCAAAACACAGCTTCTCCCAGTGGGGTTGGCTGGCAAACACTGCTCGGTGCAGCCAGCTCCAGGAACCAGCCAGTGGCTCATTTTCTCACTCAGCAGCCCCATTTCCAGCCTCACAGCAAATCTGTGTTGCTGGATACTGAGCAGCAGGTGGTGTGCAAGGAATAGAGATTTTTATTTTATTTTTTATTTAAGATTTAATCTTTTCTAATTTTGTCTCTAAACTATAATAAGGCTGTGGAGGCAATCTTTTTAGATGTCCAATGTACCTTCTAAATCTCAAAAGCCAGAAGTATTGTTTTAATGCAGATATGGAAGAGAAGTCCAATAAAATGAACATTCCTCAATTAAAAATCAACACCCCAAAGATGTGAACATAAATGCTCCTGCTGCCTGTATCTAGACTGAAGAGGCCAGACTGCACACAGATAATATGTCAAATATTACTGACAAGACTTGCCATTTATAGGCTTGAATCCTGCTCACACAAGAGATGCATTTCTGTACCAATTTTATAACAACAGCCAGACCAGTTCTCTGCCTTAGTTTATGTATGTCTAGAATTTGACAAATAGCACAGACCACATTTATTTAATTCCATTCCCAAATATCCAGAATGCAGAGTCCTTTGCTTTCCCATGGATGATCATTCTCCACATTTCAGATTCTGATCAGTTCCTGTGGGCAGAGATTCTCAATGTCTCACAACAAAACACTGGCACAGCCACTCTGAACATCCAAGCCCCTCCTACTGTTCAGAGTGCTCTTTGGTTTTCCTCTGCTTACATTCAAAATGGACAGTTGCACCTATTCCACACTCCCAGGCCAGCTAGCCACAAGCCATTTAAAAAATCTGCTCCCATTAGTTTTTAAGGAAGGTTTGTTGCCTTATCCCTGATTTCCCCAAGATCTCAGATATGTAAAAGTCAGCTACTGTTTGAACTCTGTGTTTGTAATCAGCATTGCATTACAAATACAAAGGGGCTGGAACAGTGTGCAGCCTTTTCTTTTACAAATAAACAAATACCCATTCCTTTATGAGGTAGAGAGTCTTTCATTCACTAACCCCACTTGACCAGAATAATTGGCATAAAAATTACACATCTCTGTGTTTAGCTCCATTTGAATAAATGTGAGCAATGTCAGTGTTAATTAAGTGTAGATCAAGAGCTATCGTTCCACCATTCAAAATGTAAATTCCCTCCCAAAGAGCTGTAAATAAGCAGTCACTGCTGTACACTGCACAAAACTGTAACTGAGCAAACCTGGAGAGCCACAGAGCCAAGGTCAAAGAGCCTTTGACAGATCAGTTGGGCTGAAGATGGAAATAGATTTGTAGATTCAGATATGCTCATTTTTTCCTTATTAATAGTCCTTCCTTAGCAAATTAATTTCAGAGAGGCATCTAATGCAGCCCCCAAACCCTGTCTTGATTCTAGTTTTTCACAAATGGCCAGATTTTCAAAACTGCTCGTACCTATGTTCATGTATATACAACTGGAAAGGATTGGGAGGCAAATCCCTCCGTTCCAGCTTTAACATTTAAATGAAGCTAAACTTCCACAACTCATCAGCTGCCATTGTGATAGTCAATGCCAGTTTTTAACAGTTCAGAATATGATTTTTCTGAGGTTTTTTTGGTTTTTTTTTTCTTTTAAATAAAGGAAGTCTATTCTTAGCCCTGTATCCTGCTGAAGTGCTAGAAGCTTCCAAACAGACTGAAATGGCCTTGCTTTTTGCTTTTACAAGTTGTTACACTAAAATCTACAGGGCTCTCTACAGCCTTAAACAGGGTAAAAGCTCTGCCATCTAAGATAAAAGTAGAAAATAGAGGAATAGGATACAAATGACATTTTCTAGCTCTTCCCCCAGTACAGCTATCTAAATCATCCCAAGTTCATAGAGATACACAATGACTGAATCCCAGGGCAGAAACTATGTGCAGCAGCTCACAAGATCTTTCTCTTCAATGCAAAGAAAAATAATATCCAGAGAGACAGACAAACCTCTAGATTTTAATGTCATTGTAACCAAATGAGAGAAGATTACTCCAGGTTTGGAGTGAATACTGGTTTCCAATTAGAAACATAGCTGTTGTATAAATAATATTTAATATTTAAACACCAAATCTCTTTTTTCTACATAAAATATTATAATCTTAAACCATATTCAGCATCCTGCTGAGCATCTGCAACTTTTTTATTAATTTTTTAGTTTCACAAACTTCAAAGTGCTTCCCAGCTGCATCAGGACTCTTCCCACTGAGATTCTGAGCTGAAGATTCCATGAGACTTATTTTGGTGTTTGCAATCAAATTGCATTTAAGGTACTTCAGCAGAAAATATTATGTAAATTACTGTAGCATTTAACTGAGTCATAGTAATTGTGCAGTCATTGCTATGGAATTATGCCATGCATGATCAGAAAGTCTCTCTCTCCTACTCACCAAACACCCAGACCCTGCTCCTTTTCCAGAGCTGGATGTTTTTCAGCCACTGGGTGCTGCTCTCGTTAGAGAAAACAGAACAGAACATTGAAAAGAAAACTCAGAGATCATTTCATGCCATGAATGTGCAGTTCCACCAGTCTCTGTCAAATCAGCTTTCTCCTTTGTAAAACAGCTTTTTAAAAAACTTTACCCCAGGTTTAGCACAGGGCTTGCTCCACTTGTTTCCTTTAGTCTGGGCTGTGACAGATCTTCCTTGAGATGCCAAGCATGATAACAAGAAACCTGATTGTGCTCTAGTACTTTCTTGCTTTCTTACATTGCAACATGTAAAACCAGGCTAAAAAATCTTTATGTTTGTATTGAATTTACACATATTAAAGGACTCAGCAATTTCTTATATTTTTACTCCCCAAAATTTGCTTGATCAGCATTCTCATAGATGATATAATTTTATTTTTTTAAAAAAAGTAAGTACTGTAAAGTAGTTTCTTATCTCCTACCAGTTTCAATTTTTATGTAAATTCAATGCAAGTCTTATAATGTCATTCCAGCTTTTTCATTTTCTCATCACAAAATCTTCCCTGCTAGAATTCAGTGTACATAGAAAGAATTGTTTCTTTGCTAAATCAGAAGACTTAAGGAATGTACAGAACAATGACAGGTTTAATAATTTGCAGAGAGCATAAGTAGTGCAACATTCGCTTTTGGAATAAAACCATTGTATAATGAAAAAAGAAAGATATAAATGTCTCTTATTGTCTTCCTGATATGGCCAAATAAAATTAATTCTCTCTTTGGAAGATGAATCTTCCCATATTTGTCGCCCACAAAAAGTATAGTATAAAGCCAAATAAGCTTTTCTTTCCCATATGCAATTATCAGTCAGCATTCATATCTCAAAAATAAAACTCCAAACTTGTAATTGAGAGGAAAATCACCTATCCCAATAATCATTTCAGAGAAAGCATTTACCTCTCTTTAAAGAAAGAAAAAATACTTTAATAGAGTAAAACATGCAAAATAACCCCTGGACTCTGTCCTCGACCCAAAATACACTATTTCTGCTTTTTATGAACACAAATAATATTATACCTCTGTGGGATTGGTGAGACTTCTCCTGTTTATAGACAAAACTGAGTTCTACCATTACAGATTTAAATTACTGGTATAACAAATCTGACACCCAAATGGGGCTGCATCAGTACAAACATATGTGTGCATATATCAGGACAGACCCCTATAATAATGTGTACACCTATAAATAGGTAGATCACATATATCAGAACAGACATGTCAGGTATATGAACTAAGAAAAGAATTTGAATTTCACAGCCTCTGCATTGGAAATAAGTGTTTCTTGGGGCTTAGACTGCATCTTGTTCTGTATACATTTTGTGTGGAAAAACAAACCAAAAATACACTACAAAAAGAGGAAATTCGTATTAATATTTGGTTAATAGCACTCTGAATCCAGACTGTAATAGAGTCTATCTGTAGGCTGTTCCATCTCCTCTAAATCTACTCTTCATTTGAACAAAATGGAAGAACTTGTTTCTAGACTGAGCTGACACTACATGGCAGGACTTGGCAATAGCAAAGGGACTGTTCCTGCCCAAAGAGCTACAGTCTGAACCAGCAGAGAAAAGGATAAGACAAAATAAAACACAGAGTTAAAGTAAGTGGCCAAAAATCACCTTAAAGTTTAGCAATCAAACTCTTTTTGCAATTTTTTATTTCTGTGTTTTTCTACTGCCTATTGCCCCACCTTGCATTTTCCCAGGAGTTAAACACCCAGATATTTTTTGCTGATTATGTAGATATACCCACACTGTAATATTCTAGGATAACAGAGTTGGAAATACAGTAACTTTTTCCACTGCCACTCAATGTAAAACCATACTACAGTTTGTTGGTTCCAGAAGAGTTTGTGCATGTCACCAGGGAAAGCCTGAGTTTGGGCTTTAGGAGTAGAAAATGTCAACGTGCAGCCAGCCAAGCATGAGGGGTAAGTAGAAATAACAGCAACAGTGAAAGAGGACACAGTGTAAGTCATTGTGCATGGAAACCACAGTGAGTGTCCTTGTTACCACATGAAGCAAAGGGAGCACTTGGGACACAAATCCAGGACACAGCAAGGAGGTTTCAGATACAGTGTTCCCAGATTTTTGTCTCATTTCAAGCTGCTAACATGAATTAACATTTGGTAACGCCCGAGCAGCTCTTTGATATACAACAGAAGTAAAACATGTCTCTCTAATTCACTTTTGATTGATGTTGCTGAGCCTATGGGAATAGGAACTGTACAGCTGTGGTTGCAGACAGCTTTATTACTTTATTTATCCCTGCTCATTATGTTGAAGTGACAGAGAGAAAACGGGAAAGAGCTGTTTGGGATTCCTTTAAGTGTTTCCTTTCCTAACCCCCACTGCAAAGGACTCCTCAGAGGGGGCTGTTCTGATCTCATATCCATACAGTAATAAACCTGTTTAAGAGCATGACAATAAAATAAATGAGCATGTCAAAGCTCCATTGGGAAAAAGCCTCACTCTTCTCCTGGCTGCTTCACCAAATACAGAACAATGTGGAGTCTGAGATTTAATCCCATCACTTCCTCGGGGCTTTTGTTTGTTTGCTTTAAAAATACCAGAACTCCAGAAGAATGGCCTTCTTTACATCTCATACTCTATCCCCAAGCCCCTGGGCCTATCTTATTTGAAGGAAGTTCATTCTACCCTGAATCTTTGAAAGAACCATTTGCTGCTTCCAGGATTATCTATGTAAAATAATAAAAGGCCAAAAAAAGCTGAAAGCAAGAGCTTTTGTCACGACTGACCTCATGCATTTTACAGACTTCATTAGTGCTCACAGTTGAATTGGTCAGTATTTCCCTGTCTCCAGTTCCTGCCACCTGAGCTTTATGAGCTGGATTGAAATACATGGTCTGATTTGACTTTAGGGATTTTTGTTGTTGCTGCTTTTGAATGCAAGAACATGATGAGAAAAAACGAAACAACAATGAGCTGATTCAGTAACTAATTGTGGGCTCTTCAAAGGCTCAATTACAAATAAGAAAGCCTAGGAACATCACTGGAAGTGATCTGTAACTGCTGATGTCCACTTGTAACTCAAGAGTTTCACCTCACCTCTCCATGTTTTCCAACATTTGCATATGATGAGCACACAAAAAAGCATGGAAGAGCACAGGCAGCAGAGACACAGATTTTTTTTGAACAGTGACACAATTCACAGACATGAAAGTAATTTCATCTAAATGTAGGTGGCTTCAATTATCAAATTAAATGTTACAAGCTATTATAAAGCCTTCCTAAATAGTAATCTAACAAATTAATATTTGTACGTATAAGATCCATAAATCCTACAATTTCAGAATTTTCTTTACTCTCTGCTCTTTTGTGTAAATTGCAAGAACTAGGAAACATTTAGAGCATTAAGCATTCATTTTGTATCCCTTAAATGTAGAATTAGTTCCTCAGCCGTGCTGTGTCTGTAAAGGTGTTTTTTTTGTGTTTCACTGGGAAAAAAAAGGTCAGGCAAAGAGGAAGAAAGGTGTTTTATACTTCTTTCTTGCAGAGTAGACAAGCACACAAACAGAGCACAATCTCATTATTATTAAGGTTATTAATAATATAAACATTAAAATAGAAATATAATTAATATTTTATTAATAATATATTAATAAAATATAATTTATATAATTATCATTATTATTAAGGTTAAAGCATTGGAAGATGCAGATTGTCAGCAGCTGAGCTTTTTCTTAGCAGCTGGTATTCTACAAATGCCTTACTTGGGGTGGTGAGGGTGTGGACATGAGAATCTCTGTGCCCTGGACATTAATAGCAGGTGCATTTATTATGACCTTGGTATGTCAGTGAAAACAGTGCATTCAAATGAATTAGTGTTGCCATGGATAACTCAAAATGTCCAGTCAACCCCAACGCTGTTCATTTCAGATGGGAAGGGTCAACACTTCTGCACTCCAGAATGCTGCTTTTAATTCAAGTTAAATTATATACTCAGACTTTCTTGTTATAATGATTTCTTCCTTTTAAACTACCTTGACCTCCATGAAGTCTGTGCACATCTCAGGAAGCTGACTAGCTGGAGGCAGCAGCAAGAGCATCGTTTGGAAAATGTAAAAAGGGAAGCAATTTAAACAAGATATTTCGCCTAATCTCCCATCCTCTATTGAAAAGATCCAATGAGTTACCAATAAGCCTGAGATTAGTTTCAAGTGAAGTGTCCCACATCACTGTTGCCAGTGGAATTGCTTGGTTACTTTTCTTTATCACACAAAGAAAATTCAAATCCCCCCAGACTTTCCTCACAGTTATCCTGAGCCATAGAAAAATAATTTACCCACCACATAGCTCATTACACTTTTGGAGATAACTTAAAAATCTCTTTTTAAAATTCTACATAATGTTGAAAGCATCACATTAAAACACTACTGGAGAATTCTATTCCAAACACCAATTTGCTTTGATGTTAGGAACAGTTAAGCTAAATCATGAGCTTTCCAATGTGTTCCCAGATCTCTTGTCCTCACTGTGTTTGCCAGACTTTGAAGTCTGGGTGTGTGACTATTTGGAAGGTAAAGCTCTGCTTAGTGGTAGGATTTATAGCAGAATCCACTTTGGGGTAAATCAAACTACATAGTGCTTAATTTTTAAACCAGCCATGCAAAGGAATGAGACATCACAATCCATTCCACACCTTGAGACAGGCAAAGAGTGAACAGAGAATCACAGGATCACTAAGGCTGGAAAACACCTCCAAGGTCACTGAGCCCAGCTGTGAACCCAGCACCAGCATGTTCACCACTAAACCAAATGCCACATCCACACATCTTCTGGACAGTTCCAAGGGCAGTGATTCAGCCACTTCCCTGGGCAGCTTGCTCCATTCTACAAACAAGCAGAGAGAGCTGCTATGTGACGTTCAAAGTATCAGGCACAAGTATGATCCAAGATAAAGAAATCTTTAAATATTTGTATTTCTATTTTTTCTTGATGTTCCTTTATAGTTTAGAAAGATAGTATCACTGAAAATAGATTCAAAACACTTCATTGAGCATGTGTGTCTGTGTTTCCTGCTGGATTTAATCTAACATCACAACAGGCTAAGTATTATAGTAAAGAAATAAAGCATGTTTTTCCAGGATTATTTATGCAGGCTGTACCAGCCCAGCACTAGGAAATTCACACTCAGTGTAATGGTACAATTAATGATCCTCCTAAAAGCCCCTACAAGGGCAGCTGGACTAACCTGCAGCTGTAGAAATTTCTGATACCTGCAACAGCCAGCTGAAATCACTGTTCACTATTCAACATCTGCATCTTTCAGTAGCTGGAATGGTAGGTGTTACCAGAAGCCAGGCTTTGGAGAACAATAAAGGTGGCCTAGCTCTTTCTTTGATGCTGGTCCCAAATTAAAAGCAACTACCTGACAGAAATAGTCTCCTAAAATACATCATAAATACTCACTGGCATTAATTTGCATCAGGCTGCCATTTACATACTTCATACACTGCTTGAACAGCTTTCTTTGGTCTTCAGGGAACACAAACCCAAGAGGTAAAAACAACACAGCCCACAACAGAGCCATTCATTTGCAACATTTCTGAAACACATCAGAGAAATGAGAAAAACATAAGTCCAGATTTCGCCTTGGAGTGTGTGCACAAACTTCCTATAAAGCCATTAAAAGTTAGATGCAAGCAAGCAGAAACAACTAGGAGAAATTTTAATTAAGAATTCATATTCCATTTTATATCACTGAAGCTTCATCTTAATTGGCAGAGTCCCAGAGCTCCTACCCAGGGAACACCAATCCCTCTGTCTCTGGTGCAGTGTCCTCTCATCCAGAGTCACTGCATAACAGGAGAGAGCAAATTAAAAAAAACAAACCAACAACACAATTTCAACCTGCCTTTGCACATTGTCCTCAGGCATTCTGGAGAGTGAAGGAAAAAATCTGGGACTCAGTTCCTTGTATTTAGAGATATTGTATGATCAGGAGGGGCCTTCTCTGGCTCTAAAAAATAGAGAGCCTGGAGTAGACTGTACCCATTTCATCTCCAGCACCTTATCTGCCAGCTCCTGTGCCAGAAACTTCTGTCTTCCTCCTCTATCCCTGCCTTGTCCCTCAGCAAGGAGCCCTGCAGCCCCAGGGCAGGAACACAAAAATCCAAGGCACAGAAAAGGCAATGCTCTGTGCTCTGAGAACGGCACAGCCCTTTCAGGTCACACAAAGAGGCTGGACAATGGAAATAATGCCAAGAGCTGGTCAGATAAAGAACATGGAGAGCCACTTGCAGAAAGGATTCTAGACACATACACAATTTGAAACATGGCCCTTTGCCATCAGTTTTCACTTTTAAATGTTGGGGGGGGTGGGGGGTAGGTGGGGACAACACACAAGCTGGTGTGAACCTGAAAGCTGTGAAGGACAAAACTGAACCCAAGTTCACTTGCTAAACAAAGGCCTGATTGGATTTTCTGGTTGTTTGCAGAAAAAAATGACACATTTGCATGTGTGTATTTCAACACACTGTCTCACAAATAACTATTTCTTCAGTTCTGTGTTCAAAAAGAAGAATGACAGATGTATTCTGAAAATAAGATGTGGTCCCCACATGAAGAAAAAGGAGGGAAAGGATGAATCACAATCATGAAATAGGATCCTACAGTGAGAGTCAAAGAGGTTCTTAGCTGTGTTCTTGAAAAGGAGAGGCATGAAAGCAGTGAAACCATTAACAATTACTTCTACATACCCACTGCAAAGACAGTATAAATGAAAAGTTAACAGGGAGGCACACATAACTTGATTTAAAATGCAGTTCCAGGAAAGAGACTTTTGTAAAAATATAGCTTTTTAGAAATACTGAGGATAATAGGAACTGTAGGTGGATTCACAATATTATGTTCAATCACATTTCTGAAAAGCTTAAAATGAATTACAAAAAGTTATCTTAAACACCAAAGACCTTTCAAATCAAAAAGAAGGAAAAAGTTAGTTTTCAGGGAACTTCTCAAAGTAGATCACTAACAATGGATGTGATTGTTAACAACTGAAGAATTTTTTCATGATCTGGATTTTTCCATTTGTTACCACAATTATTAAAAAGCCATTGATAAAGAAATTAATTTCTTTAGTGTCATTCCCAACTCCTATATTTCAAAATTGCCTCTCTTACAGAACACCACTTGGCAATAAAATTGAATATTCAACAGTACATGAGGAGGACTGCAGTTCACCATCTAGATCTTAATAAACAATGGAAATATCCCATAATTTACATTTAACCCCCGCCAGTCAGTCCATTCTGGAAAATACATGACAAGCTTTACTGATTGTGTCAACAAAAACAGCCACTCCCAGCTTTCCATCATGCAAAACTGACATTTCTCAGTTTTGTGTAGGAATTAAGGTAGCAACATCAGGATTGGAAAACACATTTTACTTTTGGAAATAAAATGTTCTGTTCTAAAACACCAGAGTGATCTAAAATTCAAAAGGAGCAATACAGAGTTCTTTCTCCTGATGCACTTAACAGCAGCAAGGAAACTGCATAAAGTTTCTTACCTTTTTACTGAAATGTTTGACATCAAACATCAACTCAATGAGAAAGAGATCTCAAATCAAATTTTTTCATCCCTTGTATTTTTGCCTACGTTGCTCTTCCTCTCTCATTTTTCTTTCCTTTCTTTGCCTCTCCTAGTGGTTTTTAGCTCCTACTGTATATTCTCCATAGTCTCCACACATTTCTCATGTTATCTCCTTCACCTTGTTTCAGTTCATCTTTCCCCCAGTACAGATCCACCTTTTGTGTGGTACCCAGTGTGGCCACACTACTGCTGATCCAACAGAAATTCTATTTTGGCCCAAATATATGATGCATATAAGAATATATCTCTTGTGGGAGATAAAGAAAAAATGTAGTGCATATGTCTTAATACAGGCAGTCAAATTTTTTTTAAAAATCCATATGGTTCCTTTACAGCAGAAAGGAGAATGTTTTCTACATTTTAAGCAGGGTAAGTTGGGGATAATTTAATCCCTTTTAGACTTTAACACCTTAGATTTCTAAAAGTCCAAAGTATATTCATGCATCTTCTGAATAGGAGGATTTTACTGCAAAGCATCTGGGTTTGGCTATTGGACATATTTAAATCTAGAATTCTGTGAATGAGTCTTTTCTCTCCAAGATTTTTTCTATTTCTTGACATTTCTCCCTTTGACAGCTACACACTCTACCTTTATGAAAAACAGTGCATCAGAAAAAAATTGCAAATTCAGAAGCTCTCGCTCTCAAGCAATGTTCCACACTTACATTTATTTCTACTTTATATATTCTTAAAAATTAATATTATTAGAAGCTTTGATATTTTGCTTTCCTTCATGATGGGACTAATCATGTCCTTGTCCAAAGCAGGGGGGCTGGAATTAAGTGATCTTTAAAAGTCCCTTCCAACCATCCTATGACTAAGTAAACCAGACAAGGATACTTGATTTAATATGACATGGCAGGACAGATCTAATATTTTTCAAGTGCAAAAGCAATATTTAGTGTAATAGAAAGGTAACAGAAATCCTAAGTAAGATGCAAAGATAAATAAGATGCTAAGGAAATATCTTACTGCTTTACCTGTCTAAGTACATTTCAATACCTGATGAAATCCTATTACCTGGGGAATTCCTTTTGCAGCTGTTCTCAAGCTGGACAACAGAATAACAGATGAACACACAAAATGCTGAGGTCTCAAAAGCTGTGATTTTCCCATAGGTGTAGTAGAAGTCAAATAAAAACTCTGAGTGTGCATTAATTACTTTGCAATAAAGCAAATATCAGTCAGAGAAAATGGTACATTTCAAAAGCAACAAAAAATGCAAAACTAGCAAATACTTCATTAGCCACTGGCAATACTTTTAATGTAGCCAACAATAGAAATTTATGGAACATCTATTGCACTTGATTTTACCTTATAGATTACACAATTTCCATCAATTTAGACTGCAGATAAATTCTGAGGATGAGATTTTCCAAAATGTGATGTGCCATTTTAAGAACCAACCATAAATAACACCTATTTGAATAAAACACTGCAATTACATGAAATTATTCTGCCAGTTTTCTAGTCACTATAATTTTAAATGCAAAGTACAAGTTAGAATTTAAAAAATCGAAATAAACAAAAAAGCCTTCACCCAATTCATGCTTCTGTTCATGCTAAGGGAAAACGAGCTCTGTGAAAGTCAAGTCAATCACATATAAATCAGAAAAAAATTAAAAGCAAATAGTGAAATTTGATATGGCAGTTGAACACATGTATTGCCTTTGTAATAGTGAACTGTTTCAGTACAAGGCATGGAAGCAGGAGAAGGTCAAACTGTCAATATGTCCAACATGTATGGGCTGACAACAAAACTGTAAATATTTATGAATTCACAAGAAAATGAATTCTTTGGAAGAGAGCAGAAGGACCCAGGTCTATGGATATTCAAGCCCACTACAGTGAGGGCAGATCAGAGTAAGAGAACAGAATGCAGCACTTTCAGCCAGTGCTGCACCAGCCACAAATGGTTTTTCCAATTTAGCCAAGTCCTAAACCCCAGCTCAGCAAGGCTCCATAAAAAACTCAGGACCAGCATTTTCTTAAGCATGGCTGCATAGTTGCAGTTTGCACCTGGAGAGCTGGAAGATCAGACAGAGCAGCCAACATCTGCCTTTAAATATCACATACTTGTACACCTTGATTAACAAAGCTCATCATGGTCCTCTCTGCAGTCAAACTAGAACAAGCTGATAGCCAAAGTCCAGCCTTAACTCTGGTCTGGACTAGGAAAAAATTCCTGTAGAGTCTTAATAATAGTCAGGCCTGTTAATACTGAATGCTTTATATTATAGTGATTGTCTTCATGGGAAAACAGCTACTGCAGAACCAGACTAAATTAGATAAAAGATTTAAGTTCAAAAATAGGTTACCTACAAAGTGTTTGCTCTTCCAATTAGCAACCCCCCTCCCACACACACTGATTTCTTAGCAGTTTGCTGTAGGCTGGAATAGGACATGCTTGATTCATTATCATGGGACTTAAAAATTAGGTTTATATTCAATAACCCTTAAAAGAGTAAGAGAGAAGGAAACAGAGTCTTAACAGACTGACTAAACAGAATACACATCTTTATTCTGGCATAAGAAATCACATCTACAATTTTTCATGAAAAAATCCATTAAGAATACCCCCCAGCTAGAAAAAACTCAATCTGGTGCTAGGTTTTGATTACAGAGGAATAGAGCAGCTGTTCGTAGAAGGAAAATGAGAATACTTTGCTATTCTGCTCTTTTTCATTTTACCAATAATATAGCTGCATTTCCACCTCCAGATTGGTCAACTTCAAAACCAACAAGCAGGTCAGTAATTGCATTTTTCTAATCTTTTTTTTATTTAACAGAAAAGCCTACTGAGATTCTGCCCAGTCACCTCAAACTCTCCTTTGTCCTTGTTCCAGTGTACTTGATCCATTCAAATGTCACGTTTTCATCTCCAAAGTACACAGAGAACATTTTAAATTGGATCTTTGAGCAAAATATACCAAGGTGTCTACACTTGCTTCTTTCTTGCCTTTCCCTCCTAAAACCATAGGAATTGCCTTAAGAGGAAAAACAAAAGCATGTATCTTAGCTTCCCAAAGCAGCCACTTTCCTCAATTTAATTATTTTCATTTTGTTACTTCTCAATACTGTGAAGTCTGATTTTCCCGAATCCAAGAATAAGAAATGGCTGGAGGGTTGGCAGGGAGTACTCAAGAGAAAAGCACTTCCAGATGCTAATAAAGACTATAGTTGGGATGTTCTTGTTATAAATTCTCACCTTTCTCCAGAGAACTCTGCTCTTCTAGTGAGTGCTGCACTGTTCTCCATATTCACCTACCCTCTCAGATTTGCTGTGTGCTGCATGCCCTGCTTCTCCTGTTGGTTTCACCCCTTGTTTTCACAAATCCCTACCTTTTTCCATCCACCCTGGCTTAGCCAGGATATTTTTGGAGATAGCTATCTTCACTGTTATTCAATTCTTTTCTGTGTGCAGACATATTTACTGACAGAAAGCTGGGTCCTAGCAAGTGAAATGAAGACTGAGAGGAATATGTTTTATCACATTTTGAAACAGAGCACAAACACCCTTCTTCTGTGGCCTCTAAACACATGCTGGAATCTCCTAGTTCTTAAAGAATAGGAGCAGCAAAAAGTGCTCCTGGCTTGGCCAGCAGTTTGCTGGGTTACTTTTTTAACCTCTTTCTCCTTTGGTTTTTTCCCAGCAAAATGCAGAGGCAGTTCTGCACTCACAGCTGTCATGGTTATTATAAAAATGAAGTTTAAAATGCTCTGTGCCTTTTAGATTAAAGGTGCTAATGAGATGAGAAGTGCAATCATCATCTCAAGCCCAGCCTGTTGCACTTTAGCTGTTCATCCTTTGCTTTGATTACACAAAGCTTTATCAATGAAGTTTCTCTCCGGCTGTAGCAGCAGTAAGAGCAGTGGCACGTGCAGAGAAGCACACTGCACATCAAGTGTCTGATTTTTAACATGCATGTCTAATTTTCACAGGCCAAAGCCTTCCCATGAACTACAATTCAGCTGCCTGAATAACGCATACAAATGAGACAGGACTGCAAGCCTAATGATTTCAAAATCAGGTGTTATATGCAGAACATGTCAAAACTTTCCCATCTTAGATTGTAGAGCTGCCAAAGCACAGCTTTAGTTACTCTTAGTATAACAATATGAGTGTACCCAGCTGAAAATCTGAAACTCTCTGGAAACTTTTCTAAAATCAGCAAATGATCAATGAGAACAGGCTGCTACTCTTGACTTGATTGTTCTCTCTCTGCTTGTCACATTCTTGCCATGGCTGAATTCCAGGACACTTCTCTGGCACGCAGCCCCTTCTTGTCTGCATTCAATTTCAACCCACTCACAGCCAGTTTATTTTAGATGATTATCATAGAACAGTTTGGGTTGGAAAGAACCTTAAAGGTCATCTAATTCCAATCCCCCTGCTAGGAGCAGGGACACTTTAAACAATTTATCCCCAAACTCCAGTGCTGATCACTTATTGGGGCTGTAATATTCAATTTCTTATTCTTTTAATAATCATTCCTAATCATGAAGGGATGTAGGCTATGCTGTCCCATGGAAAGACTGGGTTCTCTACTTTTGTTTTCCCTTATAACTCATTCCTTCTTTTAACTCTGGAAAACTGTGGTATTCTACAAAATTTTCCTTACCATGGGTACATGGGAGAAACTTTCTATTACTAGGTCTGATCTGACTTTTTGGGACACTTGCAGTCATTTATTTTATATGTACTTCAACTTATTCACATAAAATAAAAATAAAATAATGTAATATGCCTAAATATTTATGCATGTCAGAATCTGTTACTGCTCTTGTAATTTCCATCTGTAAATCTCTGAAAAGACAACCTATCAAATCAAAACTTTTTTTTTAAACTAAACTGTATTTTCCTTGCTGCTATTTTCTAACACAAAATTGAAGGACAGTTACTGATTCAACATCAGGGTGGCATCTTTTTTTCTCTACAGACATAAAGGACCACCAATTGGGACAGTATCCTAAAACAAGATATATAACTAGCCTAAATGGAACTGGCACACAATTATGATGATTTTATGGCCTTCTGTGAATTGCCCTGAAAACCCTTTCTATGATGCTTTTACAAATTGATCTCATGCTTGTCAGTCACAGCCAAACTGTGAGTCTTTAATCAGTGCAGTCCTGCAGTAAGTGAGAGAAATGCACTCATACTCTGTGACACATTATCAGTAGATTTTCAAATAGAAGATTAATTAAAAAGTGTAAAAATAGAATAAGCAGTTGCCAAAACTGCAAAGGAATAAGGAGATGACCTTAAATGACCAAACCCAAAACCTTAGTATAGAAGGCCAAAATATCAGGACCACATGGCTTAACACTAAACAGTGGTGATCTTCCAATCTTCATAGGATCACTAATCTACAGACATTAATATTAATGGATTAACCTATACAATCTACAGACATTCCTCTGCATCATCCACAGAAAAGCCATGCACTCCCCTAACAACAAAGTTAAAGAGTTGCATTCATGTGCAAGAACTCCCATGCTTACAATTCCAGAGCTGCCCTCTAAATGCAGGTAACATGCTTTTGACAGTCAATACATAATTGCTTAAAATTATCAATGCTAACTAAAAATCAGCACCTCTGGATTGACTTGAGTTAAACAGTGGCTGTTTATTGCAACTTTCAGAACACATATTTGGTGGGGCTTGAGGTTTTTTTGGCTTTTTAAGATATAAAAACATACAAAGCTTCTCCCTAACCGTTCTACCATGCAAAGCCTGCATTTCCCCCAGGCAGAGTATGCCTTAGCATTCATTAGATGGACAACATTGAACTTACTTAAAAATAGGCAAGCAGTGTCATAGCTCATTTGCTCTGATGCAATTGTGAGAAGATAGAGCCTGTATGCCCAACCACAGGGAACATTGGCATAAAAACACTCAGCAGGAACAAAGTTCTGTATAAAACTAAGCACAGTGGTTTGGCAGGTGGGGGTTTTCATGCTGTAGGCAAATGGCAACCTACACCCCTTTTGTTTCTTACATTGAAGCCTTGGCTGAAATTCAGATGTGGCACTTGGTGAGTTTTAGATTTCATGGAGACACTCATGCAATACATGCTTGCTTTTGACTAGCAAAAAACATCCTACATGAGACTGTATAAACTTAAACCAGCCTCAGCAGTGCTGAGAATTGTGCTGAGTTATTTCAAGTGCCTCAACAAATCCATAGGGAAGCAATACTTACACAGAGCCAGAAAACAGTAGCAGAGTAACAAGGGAAACATTCGAATTTGACAGGGTTTGAGTCACCTCTGTAATAACATGTATAGCATTTTTCCCTCCTGTTCTTCATACCACTCTTCATTGTTTTCATTATCATATTATGTTGTGCAGAACTGACACCACCATGCAACAAAATCATACATCCAAAGGGTCCTTGCCCCAAAAAGTTTCGTGTGTACAGTAACAGAATGCACACAAGTGAAATTCCCCAGTATGAAACATTGCAGCAAAGCAGGTTTGATGGGAAACTTTCCTTGAGTGCCATCACAGCAGGTTCCCTTGAAGTATCTCAACTTCTATGAACCTTTAATAGAACCACACAGACTTCTGTCAGAGATACAACAACTTTCTCCTGGAACTGGATAATTTAGGAAGATGCAGAGTCCTACGTTCTGTGGGTAGACACAGACAGAAGACCTTGGCCACTAATCACCACCAAGATCACTAGAGCTGCTGGGCTAGAAATAATAATAATAAAATAACAAAAATAATAATAATAATAATGTCATGAATCAAACAGTGTGTTTTCCAGGGTTACAAGTCTTCTTTTCTGGACCATGAGCAGAATCACTTCCTAAAACACCTCAGGAAATCTCTCTCTAGAGCAGTATTTAGGATTTTTTTTTTGTTAGCTTGTAAAGTAATTAAGTGTGTGGAAAACCCTGATTTAAATCATATCCAGTTACAACTGGGTCTTTTCTATATATTAGACACTTGCTGTGATATATATGTGACACTTGCACATGACAGGAATGCTGGTCTACAATTTCTGCTGTTCTAAAAACATCAAAAAGCATTTGTTACCTAGAAACACACTAACCAACCTGTAATTTGCTGCATTACTTTTCTGAATGCTTGTCTCTTTTTTTCATGTTCAAATCATGGGGCAATCACATTTCTAAACAATCTATGAAAATACCCACCTATAATGGATGATTATATATGTAAGTATATATAAAATAAGCATATATAGGATCCAGGTAAACTAATAATACCTTTTTCACTGTGTCATTGTGCAGAAATATTTCACAATAAACTAATATCAAACTCCTTAATGCAGCTGGCTTTCAGCCTCATTAAATACCTTTGCACTGCCTCAGACATTTGGTTTTTAAACTGATCAATGTATGGGTTAGCTCCTTGATTCTGAAATGAGCATAAAGTGTTTGTTCAGAGAGGAAAAACAGTCAGTGAGGAATGTTCAGAGAGGAAGTATTACAAGAGCTTAGTAAACAGATATAAATGTACAGCTTGAGGTAAGACTTTAGACAGCCACAGCAATAATAATGCTCTAAAAGGAAGTAAAACAAGATTTAGAGATACTGTGAATATAGATTTTAGAGCAAAGAAAGTACAGACCAAAATGGAAGGAAGGCTTATGAAATGCAGAAATGCTGGAAGCCCAGAGGTCACACGTTATAAGGGAGCCATGGGAACTGTGTGAATGGCAGGAGGAAATGAGAGTGAGCAGTGATGAGAGCTGTGAGTCAGTAATGCCTTTAGCCACAAGGGTAATGCAGGGAAGGCATTTTTAATCAATAGCTCCAAGATCTTCGAAACAGCAATCTGATCCTAGGCCAGCAAAAAAGAAACATTAACAAGGTTCTCAAAATTAGCAGAAGGTCTGTTATTCAGTCAAAAACCTAAAATACACACTTTCTGAAACACAAGTTCTCTTTACTCCCCTGTAACACCTGAGAATTTTCCTACCTTAAAAGAATTTATGGATGAAACCTTGATAGCTCATACCAAGCATTGGGAAAATTTGTGTTGATTAATAGTCAGGAAAAACTGAAGAGTATATGCTTTTGTTCCACTCTTCACACATGTATGTATATATCCCTAGCAAGTGTCTGGCTTCTGCAACTCCAAATATCTTCGGTTGTTCTCTGAAAGTCACTAAATTCATCTTGGGACATTAAAACCACCAAGACTGCAGTCTTCATAATTCTCTTAACAAAATATTGCTGCTGGATTATTTCTCAGCCCTGTCTTGTTAAGCAAGAATGGAGAGTAGTTTCTCAAATCCACACTTATGTATTCATTGTCTTCTCTTGTTCTTTCAAAGCGTGTTTCATACCTAATCTGCATTTAGATATCCCTGTACACATATGGCTTTTATAAAACATAGAAAGCTGAGACAGCACCAAGAACTTCCTTTGCCTAAATGATCCAGTAAGTGGGGGCAAAAAAATCCCACACCCAAAAGAGTTACCAAAAGACAAAATTTTGAAGCAATAGCATGTTTTAATAACTGCAAGTGTTTTGCTTCAATGTTTTCATTATGGTAGAGGGGAGTTATCAAATAAAAAAACAATTATCTCAGGAGTGAAGGAAAAAATCCAACATCTTCCCCTGGACATTCCAAATCAGTCCAAATCTGTTTCCTTAGAATCTTTCAGGTCAGAGGGGACCTGAAAAGGGGATCTAAGTCCAACATTTTTCTTGAAACAGGAGAAGCATTGAATTCTGACTAGGTTGCTTAGATCTGTGTGTAAACAGGTCAGAAAAATTCCCAAGACAGAGATTCCACAACCTTCCAGGGCAATGTGTTCCCACCTCCCCCAGTCTCCAACCTTCCCAATATCTACAGCTTGGCAAATCTAACAGAGAAAAGCTTTGCAATGACATCTGCCAGTTCTCTCAGCTCTTTCAAACACATCCCTTTTGGTTCTAGAGACACATGTAGCTCAAGCTCAACAAATCCCCACTGAGTCTCTGAAAGGTAGCTACATTTGTCAGGAAAAAGTAGTCCTGGGTGATACAGTGACCTGATGGAGCAAAGAATCAAATTAAAAATTAATTTTCTCTCACTAAAATATAAAAACCCTTTTGAGCAGAGGAAGAGACCTTTTAGCCCCTTTGTAGCTAACAAAACAGCATCCCATCAACAGGTTGTCAAAGCAAAGGACATGAGCTATTTCAGCAAGACAGAAACTTCTACATCTATCTGTAAGTTCAAGACTACATGCATTTGTAAAGCATTTTTAGGCTGATATTTCTAACACTAGGTGCTGATTTTGAAGATCAAGTTTGTTCTTAATAAATACTATTATTTGGAGATAGTGCTTAAAGCCCACATTTGCAGATGAAACATCTACTTTAACTGTAGCTGAAACAACAGTAAAGAAAGGACAGCCCTAAGAATTGTACTAAGTTCAGTATTTAATAAAACATGAAATAACAGAAAGTAGATACTGAGAAGCACTAATAATGATGACGATGACCCACATAAGTTATGGCAGTTTTATATCAACATAATTGCAGACAAATGCAACTATCAAATGAGAGTCAATTGATTTCAGTATCCCTTCAAATGTTATCAGTCTAATAAAGCTAGATCCATTCTGAAGTGTTTAAAATATCCTATATATTCTGACATTTCTTTTGTGCAGCAGGATCTTCTATTTTGTCTACTGAAAGAATAAAACCAGTATCCATATCCACTTCTGTGGATACATTCATTTCAGAGAGCAACCGGCCATGAAAAGCTTCATTTATCATTTTTACCAAAACAAAGATAGGATTAAACAGAGAAAGTTTAGGGTTTGCACCTCTGATTTGACTATTACAAGATGTATTTATATACATATCAAAATTTTACATATTTCTGTAAATGACCACATTATTTTCCCTGCCCTGGTCTGTCTTGTTATTGTAACCTCCCCAAAACACTGCAAAATGAAGGTTTTCACAAAAGCCATGCTAGAGGTACAGCTGATAGCAGACTCCAGGGGTGAAGAAAACTCCCCAGAGCACATCTTAGGCTTGTCCTCATACAGTTTTAGTACAAAGTTTCAGTTTGGGTAGAACCCAAGACAGAGGTTATTGATCTTGTTATTAGCATGTATCACTAAAGGCCACTACACAGGCTGAGGTGCCTCCATGTGTTAAATTTTTAATGCAGTTAGTTTTACTATAAACTATATCTGGCAGGAGACAAGCAACCTCTCTTTGTGGCAGTCATGGCCTATTTTGTTTTGTTGATCTAAAAATAGTTGAAACTATTTATTATCATTTTCAGACAATAAATTGCATCCACATATTACATGTACACTTTTCTGAAGGCAGTGTGAAGTCAATGTCAACAGCAAGAGATCCTGACTGAATTCCTGCAGCAGCCAATACCTCATATCTGCTGCAATAGAAAAATAACCCATCCAGAACCACAAGCTGCTATTTGTCTTACAGCTATAACTTAAAATAGTGTCTTTAAATTGAAGCTGACGCACAACCAAAAAACCCGCAGAGAAACAAAGCCCCAAAACATGAACACTGGGAGTGACAGCACCAACAGCAGCACCCAGACCTGATGGGATAAAGATGTCTGGAGATCTGCTGCCAAAGTGAAAAGCACTATGAAAATATTACCAAACCACATAGCTCAGAGAGGTAATATATCTTTGACTTTTGCTGTTAACTACTTCCTCAGAAAAAAAAAATCATCCAAAAAATGTAAATACCATGCAGGACAAATGTTAGATTTTTCTTTTCATGTTATAAGTGCCTCCAAGATCAGTAATTGACACGTGAGCCACAGTATCAAATGTTGTAAAAGCACATAGCAAAATGTACCTCCTTTATGAATTTGCTTACTAGTCCACATGGAAAGCAGAGATATAAAAAGCGAAAGGAAAAAGAAAAGACTGTGCCATAAGCTAAAGGGGTAAAGGTCTCCCACTGCCATGTTAGTGCTGCAGGTCACTGCTCACTTACTATGCTGATGTGCTTCATATTTTCAATGGAGCTCTGACAGAGGATGCTGGAATGCTGGAATGGAAAGAGAACACAAGACAAAGATTTGATGTACAAAAAAGCTTGACCATGAACAAAGAATTAAACCATCTCCTAAGCTGCCACTGCAGATGCAGTTGGGATTTTCCCACTCCTCCCCTTCCAATGTGTTCTGAGGTGATTGCACAGCCTGCAGCACTTCCACAGGCAGCACTGAAACCTCCTGCCCAGCCCCTCAGCACAATGACAACTCCTTACACACAGACAGAGCAGGCTGCAAAGTCAGTGACCAACTCCAGTGGGGAGTTTGCGTAAAAGATAAAAGACTGTGCAAAAAAGGCAAAACTGAGGGATACAAAAATCGTACCTGCCACCTATTAGGCTTAGAAAATCTTCCCCTTTTGGTACCCAAAAATAACATTGAAAGCAGCTAACTTTTTATTTAATGGCTATTCTTTTTTTTCTCTTTCTCCTCACATTTCTTCCCTTGCAGCAAGCCCACCACCTCAGTATGTGTAAGTGTCCTCAGGAGGCATTTTCAGTGGGGAAGGCCAAGCAATTACACATGAAAGAGAAAAGATCTTGGTGTCTTACAAGTACAAAGAAGAAAAACAGAACTATCAAGTGATGAAGCTAAACCAAATAAATTCCTGGGGTTTACCACACTCACTTACATGCACATTAACTCATCTCTAACGTCACTTTGGTTTTTTCAGGAGACTCCTAGAGGCTGGCCTACAAGACACAATACGGAAAAATTAGGCTGTCTTGGACTTTTAAGAAATCAAACATCAGTAACTGAAATAAAGAACGATTTTCTAGATAGCAAGCACTACAGTAAAACTACAATAAAACAATTCAGAATGTAAGAAGCCTTACAGATGGCATGGAGATAATTTTGACATGTAATCCAACATAGCATAAAACTAAATTAGTTCTGTGGGACTTGGAAATTATAGTTCCATATGGCTGCCGTTACACTAAACCACAAGAGATTACTACCAAGTTTGTCAAGCTACTTAAAATAAAAATTTATTTTCTAAACAAGTAGGTTATAATAATTCTTCAGAAAAGACCCTAGTAAAGAAGTTGAAATTGAATGTTTAATATTTGCTGTGTTACTAAGAATATATGACTGACACTTTTATAAGTCAACATCATTAAAAGATTATGTAGAAACTGGTAAAAACATTGGAATCATATAAAATGGGTGTTGTGCATCAGCATTGCATAAACAGGGATAAAGGAGCAAAAGATGCTAAAATTAGCATGCAGAGGCACTCACGTGTTCTGTGCACCAACAAACTGTGGGCACCTGCTCCCTCACAAATGCATTCTATGCTTAAGCATGTGATGATTTTTCTGTAACAGGGATTACAATCAGATTTATTTGGTAATAAAAACATTTGACATTGCTTTTCCTTGATCAGTAAATAGGCCTTAAAAATCCCAAAAGCCACAAAGGAGGAGATGATTTCAGGATGCCTGTGTTGCCCAAGCCTTAAGGGAGAGAAGAGGAGACCCAAGCAGATACTTCTGACAGCACTGACACGTAGAAAAGATTGCAGGCAACTGCTTTTCTCTAGAAGATGCAAGTCGATGACAGGGCTATAAAGTCTGCTGTGAGAACAGCAGATGGAAAACTGTTACATTTTTTCAAGTGCATTCTAGAGTATGTGTTAAATGGAAGCAGCAGGTCACCAACAAGATGTGCAAACAAAACCCAGCCAAGTGATTCCGTCTGACCTAGAAAGTGAAAATTCACAGTAAATTTGTCACATTTGAGTGCCATGTGCTGAATCAGCAGTAGGATTCGTTATTTCCTCTCTTTCCTTTCTTTCCTCCTCTAAACAGACCACATTCTAGCTGGTTTTGCTATCTAAATGACCACATATTTTCACCAGCAAATCTTTTTCATTTGATCCATCCAGTCATTTCTAGCAATTTATCAACAGTAACTTTGGTTTTTCTTCTTTTTAAATTTCCTTTTTTTACAAGTTTGAAGCATATTTAAAAATGCTTTATATGCCCAGTCTCACCCAAGTATTTTAAAAATGCAGCTTTACTCTGTAAAGGAGGTGCCACAAGTTAATTGTCTTGGCTTTCCATGTCGCCAAACAGAAGTGGCATTACACAACACATTTTCTCTCAACAGTTACATTGTCATCTTGCTTTTTTAACTACAGGCTGAAGTAACAGGAATAGTATGATGTGGTCTAAAATACACAGTAGCTATAAAATGCCACCTTGATGATTTACTACAGCAATTTCAGACATTTGGGTGTGTTTACAGAAAGAGTAACTAAAAATTCACCTGTATCAAGCCAACAGCTTGAAAAACACATGGAAGACACGAGTAAGCAACTGTAGAATGCAACTCCTCAGCACTGAGGAACACAATCCTCCAGTCAGACAACCTGAATATGCATTCAGAGGAGCAGTCATAATTATGTCAAAAAACAAGGGAGAGTCCTAAAAATTATTCACCAGCAGCTATTTCCCCAGCCAGCCCTTGGGTTTCACACCCCTTTCCTTTCAGCAGAGGGAGCTGAAATGCAGCTCTGAGACCATCTGTACAGCCAAAGAGAGGTTTGAAGATGCTCTCAGGTCTAATATGCAGTAAAGGAGGAAAATACACTTGCAGCACTATTTTGGCTCTTCATATGGCTTGCCAATCTCCCCAGACTCCTGCAGCATTCATGGAAAGTGAGGATCATCTAGAGAGGAAGCCTGAATCAGGGTATTAATCACCATTCACATCCTCTCTGTCTTCTACCCTGGCTGTAAAGCAAGCCTGTGAAAGCTACCTTGCTAACTTAAAGCCAAAGAGCTGGACAGCAGAACAACTTTCCAAAGTGTCCACCCAAGATACATAGAGAGCAACCACCACTTCAAGTGACAGCATTTAATTATGGACAGAGAAAGATGGTGCTTGAAGATCTGCTCAGATGCTCTGCAAAGCACAGCAGGGATACTGAAGAACCCAACAACTGAAGACACACAAATGTGACAATGACTTTGCATTAATGTTACAAACCTAGAGATATCTTGAACACCTTGTATTTGGTGTCCCAGTATGCTGGGAAATTAAAAGCAGCATAACACTGCAATAATTAAGTAATGTTTTATAATTTATGTATAGCTATAGAAATACAACTGTACTAACTGAAATAGTATGATTTCAGTTGTTATAATTAATAAATTCATCTACCAATCTACAGCATATTTCATGGTCTCTGTTAAATGCTCCTCCAGGATGAAAAGATCTCACTGTCATGGTCATTGACCTTTGAAAAAAAAAAAACTCAAGGAACCAAACCAAAGAAAAACCAATCTGAAATATACCACACATACCACAAATTAAAATCTTGCTAAGACAGTGTTAAATTGTTCAGACATCTTTTATACATGAGAAAAAAAAGGGAAAAATAAGTGAGGAAGTTCAATTAACTAGAATGTACTCTTCTTGCTACTCAGAGCAGCAAAAGACAAAATCCATAGACTGAATAAATACTTCAGAAGTTTCTGATAAGAAATGTAACTCATGGTAACATGAAGTACAAATGTAAGTTCTAAGCTGCATTTTAAATTCTCGAGTTCTTCTCTTAATTGCACGTGGCAAGAATGGAGGTGGTTGAGAAGTGATTGGTTCATTTACTTTTCCTGTAAGATCTTCTTTACATTCAAAAGTCTTGCTGCAGGGCAAGGAACCAAAGTGACATGGGCTGACATCAATTGCCCATGTGACAGAGCAGACACACACCGAATTTCAGAGATCATTATGTGCTGGATGCTGATTACTTGCCTGCTGAGCCTGATGTCACTTAACTGTTGCATTATGCACTCTGATCAGGAAAAGTGTTGGCAATTTGTTGGATTACTTTTTATTGAGAAACTGTCAAGACTGCTGTTCAGAACTATAAATTCTGCTTGCTTCTCAACTATCATTTCTGTTCCCAACTCAAGAACAATGACTAACACATAAGGGTCATAAAATGCAATAGGCAAGAATCAGATTTATTTCTTTTTTGCAATTATTTTTAAAAAGCCAAGCCCTGGATGCCAGAGACAATTCTCCCTGCATTCTCCCTGGATTCATTTTACTTTCTTTTTTTTTTTTTACTTTCAAAGCAAATGTTCAATTTAATGTCTCAGACTAGACAATATCTCCCCTGTTCCTCTCCAGGCTCCTTGTCACATAGACAGCAGCTTATTTTCTTTGGTACAAACTCAACTTTGAATGCTCAACTTGATATGCTTCAGTTACTCTGCCTCCTCTGTTAAATCCTGTGGGCACAGCAGGGTGAAGATCACTGGGTAGAGAGGTGTAGGACCATACTTGGATGACAGTTCTAATGTTCTCTCACTAGCAGTCCTTTGGTGCAGTGCCAAGTGCCTCTCCTGAATGGAATAACATTAAAGTCCAATAAAAGTTGCCCTCAGACAGGCTCTAGAACAGTCATTGAAATATTACATTTAATAGCTCTAGCAATTGGATACAAACATATCCTTAACATTTCAACCAGCATCAGTGATGATAAACCAGTAAGAGAAACTGGCAAAACCACAGGAATATCTAAAAAAATCCATGAAACTAGCTCATCAGCAAGAAAATCCAGCCCATACTTAACTAGCTTCTTGGAAACCTCTAATTCCATAATGAAAGTTGGAAAAATAGAGTGTTACATGGAGAGGAGCTTAAAGGAAAGATGATATTAATCTGTCCCATTAGTAGCTGAATGACTTCAAATGCTCATTTTGACTTGATAGACAGAGTGTCAACAATATCATGTAGGTTTTTTTGTTTCCTTTTTGGCTCTGTTTATTCCATTTATATGGAACCTTAACTGCTACTGAGCTATTGGAAGGAATTCTAGTGGAGTTAAATTCCCTGGTACAATTCACTTAGAAATATACTGATAGCAAGGATCTATTCTGTTCAAGAAATGAAGCTGTGTTTCACTGAGTCTTGTATCAGCAGTGGTGGGGCCAGCAGGACCAGGGCAGTGATTGTCCCCCTGTGCTGGGTACTGGTGAGGCCACACCTCACACACTGGGTTCAGTTTTGGCCCCTCTCTGCAAAAGGCATTGGGGGCTGGAGCATGTCCAGAGAAGGGCAACAAAGCTGGGGAAGGGGCTGGAGGAGAAGTCTGATGAGCAGCTGGGAGAGCTGGGGGAGTTTAGTCTGGAGAAAAGTCTCAGGAGGACCTTATTGCTCTCTAAAACTTCCTGGCAGGAGTTTTTGGTGATGTGGGAGTTGGCCTCTTCTCCCAGGTAACAAACAACAGGATAAGAGGAAATGGCCTCAAGTTGCATCAGAGGAGGTTTAGATTGGATATTAGGGGAAAATTATTCACTAAAGGGTTGTGAAGCATTGGTCCAGGCTGCCCAGGGAAGTGGTGGAACCACCATCCCCAGAGGTACTTAGCAGACACAGATGTGGCACTCAGGGCCATGGTTTGCTGTGGCCTTGGCACTGCTGGGTTAAATGATTCTGTGATTCTGTATCCCCTCTCCACCATCATGAGGCTGCAGTGATTGTTCAGACAGTGACAGAATACTGAAACGTCAGAGAGCAATAATAATAGAAGTGACAGAGTAGTTTCTCTGCCTAAAAGGAAGTCATCAGTTTTGAAGCTCTTTCAAATTTGTCTTTATAAATTTATAGAAAATGGATGTTATTATATACAAGTGTTTCAAAAATTACCTAATATGGAGAGAACATATTACTGTTCAGTGAGGTAAGTGTTAAATGATAAACTGCTCCAGTGCTGACACAACATAAATATGCAGTATCCATCAATCCATAAATCTGAAAAGAGCTAATGTAAAAGCTGTGGATAAGAACTTTAGGAATAGTCAGTTTATGTCTCCAGTGATTAATATTGCCATGTATTACATGAACATAAACATGTCTGTCTCCATGGAAACACAATGCAATGCAAGTTCTGCTTGTAGAATACCAACTGATAAATTGTCACTGAAATGAACAGGAATACTTACATGAAAGACTCAAAAGAATGTTGGCAAAGGTATTTTTTCTGTAACTCTGTTCAAATGAATCTTTGGGAAGAGATGGCCAAAACTGATTCTATCAGTAATATCAAGACTCTTTACCTCCTCTTCAGCAACCAAATCAGTTAATTTTCAATAGTTCATCACGAATATTAATGGAACATTGTTATCAACCTATTAGCCATAGAAAGAAATATATTTAACTTGTTCTGAAAATCCTTTGAAATAATTTTTCCCCCCTCTTTCTTTCCTCCTCTCTGGTTCCCCTCATTGCTTGCAGAAGATCCTCCACTGTAACTAAAAACAATGTGTAGAGGGGGAGAGAAATAAGTAAACCTTTCCTAGTTTTTTCATCTTCTGATTCTGAATCACACTGTTTGTTCCTAGTAGCTACAGCCTTTAAGCAGGCTAAGCATGCCTGTTCAAATCACAGCTCAGGAGGGTGGGTGACAGGTACTGAGAACAAGGGCAGTGGATGTTGTACATCTCCACTTTATCAAGAGCTGACAGACTCCTTATCCCCAATTAGTAACTTGCCAGCTGGGTGAGTGGACAGCAATGTGCATTGAAAATTGCATGGTCTGAGTGCCAGGCACAAGGTCCAGCTGGCAGCCAGTCACAAATGGAAACAGATCCCCAGGGGCCTGTGGAACATCTTCATTAACAGCCTGGATGACTGTCCAGAAGGCATTCTCTGCAAGGGTGGGGGTGAGCACTAACAAGGGTCAGTACCCTGGGGTGCAGAGCTACCTTTGAGGTAACCTGGGGAGCATGGAAAAATGTGGTGACAAGAACCTTAAGGTTCAACAAAATCCAGTGCAATTTTTTTCGTAAAACCATGGAATGCTTTGGGTTGAAAGGGACATGAAAGAACTGATTTTGTTGTTGGTTGTAGTTCCAACCACCTGCCATAGGCAGGGACACCTTCCACTAACCCAGGTTGCTCAAAGATCATCCCACATGGCCTTGAACACTTCCAAGGATGGGGCATCCACAGCTTCACTGGACAATGTGTTCCAGTGCCTACTGCCCTCACAGTGAAGAACAGCCCTTGTAGAATGCAGTCAGTCCATGAACAACACAGCTGGGGACTGAGCAGGAAGCAGCTCTGCAGAAGAAACCTGCAGGTCCTGGGGGATGCAGAAGTGAACACAAGTGACAAACACACCCTTGCAGAAGAAAACAAACCTGCAGCCCAGGCTGAGGGAGCTGGAAGGGCCAGGGAAGGTTTCCCCTCCCTCTCTATTTGTGAGTCTGAATCTGGGGTTCTGTGTCCAGCTCTGGCTTTGCAGGACCAGACACCAGAGTGTGTTCAGTGGAGGGTCACTGTGATGGTCAGGGACACAAGGACCTGGTAGGAGGATGTAAAAAAGACAGACTCTTCTTGCAGGTGCACAACAACGGTAGGACAAAGAGGTGCAAAGTTGGAAGAGTAGAAATTCCTTTTTTTAATAGTTTTTTAAAAATCAGATGTGTCAAATACTAGGACAGTCACCCCAAGAGTTTATGGAATTGCCATCCTTGAAGGTGTTCAAAAACGAGCTGAAAATTTTTTCTGAGCAGGCTGATCTAACTCAATCTGCCATGAGCAAAGGGTTAGAACAGATGGGGAACTCTGGAGGTCTCTTCTAACTTAAAATGTGACACATCCAGAGTATGTATAAAGATTCTTATCTTGTAATTGATTCTACACTCACTGGAACCCTTCACAGAATCCCAGCCCCTAAGTATCACTTCTGGCTGCTTTCCTCAAGTACCTTGTGATTTCAGATTGTGCATTTTATCCACTTTTGAGGGAGAACAGTCAATTGGAACACAGACATTAAATTCTCCCAAGGACTCCCAGGTCTCTAACTTCAAACCAGGGTGACTCCCAAATGAAACAAAGACCCCTACAGCCTGAAATGTATCCTACAGACTATAAAATGAAATTGAATCTACCACACCTCTCTAAAGGCTATGGCTTAGTTTTCCTTTCCAGATTCAGAACCTACCAAAATTAATGAGAAATGTCAAAGGTCCAGTAATCCTCTGTATAAGTAAGTCATAGCCTGAGTGTAAGGGATGACCTGATGTCACTGAATATATAAACCACGATGAAGGAATTTTATAGTAACAAAGAGAGTGTGAATATAGCAGAAAGTAAGGGATTGTTGCCAGAGAAACAGAGATAAGCAAGGATGGTGTTGCCATAGCAACTGGGTGACATCAGAGTTTTCCTATTCAGTGCACTGGGTGATAATGAAGTGGTGAAACAGCAGCTTCTCTCTCTGCCGACTCCCGGGAGGTGGGCAGAACCCCAAGTTTGATTGTTTCACACTTAAAGACATGTCTAATTAGGAGGTTTTCAGGGTTTTTGACACCACCATGTTAGATCCTCTAATGTCTAGTTCCTGTGTGGGAGTCCAAGGACAGTCACATTCATTCCAAAACAAAAGAATAGCCATTTCTCTGTCCCTCAGGAGCTAGAAGAGAATTCTAAAAGAGAATGAGGAGAGTCAAGGAAAAGATGGAAATATGGTCCATAGCACAGCACTGTGCCTCTCAGGCATCATCAGGCCACAGCTGATCAGCCAGCTGCACACTGAAATTTAGTACAGGATAAAATAAATTAGGTTATAACTCCTGCCAAATCAATGCTTATTTTTAAGCTTGTACATTTTCCACCTTGCACCATAATGGAGAATGCTTTAAAGACAGTTATTTTAAACTTTTTCTTTAACCTTGGGAAAACCTCTATGTTGGAGGAATAAGATATTCTCAGTATTGTAGAGGGAGAGTAAATGGAAAAGTATTTGTGATAATATAAATAGACATTTAAAAACCCTTCATATAACCCTATTCATAAAATGCAACAAACCCCAAACAATATTTTTATTTCAAATAATAAACACATCCCCAAGTAGGGACTTATATCAGTTTAGTCTGCTTCAAGGACTGAAAAAGCTGTGGTTTCATAGCTGTTGCAGAGAAATCCACAATATGACTTGACATTTACTCTGCAAGAGGGACTACTGAATCTGCAATAAAACCCCACACTTTCCATCCACCTAAGCCTGGGCTATAACTCCTCCTTATTAAGTACACAACAATAAGCAAGGTCTGGACTTCATACATTGATAAGTTGAGGGCTTTGTTAAATGAAATTGTGCAGGCTGCTTAGGCACCAGCAGCAAAGTAGCCACAGGATCAGACCCCTCACTGCAAGCTGCAAAACCTCTCAAGGAGCTGAATAAATACCCAAAGAACTCACAGTGAGTTTCTGGCTGCAATACTCCCAGTGAGACAGACAGATGGACAGATAGACAGGACACACACCCACAAGCTGTCTGGCCTGGGCAGAGCTATGTCACAGCAATGCCCACATCACAGACATCCAGGTAAGAGAGTCCTGGCATGAAGAATTTATATTATGAGAGTATGAAAAACAGGAGACAGTCTCATAGATGTGAATGAAAGTTCTTGGTAAAGCAAGGAACAATATAAATGTTTCTTAATAATTCTATTATTTAGATTGTGTTAATACCTGGCACTATCTAAACTTCTGAAAGGTTTAATATACTTGATTTCTATAAAGTTGTATAAATGCAGCTCAATTTGCATAATTTCTTGGTATTTACAACTGCAAAGAGGGAAAAAGGAATAATACAGAAGGAAAAGTATCTGACAAGTTTTGACTTCTGATCTTTGATCTCTCAGTTCTGCCTGGTAAGGAGGTAATTATCTGCAGCCAGAGCTAAATTTCGTTCTTGATCCAAAGGTGACAGTCCTGGTGGATGTGACATGAATATCTAATGAGAAGTCCATGTGTTTAAACACTGCCTTGTGGCAGAAATATCATCTTGGGTCAAGACCCTCCTTGGATCTGACTACCCTGTGACAAGAATATTGTGCCATATCAAGTGGGTAATCAAGGCAGAATTATCTCCTATATAAAACAACCAACAAGTAAAAAGGGCTTTGCAATAGAAAAAGTTCAAAGCATCACAACCACAGCAATTTCAGTTCAAACAAACTTAGACTATGGAAAGACAAAGAGCTTAGCAGAGATAAATATTACTCAACAAATCTCAGTGTGCCAATACAGAGTTAGTGTGCCAATACTGTATCTAGCTGCAGTAGGGGACTGAAATCCATTTCTTGAGTGGCATTTCAGCATCAGATACCAGTAGGGATGGTTGTAAATGGCTCAGTTCCTAAGGGAAAAATCCAGGAGACAGACATTCAGCATTCCATGTCTGTCTTTGTAGGCTGCAAGCACTTAATAATAATCTCATGAAGTCATTTAAAGAATTTTTTTCCTCCTTTTAAGTGTTCTTTGCTGGTACCAAGGAGTCATTTCACTGCCAAAGAGCTGGATTCTGACAGCCCACACTAACAAGGGACAATGCAATGCTGAGGTTTAAAGGCCATGCTGAATCATACACCAATGAATTCTGCAAAGTGTGGTCTTCCAGACAGTGGCAATTTTGGATACAAAAAAGATTACAAAACAAACAATATAAATCAATATTGCAAAGCTTAATCAGGTTACTTTTTAGAAAATGAAGCTAACTTTTTAAATGCCATTTTACAACAGGGAATCTTTTCTGCTAAATCTGAGCAGTGCCCTGAATAGAAGCCTGGAGGTACACAAGGGCTGGGTTTATATTTTCTAGATCACCTTACAAGAAGTGCAGCCAGCTCCAGATAGCAATTCCTTCCTCCCACTTTGCCTTGTTTATAAATTCACATCTGAAAAGCAACATATCTAAAGACATTTCCTTTGCATGAAACACAACTAAAATGGAAATTGTTTTGTCTTGGGAAATGAAGTGAGGACTCAGATACAATAGCTTTCAGTCTTCTTCCTCTCCCTGCCTCCAGAGAGAGTGGAAATCTCATTGGAATTCTGTCACCATCAATACATAGATGAAGTCACTGATGTAAGGATCCAAAAGGTACTTAGAATGCCCAACTATTTCAATGAGGGGCTCTGCTGAAGAGGATTTGCATGTATCCCTCATGCCTTTTGGACCAAGGGATTTATCAGTTTGTGAAAGAGGAGGATGAGCATGAGGAAGGGTTTTCCCCAGGACTGGGGGCAGAAGAGAAATGGTAGAATCAGAGGAAGATCACATGAAATGACTTGTCATCTCTCCTGAAGATGATGTTTGCACTCAGTTCCGAATATATCCACTACTACACTAGTTGCTCTGTAAAGTGATTAGTAAGATCAAAAACCAGTGGAATTTATGTGGAATCTTTCAGTTACATCAACAGGCCCCACAGCTTCTTTATTTTGTCAAACAGGTGACACATTGAGCAATTTAGAAAAGATGAAGCCTGGCATTCCCCACCTGCAAACCATCTGTATCTAATTATCACAACACTAATTAGAATCATTATCAAGAGAGATTGAAACAACAAAACCTGACTCTTACAGTACATTTTGCTCTTTTGGAAAGACAAGGGGAGTTGCAATGCAGCTCAAAGGAATTTGTTTCAGTTACCTCTTACATCTGACTTCAGCTGCATATGTGGCATTTGTCTTGTGCCATGGCATCTTGAGTTTTTCATTGAAATAATACTACACAGGCTGGGAGACAAAAAAAGTTAAAAAAAAAATAAGTACCTAGTGAAGAACATCATAATTTCTGATAGTCATATGCACCAAAAGGAAAATGTTCATTTTCTACATGAAAAATGTAGAACAAGATATGTCTTTGGGAGTTGTTCAGTGAGAGATATTCTATGCATGATAAGGTTCATTCTGTGCACATTATAATATTGCCTTTTTGACTGAGGAAACATTGTAAAATCAAAGAAGATGACTCATTTATAAAGTACAGGTTGATAATTTCTTAAAATTGTTCAGGTATGTACAAGCACATTTAAATAGAACTCCAAATAAGGAGACATAAATTCTTTCTCAACAGACTCATTAATGGTGTTCTGGGATAATTGATCATGTTTCTTTCTGCATAGGTATGGAAAAGTATTCCACTGGTTAGCTCTGAAAAAAACCATTGTGTAACATTTCTCTTGCACTCAACACACACATATGCAATATTTCCTTTCTAATAAAAGGAAGCCTTGTTTTCTGATGATAAGCTAATTTCATGTTTATTAGCTTCTCTAGAACTAGTAAGTACTTAGAAGTTCATCTTTATTCAAATTTTTCCAATAAGATGCCCAGTACTTCTCAGAACAAAATATTTGATGCAGCTGGAATGAATCAAAATATTTCTAATGACCTGATTCATGCCAACTTATACAGAGAGCAATGCTGCAAGCACAATTTCTTAACAAACATCAGATCAATAGACAATACATGGCAACACTGAGCAATTATTCACTAGTAGACCAGATTAGAAAAATTTAATTGGCTATTAAAATTTCTACTTTCAAATTTCTTCTTTACTTCTGTATATTTTTTAAAAGAGATAATATACACTCCCACTGTACTTTTTCCAAAGGAAATAATGTCTTTAGGATATTTGACTTTTTCTTTCTGTAAGCTTTTCTTATTTGGCATCACAAAATTCTCATTTGGAATAACCAAGTTCTGTCTTGCAGATAAAGCAGTGGACAGGGACTTTTTAAGGTACCAATTACCATTTCAAAGCTTTGTCTTCACTTGTGTATGCACAGCCAGCAGTGCCTGTGTCCCAGTCTCAAGCCTAAGAGAGTTCAAAAATGATGTTTGAGAGCAGTTCAGTGGAGGTGCCTTTCTAAGCACACTTCCCTTAGGAGCATCCTGAGCAGCCAGCCCAGCTCCCAGCTGCTCCCTCTAGGAGCATGGGACAAGCAACGTTCAGCTGAAAACTGAGAGCACAGCTACGTCTGAGACACTGTAAACCAAATAAAACCAAAGGAAATTAACTTCCAGTGCCAAATCTTCCTCACTGATGCTCCCCTTTTCTTAAACTCCTAAGAACACCTACAGTCCCACAGGCAGGCTCTCGTTTGGACCATCAAAGTCCTGCAGAAAGGATCCTGTGCAAGCTGAGTAATGCCATAGGAAACAGTGGGAAGCAGGACCATAACTAGCCTTGCTTTTTATGGAAGATTTTTCCCTGTTATGTGATTCTTTCTGACTTGGACCACAGCCTGTGGTATAATCATTATTGTTACCTTTGAAGCACCATTTCCTTGCTTAATAAGTTACCTCTATAGTTCTTATAAATATGGTTGCACCAAATATGAATTTTAAGAGTTATAACAGGATAGAGTCAAGTAAACTTACTCATTTTTCAGGTTATCAATATATTGATCAGTTCAAGCTGAATATAGAATCACTGAATAAGCAATTATGGTGTGTGATCATCACATGAACAGCCAGTTTTGTTTCCCAGATCAATCACAAAAATATAAATATCATAGTTCTGTTCCTCCCCTTTCCTTGTTCCTTCCCCTCTTCCTTCTGGGCATGAGCTGTGATGGCACAAGGACCATTTCTGGGTACTCAGGGAAAGCAACCAAACTGCTTCCCCTGGTGTTAGGAGACCCTTGTCCTCTATCCAAAACTGCTCCATCTCAAAAAAAGCCTCTTGTCTAATAGAAACCATCCCAATCTAAAGTGTTCTTCCACAAGAAAACAAAATAACTTCTCAGATGCTACCAAAAACATCGTCTCTGCGTGAAAGTTCTTCTTTCCACTTAGAGGGAGAAGAAAAAATAAATCATCATTTGATTCTTCTCTCTCCCACAGGGGAAGCAAAGCATACTCAGTGAAGGTCATTTTTCACTTTCTCCTTTGATTTACCACACAATTAATGAAAATATGAGATTTGATTTTAGTTCTTGGTTCCTTATGGCCATATTACTAAAAGTTTTAATAGACTTACTATAAGAATTTTTTTACAGTTCTTGAATTCCATTTGCAGGGCCATGTAATGTGCTTAATAAAGCACCAGCCAAGCCTCTGACCCCAGTACAAATTCACTCAAGTGAACAGAAAAACTGGAGAAAGACAACAAGCAAATTTCCATTTAATTCTGGAAAAATAAAAAAAAATCTGGTTTTCTATTATAAATACATTCTTATTACAGCTCCATTTCTTTTCTAGTTTAAATTCTTCAGTCTTCTATGTCTTTAAAAGGAAAACTTTTGTCAAGTGGTCTTTTCTGGCTTTTTTGTTTCCAAAAGAGTGAGGTTTTTTAACTAGATTACAATAGAGAAATCCTTACTAATCAAACTGGCAGCATAAACATTGTTTCACTGAGGTGGAAGTTACAGCTGTTGCCACGACTCTGGCAGTTCAATGTTTCCTTTGGAACCAGCAGTGCACAGCAGAGGGAGCCTGAGGAGGGAATCAGCTGTGTGCGCCGGCAGGAGACAGTGGGAATGTGTGAACCTGAGCCCCAGATCCCTCGGTGCACCTTGCACTCCTTCAGGAACAACAGAGCAAAGGCAAAGCATTCTGCAAGCACTGACAGGCACACCTTGGCCGTTTGGACTTGCTGCGCCCTTCAATGACGCTCTTTCCTCCATTTGTAGTACAAAATCCACCTCTCTAAACGATAGTTTTTCCACCTTTTAAGCTTGATTCCTTTACAAACACTAAATCTGTTACTACTGTGCATCTTGCTGCTCTCATGATCTTTTATTTCCTTCCTCGTACAGGTTTTGATGTGTCCCTACCCAAATCATGTTGTTGCACATCTGTCCTGTGCTATTCAGTGATGTTTAATGGTGAACCCATGTGAGAACCTTGTCCATCCATCCATGTGAGAACCTCGTCCATCCATCCATCCAGGTGTCACACAGCCCATAACCCATGGGAGAACCTTGTCCATCTATACATCCATGTGAGAACCTTGTCCATCCATCCATCCATCCAGGTGTCACAGAGCCCATAACCCATGGGAGAACCTTGTCCATCCATACATCCATGTGAGAACCTCGTCCATCCATCCATCCAGGTGTCACACAGCCCATAACCCATGGGAGAACCTTGTCCATCTATACATCCATGTGAGAACCTTGTCCATCCATCCATCCATCCAGGTGTCACACAGCCCATAACCCATGGGAGAACCTTGTCCATCTATACATCCATGTGAGAACCTCGTCCATCCATCCATCCATCCATCCATCCATCCATCCATCCATCCATCCATCCATCCATCCAGGTGTCACACAGTCCATAACCCATGGGAGAACCTTGTCCATCCATACATCCATGTGCCACACAGCCCATAACCCATGGGAGAACCTTGTCCATCCATCCATCCATCCAGGTGAGAACCTTGTCCATACATCCATGTGAGAACCTTGTCCATCCATCCATGTGAGAACTGTGTCCATCCATACATCCAAGTGTGACACAGCCCATAACCCATGTGGGAACCGTGTCCATCCATCCATCCATCCATCCATCCATCCATCCATCCATCCATCCATCCATCCATCCAGGTGAGAACCTTGTCCATACATCCATGTGGGAACCTTGTCCATCCATCCATCCATCCATCCATCCATCCAGGTGTGACACAGCCCATAATCCATGTGGGAACTGTGTCCATCCATCCATCCAGGTGTGACACAGCCCATAACCCATGTGGGAACCGTGTCCATCCATACATCCATGTGTCACACAGCCCATAACCCATGTGGGAACCGTGTCCATCCATACATCCATGTGTCACACAGCCCATAACCCATGTGGGAACCGTGTCCATCCATACATCCATGTGTCACACAGCCCATAACCCATGTGGGAACCGTGCCCATCCATACACCCAGCCCCAAGTGCCACACAGCCTGTGCCAAGCCTGGAAGAAATGAAAGCTTTTTCAGGCTGCTTTAGGTAACCTGAAGAAAAGCAGTTCAGAAGCCTTATAAGCACTTGTCAAGTCCTACAGAAACTGCTGGTATGTCCGAGTATATTATTAGGCCCCACTTTACAGACAGGATTGCATTACTCCCATTCACAACAAATTGAAAATAAAAAGGAAAAAACCATTGGACCTAGATTTATCAAGTACAGCAAGAATTTAAGGCCAGTAACTACAAAACCACCCTGTAAAAAGCAGCAAGTTCTATTGACTAAAGGCCATTTTTTTTTTAAACACCAGAAACTGTACATATAATTAAAAAACCTTTTCTTATAAGAACATTCAATATAATATCACTTAGATACAGAAGTTGTGAAGCTGGCCTTTATGGTATTTTTTTCAAAACTGCAGTATTGTTCAGAGATCTTTCCCAATGCTGACAACTTAACAGTCTCCAATATGTAGGGAAAAACCCCTCAGAGAAACTCTGAGCTCTCGGGTGCTTAACACTTCACAGATGGGGCCATAGCTGAAATAAAACTGCATTTTACTGCAGAGCATCAGAAGCAAACATCTGTTTCTAGATTTCATCTTAAATCTTGTTATATTAAAGAAAATAAAAAGTGGGTGGGGAGGGAAGACCACTGCAGTAGTTATGGAACACAGTCATATCCATAAAGTGTTAAGATACATTCAGATTCACAGAACTAGCAGGAGTAAATTTTTTTTTATAACTGGTATGATACTGATGCAAAAAAAATTCTAAATCTGCTAGAACAGAGTATAGAGCTGTTACATAATGTTTAAGAGGCATTGTAAAAGATTTTGCATTAAGTGAATTATCTACATGGCTAAACACCAGCCAAATTTTACAATATTCCCCGGTTCTTCCAGGCATATTTCCAAAAATCCCAAATTCTGCAACTACATCTGCATACAGTCCTGGGGTACAATTCCACAGTGACACATCTTTCTTTTAATGGCAAGGCTTTGATTGAGACCTCTTATGGCAAGGATCATTTCCTTCAAGTTTAGATGATATTCAAATCAAATAATGTTTTGAAGGGGGAGCAAAGAAAACAGAAGAAATAAATTCATTTTTGTAGAAACAGATGGAGAAAATGCAGAACATTGTTATATTTCATGAAACTGCTGTCTGTGTAAGAAATGAAGCACAATTTATTATGTATTCATTTTGCCCATCTGCTAAGAGTATCATTAAGACAATGAATTCAGTTCATTTCCTTCACTCCCCAGCTAAGCAGTGCAATTAGAGTTTTAGAACACAGCTACTGATAAAAGGAACTTTTTTCCATTATTGTCTTTATTCCAAGTATTCTATCCTTAAATAGCTTGAAAGGATTTCTTTCCCTCTCTTGTTTTCTCTTCTAGTCTCACCAACTTCTCTTCCATGTTTTCAGACATTCTGAGTTGTAGGGTTCAATGCCCTTTGGGGCATTTTTTTTTCCAACTGCATTTTTAGCCACATTAGAACATCTAATATCACTCTTAATACCACAAAAAAGCCTGGTTTGAATTGCTGAAGTTTTTTCCTTCTTTTTAAGAAACAGTGTAATTTTCTGTAAAATATAACACTTCAGAGATGATAATGTCAGTGGTGAAATATGACAACTCAGTAAGACAGGGCTCTTTATTGGTATCAGTCTGTCACTGTCATGGAGGTGAGAGGCTGTGGGTAATAAACAATAATAAATTATAAATGTCTCCTCCTCAACGTGCAATCTCGAAGGCTCAGGCATCACAGTATGGCAAGAACCAGGATCTCACCTGCTCCAGCACTGGCAGTAGAAGCAGCTGGAATAGAGGATGGGAGGGGAGCCCTCACATCATCTGAGTGGCTTTACAGAGCAGCACAAGAGTTCCACAGAGCCTGTGCCACTGGCAGTGATGAACATCAAGCCAAAGTAGAGGCAAGCTCGGCCCATCTACCATTTTCTTCTGCCCTTTTTAGTGTTTTAACAGTATTACAACACATAAAATAGTAGGAATATTTAGTTATATGTGGGTGAGGTATAAAAAACCCCAAGAACAGACTTCAAAGCTACCAAGGTAAGATCTTTAGTGCCATGATTTCTGCTATTCAAAGTCTTGGGCCTCTTTGGAATGTCTCATCTTGATCTGTATAAGGATCACTTAGCACAGATCCAAGAGGGCTGTAATTAGCAGCTTCAACACATTCCTATTTTTGGTAGTGTAGAGCAAGCAGCTTTTGTCAGCACAGTTATGTTGGACACAAATTATCCCTCAGATGCCATAGCTGTGTTGGTAGAAGCGTGGTTTGGACACCAAGCCAGACCATCCAGCTTCTCAGCAATCCTGTTTTGGCAGCCACCCTGATAGTTAAAGCTTTATCTTTGACAATTCTGACTTTAGCTTTACTGCCAGGCATTAAATATGTTATTTCATTAACTCCCTGTGCAAGTTCTCCAGCAATAAAGGCTTTAGGTGTAAAAGTACTTGCAACAAAGTGATTAGGTGGTCTACTTCCACAAAAAACCCAAACAACAAAACAAACAAATTTTAAAAATCCAACCACCAAGAAGAAATATGCAAAACAAAAACAATTGGAAAAAAAACCCAATACAAACCTTATATAGTAACAAACAAAAAGCACATCGTTCTCTCAGGATAATGTGCTCCATATGGCTAAAACATTAAGGATGCCAATTTTTGTACATCAAGAAAATTGTTCAACAGAATCCAAATATACTGCTACTGACAAATGATTCACGTTAAATCATTTTCAGCATAAGTTTCAACTAATATATGCTAGCCACAAAGTTTTCTAATTGTAATCAATGTGCACTACATGAATTCAGCTCAGATGCATTCTTTGTTCAGCTCTCTAGCTGTTCTGACAAAATCCCTTCAAAAAAAGAACTTGAATAAGACAATTAAAAATTGTGCTAAATGTCCTTTTCCTCAGTACTTACATCTCTCATCAGCAGTTATCTTTACAGATGTAAGAGCAGCAGTGATCTCTTTAAACAAAAACAATATTCACAGAAGCAAGAAAATTCCTAATTAAGGTTGATATCTCCAATTCATCCCATCCACCCTACATGCCACTGCTTTCAGAGTCTGCCAAGTCTGAAGACTGAAGCTGCATCATGGATTCAACAGGAACTGAGACCAAGCTGGTTTGGAGTCCTCATGCTTTGAAATGGACTTGAAATTGTATCAATCAGCAGTGGCTCCTGTGACACTGAAGATTTGCTTCTCAGTGAATTGGTTTTCACAGTATCCAAAATGTCCTTCTGCACTAACAACAGATTTAAATTCTGACTCCATGCAGATGTTTGCTCTGACCCCATTACAGGTGCTGCATCCCCTGCATGTACTCCTCCCTCACTGCTGAGCACTGAACAGGGTCCTTAGAATTCAGCAAAGCAGACAGGGCTACTCTGAGTGAAAGCATTTTAAGAAATCTGATAACAATAACTGGGGTTCTTTTCCAGGAAGAGCTGACATTTTCCAGGCAGCTTGGTTACACCTAGATTTTTCCAAATATTCTTAAAGCCACTGAAGACTGAAGCAAGCAATAAGTTTTAGTCAAGATGAAGTATTCCACTGTATTTATCTATTTGTGATAAATTAATTAGGCACTTTTTTCAGAAGACAAATGAAAAACTCAGAGGGGGAAAAAATCAGGAGATTCTCAGGTTTATGTAATACCCATTAAATGTTTAGGCAGAAAAAGTATTTTGACATTAAAAAAAAGGGACAAACTCCTCATAACTCCCCTCATTTGTTTGTATTGTTCCACCATATTGATCAAAGGAAGTTAAAAAAAAAAACCAACTTGGATCAAAATTGAAGCTATTTGAGAACATTCCTTGCATCAAAGAGAGGGAAATACAGCAGGGAGAAGCCAGGTGAGGTGAGAAACTGCAGGATCAAGCCTTGGTTTTACAGTTCTAAATGCCTGCTTTAGGAGTTGAATGCCTGGAGCTAAGAAATGGTAGGAAAGGATACGCTTATGTAGAGAGAAAAATCAATATAAATATGGCTTGCCTTTGTCAAAATACAGAACTGAATAGTGAGGTCATCTTGTTTACATCAGAGTGCTGCATGGCTTTATTGATTAAACTGGTGAATATCAAACTGGCACAAGTTGTGATAAATCCAAAAAGCAAGACTATTAAACAGGTAAAACATCAAAGCATTCATTCACTTAATAGAATTTCTACACCAAAATTTCACAAGCCAGCACCTTTAAATTTTGCTGAACTGCAGCACAGAGTGTGAAAGAATGGAATCCCACAGTCCCATTACCTAAAGACAGCTCATCCATCAGACAGAAAATTGTTTATCACTGGGGTAATTGTTTGAATTATTCCCAGATCCCATGGCAAAACAGGATGCCCGGATCTAATTTTTATTATGCAAAATAAATTCTCTGGAAATTTTGCTACAAAAAAAGTTTTTCTGGAGCCAAAACTGTCACATCTTAACATAACTTGGGATTACAGTCTAAAACCTTTCTCCTTAGGGGAGGCCAAACAGGATTTCCCAATAATGTAAAACTATTTCTGATAAATTAATAAAGAGTAATTGTGGGTTTAGTGACTCTTGAACTTTGGCAGGATGTTCATGCCCAGGGGCTGTCAGACATTCCCAGCACAAACTGACCAATATAATCCACTGATGGGGTGCAGGATGTTCATCCCATGACTGTAAAAGTGGTATTTGTGCATATAAAACCTCATCATGAGGAAAAAGGTTTTATGGAAGCAAGAGTATCAAGATGTTCATGAATCTGAAACAGACAACTCATCCAGGATTAAAGGATATTTTTCCTTCTTTCCTAAAAGACAACTATCCAGTGCTAAAAGTGACAAACTGTTAAAACCTGGAGCTCCAAGAGAGGAGTGTGGACCCCCTGACCCTCAGCTCCCCCAGGGATGGCCAGCTGAGCACAGGATGGAGTGGCCACACGAGCACACCCTTCTCCTCATTCTTGAAAAACAATGAGAATATTGCTGCAGTGAGAGCTCATTAAAACAGGTCACTTATCCAAGGAGAAGCACTAAATATCAGTAGCCTGGAACAGAACTAAAGCAGAACTGCCCCAGCATGATTACAATTTTGTGAAAATATTTAGTGCATACACTTTTCTCAAACTGTTCTATTGCTTTACAAATTAAAACAGAACCATGAAAGGTACTGCTAGAATACTGATGAGCACACAATGAATATTACTTTCTGGTTCATTTCTTGATATTAAAATATTCCCCACAAAGCAAAAGACATTTTTAAATGACCCCTGAAAGAATAAGCTATTTTCCAGGTATCACTAAACAAATGTGGTTGTGCCATTTCAAACTGCTGGTTTCTGAAGCAGATCTCCAGCACCTTTATCACTACAGACCTGGCTGCATTTTCCTTCTTATCCTTTCAGACACAATGTTTTTTGGTTTGCTTTTGTTTTGAGCTGGAAATCAATCAATTAACCTTTGGCATGACAAATAGTTTACTTGCATTGCTTCTGTGCTGGTGGAAGCAACCCATTAAAATCAGAATTTTCTTTTTATATATGAGATAGCTTTACAGCTTTGCTTTCCAGCAAATAACACCACAACTGAGAATGACATTTCCCCTCTTTTTCCTTCCACTGGCAACAGCTTTCTGTTATTACTTTTATCCACTAATGTTTTCTGAGTCACTCTGTTCTGCTGACAAGTATGGTCCCTCCCATAATGAGAAGATGTGCAATCTATTGTTCACTAGAGCCGTTTTGGTTTTGACAATGACAAAATACCTACTTTATGTCATGTCCTACTGCATGGCTAACAAGAATACAACATTTGAGTTGTACATCTGTATTTTTAAAGCCTCAAATTAGCACCATTTTTAATATAACAATAATCCTATTAGCATAATTTCTCTGCTGTCAAATGATAACACATTCAAGTTAATTTAAATGGTTGAAATTATAGACTTTTATAGATCATTAAGACTATTAAAAAGACCAAGCTAGCCCATTCTTGATCCAAAATTACATATCAGTCACCCTTACTATGGTTTGAATACAGACCCAAATAGTCTCGTGTAATTTTTTTCTAATTGTTTCCAATTTGCTCAGTTCTACTCCTTTGCAGTTTTGTAACCTCCACATTATTATATCTGTTGCAACCAGGAATGTTTACACATGGCAGCTGATATTAAAGAACTGTATAAACATTTTTGGTTTTGTAAGCATTCACAAAAAGCTTTGGTGATTACAGTCTGATAATGCAGTTTGAAGGTGTCATAGCCAATTTTGAAAAAAAGTTATGCTGATGAACATCACTGAAACTGATATTTAAATAACTCAAATACTCTTAGTTACGTTTTTATATCCTTTAAATGAAATATGTTAAGTGCTTTTCTTTCCCGGAGTGTACAAAGTAGAAAGCACAAACATTAATTTTGGGGGGAATTGCAGCATTTTAGAGCATCTATCTTAAAGCATCAGCACTCTTACATTTTGTTCTATTTGTTTTTCTCTACATAAAGCATTCACAGGTATTTAATCTTTTTAAATTTGTAGTTTCTCCAATCCCTAAGCTCCTGAGAAAGGTCCTGTGGAGCCTCACAGCCCTGTGGTGCTTTGTCCTTCCTCCTCCCTGAGCAGGGACTCCATCACTGCTGGGAACCGCCTTCCTCACCTGCTTGGCGCCCGCCTCCAGCCTATGGCTTCCATTTCCTCAAGGGTCTTCCTCAGCTGAGTGGGGAAAAGGGGAATTCCTCCTCACCCCTTCAGTGATTCCTCACCCTCTTCTAGGCCTGGAACGTGTAAGGAGAAGGCTGAAGTAAGGCCGCCCCCAGGGCAGGCCAGCTCTGCTCCCTCACCAGAGCCCCAGGTGAGGGCGTTCTGTGGAGCTTTTCCCAAAGCAGCGCCTAAGAAGGGAGCACAGCCCCAGAGAACAGAGTGAAGACGTGGCAGCCGACACGGAGGGGCAGCCTTGGGAAGCAAGAGCTTGCCCCCTCCCTCAGGGGCCATCCCTGCCCTCAGGGGTGCAGAGCGGAGGGCGGGCCCGCCGGCCCCTCAGCTAAGAGGCCATTCCGGCCAGGGCTGGGTCAGCTGTGCCCGGCTCGGCTCGGCTCGGCTCGGCTCGGCTCGGCTCTGCCCTGCCCTGCCCTGCCCTGCCCTGCCCGGCTCGGCTCGGCCCGGCCCTGCCCTGCCCTGCCCTGCCCGCACCGGGCCTTTCCCAGAGAGCTGCTGGGAGCCCGCAGGCCATTCCCGCTTCCCGGTACTTCCCTCAGGCTCCCCGACACGGAACGCAGCGGCCTCTCGCACCTTCCCGTGCCGGGCAGGCCCCTGCAGGGTGCTGGGGGAGGCTCAAACCAGCTCCCTTTAGCGGCTCCTTCCTCTCAGGGTCCCATTTTACCATTTAATCTCTCGAGAAACCGGCCCTGCAGCGGTCTGGGGGCTTTGCCTCTCCCGGGTGGTTCCAGGTCAGTGTTTGACGAGGTGACTTTGGGCAGCTCCCGCTCCTCCATCCCACAGGAGCTGCCGTTCCTGCTCGTCCAGCTGGAGCTTTCCCAAGACTCTGGAAAGAGCAGCACGGAGAAAATGTCTTAGGTACAGTCCTTGTATTTTTCTTACTTTGTATATACTTGGTGTTTTACTGCCCTGGCAAGCTGGTTGGTTTTTAGATGCACAAATATGTAAATCTCAGTAGATAGGTTGCATAAGGTGATGTATAGACAGCTCTCTATATGTTGGGAGCAACGTTTTAGGTGCAGTAGAATGAAAATTCCTGCAGCTGGTAGTAGGGAATAAAGATACATGGGGTTGGTTGGTTGCGTGTTTTTGGGGTTTTTTGGGGGGTTTTTTTTGTGCTTCAATAATTTCTGCCCCATTTTGTTTGGTTAGTGGTTCTAGCAACAGAAAGCTCCTCAATAGTTAAATATCTTGGCTTTTCCCCAGTTTTATATGTTGTGCAAGATTTCTGCCATGACAAAATCATAAATGTGGACACTATGTAAGAATAGAATGGACGTTGCTTCAACCACTCTCTTTAATTTAGCAGAAATAAAGGATAGGTGCAGCTAGAAAAAGAACTTTTAACAGAATGAAAGGACTGAAGTTGAAGCAGGTTTGAAGTTGGATGTACAACTCAAAGCCCTTCTCTGAATGTGTAGAGCTGTGCTTGGCATTAAGGACCATTTGCTGCTTATCTCACTGCTAAGCCAAATAAACATCCCTAAAGTAGCCATTTTTCTGCCTAAATCCAACATACAAGATCAGTAAGTGTTGAAAAGCACACTGAGGTTGTGCCAGCAGGAGTGGTTGGTGCACAAAACCCAAAAGCATTGTTATTCAAAGAATAAGGCATCTTAAATTAAGTTTGTGCAGAAGGCAAAAAGATCAGACCTCCACTATCAGATGAATTTTTAATTTTGGTGACTCAGATTGCTCTAAGGAACTCATAGTTTCAAAATTAAAACAAAAAACAACCAGCCAAATTAAAACAAACAAAAAAGTTAAATCCCAAGAGCCACAAAAGCACCAAATATTTAATTCTTAAGGGAATGTTTGGCTTATGTAAGATTGCACCAAGTGCAGAGAGGGGAAAGAAATAAAATAAACCTGCTACAGGTGTTTCTATGGGTGACATTTCTTCCATCCCTCTGATGGTACACCACAGGTAGAGGTGGAGATATTATTCTAAAACACTGCACAGATATTTAAGAAATGGCAAGGAGTAATGTTTGCAGACAAAATTAAGAAAATAAGATGGGAGGAAGGAGGTCATAACTTCAAGAAAGCTCTCAGCTCTCTAGAACTGGTGGGTTCTCTTTATCAGAATACCAGGAAAAGGTTAACAAAACTATCATAAGCAAAGTTTCAGTTATCTTTTTGCTGATGCTCGAGTGTTATTTTCTTTGAGCTAGCTGTGCATTTCTCCTTCTGTCTCCTTGTAGTTGATGCATAACAATTTTTAATTTTAAAATATTACATCCCCTCAGTCTGTAAATAGCAGTTTGGCACCTGCGGCTTTTCCAGGACTAATTATGGAGTTTTATTTCCTGATGCTTTAATTAATCTTGTGCAAGCTGTAAATGTCAGTACCCGGTTTTACAGCATCGTTGCTGTTGGGAAGTCAAATAGTTGAAGGATTTTCTAACAGAATAACTTCCTCTTCCCTTTCAATTTCCTGGGTCTAAATTTATGGCAAAATGCATCTGCCTGAAATGACTGCACTGATTTTAGTTTAGTTCTGCATTTCTAAGCTCTGTTTCTTTGCATGCTGTCACTCACTGTTTTCTGTGCTCTATTGGAATCCAAGTGATCCATGTTTGTTCAGACTCTGTATCCTCTTACCTTCACTGACAATGCCTCCAGGCTGGACTTGCCCTTCTGATGTTGATGTAACCTAAAGTTTTTCTACTCCAGAAATAAAAATAATGCTTCTGCCCAGTCACAGTTGGAACAGTTGTTAGCCAGAGAACTGCATAAGAAGCAATTTCCAAATTTGTGTCTCCTCTGGCTATGTAATATCAGAATTATGAGAACCTAATGGCTAATAATGAGCTGCCTGTTTTTAATGAAAACTATGTGCCAGTCTCACTGATAGCTCTTCCCCGTCCTTTTGCCAAAGACTTTTGGCCCTATTACATTCTAGATAAAGCTTTCAAAATCTACCCAGTGTGCTTTTGATCTCTTCTTCACATGCACAATCCATGAAGTGTTACATTTTCTGGGAATTGTTATAGCAGAAATGTCACTGTATGAACTATTGGCATCAGTTCCTAGTTAACTTTCAAAGTTTATAGTACCCTGTCATCCCAGCAGTTCTTTGCTGGTTTAGAAACCAAGGCTGATTTGCATTGAGGTTGGGCTTGTTGGTTTGGGGTTTTCCTCCTTTGTATTGCCACTGCCACACAAACAGTTCTGTTTGGTTGCTTCGTGCAGTTTACTGAAGTTTTGTGATGAAACCTAAAGTAAAATTAGAGCAAAGTAAACTCAAAGATTTTGCTTTCAGGTCCTGGGTAGTAAATAACTTGTGGCCAGACGTGGAAGCAGCTTGCCAGGAACAGCTGCACATCCAAATGATGCCAGCAGCCTTTTCCTGGTTATGGAAGCAGTGATCTGACAAAAGATGCCTGGACTTTAGATGTTGATATCAAAACATCTTTGCCAACCAGGTATTGTAACATCCATGACAAGCAGATCTGAATTTAACAGTTTGTTCAAGTCCTCTGATAAAATACCAAAACACTCAACTTGTTTCATGTTTTTGTGTGTTCAAGGGGATTTTTGGAGAACATTGCTGTATAAACAAATATGTTAACATCAAATATTTCAGAAGCAATAGAGACTCATGGGAATAAGATCAAAGATTACTTTTTGATGTCTTGAGATAGAAGCTAGACAGGGATTTATGGTTCATGTCATCAGTAGGAAAACCATGGCAGAAACTAAACATGAAAAGCTGTTGTCTGGTCTGACTGCTTTGAAATGGAGCACACCTTGGCCTCTCAGGGAGCTGCATTGTAAAGTAACAGGGGCCACTGAGCCTTTTTCATGTGTGTGACGTTAAAAGTAGTTTTGCTTTTCACTTTGCTTCTCTCTGTGAGTCCTACAATATGCACTTGCATTGATACATTCAAAATGTCCAACAAAGTTTTAAATAAAATGGATTTACATCGGTGTATCTGAGAATTGCTGAGAAAGATGCTCACTTGCTATTTTTAAAAAACAGCATGTGTGCAAATAACTTTAGGTTTGAAATGTTACTTTCTGCTTCAGTTTCTCCTTTTTTTTTAAATTTTGTGATATCCAAGTGTCTGTACATCATTTATTTTCTACCACATTTTTTCCATTTAGTGCTGGTTTTATTTCTTCTCTGCTTTTTCTCTTAATTTTTCTTTAGGATTATCTCGAGTGATTGATTTTCATACCAGTCTACTTTTAAAGCAGTGGTTTATAGGACTGTGTTGCCATCCAGAAACATCTTTCTTTTTCCTTCCCTGCTATGTTTTATCAGCTGTGCTGGCAGAGATGTGTGTGAGTGAGGCAGAGGATTAAATCAGGCAGCAGCCCGAGGGGACAGCCAAGGTGGCACTTCCACATCAGGATCAGGATGGGCCCTTGCTACAAGAGGGGCAGGGGGCACTGGGCTCCTCTGCTCCCTTGGTCTCACCTGCTGGAGAGTGTCAGCAGTGTCAATAGTTACAGATTTTTTTGCTGGACTGCTGCATTAAATTGTGTAGAGAGTTGGGAGTGCTGTGACCTAACCCCAGACAGAAATGAGAGGAGCAGAGTGGAACAGAGCCATTTTGGGGCTCAGAAGCTGTTATGCTCCTTGCTGACTCCTCCACTGGAGTCTCCTGCTTTTGGGTGTTGTTTAAAAACTGTCTGAACTGATGCAGTGGTTTGCTCTCAGGGAGAGCAGAACCACCTCTCACATGGATTGACTTCAGCAGCTGTAATTAGGAGCCAATTTGGCTCATTAAACGTCCTCATGAGAATCTTAGGGAAATGTAACGAGCCCATGAAGAAGTGTCTTGTGGAATCTTCTTTTTGTTTTTTCCTTATAATGGGGTCATGTAGTTCTGTGTCTTTAGCAGCAACACTGGTTCATGTCAATTGACTGACATCATGAACTTCACCATCAGCAAGGGTGACAGATGAAGGGCACTCTGGCAATCTGTACAGACTGAAATGGGTGTCAAAATGCTGCGTGCACTCTTTGTATATTGATGTTTTAGTTTCATATATATGTGAGTTTTATGGCTGTCAGTACATGAACTATAAATGCAGAGACACAAGCCTTGGGAGCAAATACTGATTTGTTTCACTTTAAGAAACTTAAAAATTCTGTTCAGTATGATGCTGATGGGATGTGAGTACTTGGTCACAATAGAGTAAAAGGGGTGGAAATCTGTTTCTAACTGAGCTTCCCATGTATGATTGATGCTGTTGTTGATGTGTATTCATAGATCCTTGGCTCTGGACTATGCATGAACTAATACATAGAACCAAAATGTCAGCTGAACTGGTGTGGAATTTATGTCCCATTTATGTGCAGGAGAATGGCCATGATGGTGATGCAGTTGCACTGTTTAGAGAATGCAGGTGTCAATGAAGTATTTTATTTGGTAGTGGTTTTTCCTCAGGTATTAAAAAATAAGCTGATGTTAAAATATGTTTCATGTCACTGCAGCATTAGAGAAGTGCTTTTTCAGATTTTACAGAAGACAACTCAGGTTCTGTTAAGTCAGGACGGATTGTGTCAGCCCCTCTCTGTTACATAAGGGGATATGAGTGATAAAAACTGACAGTGTGCTGTGGATGGGAAATAAAATCTAGTTTCCTCAAACCTGGAATAGAATGAATGCAAATTCTCATGAAGCATTTTGGTACTCTTCTTGACACGGAGAGAGCTCTTAAGCAGAAATAACTCTGCTGATGTCTTGGAACTGGTTCTCTGCTCTGTACACCAAGTACTGCTCAATGCAAATAATTCTGCTCCAGTGGTGCTAACAAGGGAGTTTTGTTTTGCCTCTTATTTGTGTCTTTAAAGCAGTCCTTTCAATAAACATAATTAACTCTTCCTAGTTCGGAATTAAAAACCAAATATTTTGTGCTTAGATTATTCTCCTAGCCTGCTTTTATTTTCTTGTTGAATATTCTTTCTTTGCATTAGTAACTGCAGCCCATAGAAACAACTTAATGGCTCATTTTGCTCTTTGTCTTTTAATATCTTCTTTTTTGTCCAATGCAGATTTTTGAAATGTTGATGTTTAAATTTAACATAAACCTTTTAAATCTTATTGTATTATTCTTTGTGTTCTCAATTCTAAATCTATTGAGACAATTACTTTCTTTTTTTTAACAGAATCACTCCTGTAAATAGTGTAGATACTGCACATCCTCTAGAAAAACACAGATTTAAGTACAATAAGGTATAAGCTGCACTACAACCTTCGTTTTGAACTGGGGTTGGCCTAATGGTGGTATGCAAGGGCTAAACCAATTCCTTGTCAGACTGGGAAGTTCCCATTTGGTGCAGCTGGTTTCCTAACCAGTGCTGGGTCCTTTCCTGTGGCTGACTTGCCCCAGTTTATTCCACAGGCAGCATTGTGCACTTTGTCCTGTGCTTTGGGGGGGCATTTTCAGCAGTTTGCCTTAGGAGGGAAGGTATAAACCTGTAATTCCAAGGCACCTTCTTTTTCGTACCTCTGTCTCTTTGAACTTTTAATTGATCCCTCTGATTCTCCTTTATGTGGAGTTCTTTCCTGGAGGAAGGACACCAATCTCCTTTCAGGGTTAATTCTAGACTTAGAGCAGTTTGGGGCACGAAACAGCCCCAGTGATGCCCTGATTATTCTCAGAAGGAAGGCAGGAGTGCAATTGCAAGGAAAATATTGGGAGTCTGTGTTGGCTTCAAGATCTGGTCCTCTGGCAGACAAGGAGCACGGGCCCATCCTGTGCAGGGCAGCCATGGCCGCTCTCTCCCTGCCTGTTCCCCTTCCCTGAGTGTTAAACACGGCACTGGGCTCTTCTGCTGCCCATTGTGCCAATAACACAGCACCTTGAGCACAGAGAGCAGCTCAGTGTGAGCCTGCACGTCTGCCTGCAGAGCAGTCCTGGTGACTGCTGCAAACTGCACACCTCTGAACTGGATTGCTGCTGCAAATGTGCTTTTCCTGTGTTTAGAATCCCAGCCTGGCAGCTGTGATTTAATGCACAGCATAGCAGGTGCTACAGTTTGGCCATTTCCAGTCCCTTCCTCAAAAGGGCGTGGGCAGCTTTGGGGGCTGAGACAGTTCCCAGCTGCAGTGTTGGTTGTGTGTGCTGCAGTTTGCTTTAATCCGTGTGGTAATGCTCAAACTGCAGCTTCCAGCTGTTCTTCCACTACATGCTGAGCAAGGTTTTGACGATATTTGGTGTTTGAGGGATCAAATCCCCATATTTATTGGGTTGGAATCGATACTGTCCTTTTATGGAGGTTGTTTTTAACACTGATATTATCTGTGGCAGTCTCCAGGAATTTCCTGCCACTCTACCAAACCATTAAAGGTGTCTGTGTCAATGGGAATAGCAAGTTTGATACATAACAAAGGCACAGGCTGTGCCCTCTGCGTGCACTGCAGCACTTGTGCTCTTTCTTTTTGATATTGTGTGATGTGTGCCTCTTCTCCCCCCTTTTTTTCCACTTGGGACAATTAACCTCCTGCTCTAGTTTCCATTTTATCAACTGTATATAAGAAATAACACAAAGAAAACAAAAATTTAATCATGGAAGGAGGTTTCTGTTTTGTTTTGTTGTTTTTTGCCTTTTTTAAATTTAAAGTTAAAATCATTTCACTGAGTGAATTATAGCCCTTGTTTATGGAGGTTTGTCTCTGAAGTTTGTTTGGTTCACTGGGACAGGTTTTTTCCTTCTATATTTCCTCACAATATGCATGTTTTTCACTCTTTGTTATACCCTGTTACTAGTGAAAAATACTTCTATAGCTTTATATTTTGTGGTAATACCTATTTATTTCTCAGGTATTACTTGTTCTCTAATGACCCACACCCTGATGTGTTTCCATTCCCTGGTTTCAGATCTCTTAGTTTTCAATAATTTACCAGCCCACACAGAAGAATGGATAAATCAATAAGCTACCAAAGAGCTCATCCAAGCTATTTAATATTTACCTTGTTAACTGATGTTGGTGAAAGCTGCACAGTGCTAGAGCCTCTTTTGGTTCTGTATACTCTTTATTTCTTTGTCCCCAGATACCTTTCACATATAAAAGCTATTAAATGTTCCTTTTTTTCCCCCCCTCCAAAATTCTTTTAAATTTGTTTATGAAATTTGCTGGCCTAGGTATTCCTCGCAGATTTTTCTAGATGTGTTTATGGGATACCTGACTGTGTTTCCACTGAAAGCTACAAACACAACAAATGATGTTTTCATAGTAACACTACAACATCAACTCTCAATGGAATTCTTTGAAAATATGCTTTTTTTTTACATTAAAATAATTGTATTATAGGATTGTTACAAGTCAAATTTGAGAAGAAGAATAAAAAGAACTAAATGTAAATCTTTTCTTGGAAAACTCCATAGAACACAAATCTATTGCTTGCCCAAAACCCTGCATTAATGCATTAAGGGCCTTAGCATCCCAGTTCAAGAGAAATTATTGTAATGTAATGGAAAAGAATAACTGAGATGGACATGACCCCAGATTAGGGCACTTTCATTGAATATTATATACTGTTGACTTGGTCTGAGAAATTCATTTTCCAGCTTTAATGGGTTTTATGTTCCAGGACATAGTGGACTTGAGGGCTTACCCTTGTTGCTAAAGGGCAGAAGACCATTAAGGTTGTCAGATGATTTTTTGTATCAATGTCATATTTTCCCTTGTGAAGTCTTGAGGGCTTGCCAGCAAGATTCCAAAGTTTGTGCTTTGGGAGCAGGGTACAATAAAGCTTTAGGAAGTGTATGTCTCTGCAAATGGTTTGTTGTAAGGCAGGTCTCAGAGCAACATTTTGACATAAGGAAAAGATCTGACTAAAGGCAGGTTTGGTATTAAATGGACTCAAATTTCTTAAGTATCTTGGATCAGCATAATATAATCTTTTCAGGATAATTGCACCCCATTTTTTCTCATGCACAAGAATATTTAATGTGATCTTCATAAATCATTGGTCACCAAAGTCATAGAGCAGGGTTAAAAGTTTGCCTCAGATATTGTAAAAAAACTAATGAATAAAGGAAAAAAAAAAAGAGAACCTTAATGCCTTACTAATTACCCTAAAATTGTTCCCATTATCAGGGAATTACAAAATCGGTGAGTTAATTATCCTGTATAAGGGCAAATGGAAACCTCCAAGGGTAGCTGAGGTAATTTTAGATACAGAATGTGCCACATCTGAGGCTGAGGAGAGATTTGCTGTTCTGCAGAGTATATTTTGCTGAAGCAGGAAGAGCTGTGATTGCCTCAGCTTAGGAAATAAAGGGGGAAATCCATCCTGGAGGGGCTGGTTGTGTTTGGGAAAGAGGTCTGGCTTCTGCTGACTCACTGTGAGGGAAGGAGAAATTACTGCAGCTTTCTAGTTGGTTCTCCATGGAAGCTTCTTTCATTACTTTGTAGCATTTCCTGAGTATTCCACCCTGGGGAAGCAGAATCTGTTTTCTCCTATTTCCAGAGGCCTTAAGAGAGTCACAGGGAAGGGAACTGGATTGAGCACAGCTTTACAGAGTTAGTCAGAAGGCTGGGTATGGTACTTACACCCCCAAAATCCATATTGTGCAGTTTGCCTTTAGGACGTGGGTTCTGCAGACAAAAAGCAGCCCCAGATCCTGCAGCAGAGGCTGCTCCATGGGCAGGGCTGAAGGCAGAGCCTGTTTGCCCTGTGCACACATCAGTTTGTGTGCAGATGTGTATGGATAGACACACATGTGCAGCACAGCACTGGGGCTGAAGCCTGTGCTGGATGTGCTTGTGCAGTTCATGCTTTGAACACCAAACTCCTCAGCATGAACATTTTCCCCTTTCTGCAGGGGCTGAGCCATGCTTTGTGGAAATCAGACACTGCCCTGCCCTCATGTTTAAATAACTCCTGGGAACTGGGGGAGGATGTGAAGCGTCCAGGTCAAGATGTAGATTATTAAACTTTCTTGTTTCAGGTGAAAGGCTTTTCTTTTGCTGTCTTGCAAATGTCTGTGTGAGAGTGGGGTGCCATTGATCAGCAAGGAATCTGAAATACATGTTGGGTCTTCTTCTTCTAACATATACAATTTCATAATGCAGGTTAAACCTGGCCTCCTCTCACTTACAACTTATAATTTTTAGTGTCAAAACCGTTTGTACTTTATCTGGAAACCATAAAACAACCAGTATGACTTGTAGGATTAGAAGACAATTCTTGCCTGTTTAGGCACTGGAAAAATGAACAGATGCAATAGATGCCATCAAAGTAAATTTTTGGAAGTAGTGGAAACCCTCTTTGGTTCTGGATTCCATTGCCTGGCAGAAGTGCTGTTGATGCCCAGCTTTCCTCTTATTCCCATAACAATTTATGTTACACTACATTAAAAAGCTCACTGGAAGAAGTAATAAACAATCAAAATTTTCATGAGTTAAGCTTTGAATCCCCCATTTGTCTAACTGATATAGCCTGGATGTTTACTGATATAGCATTCCATGAGAGACAAAATTGTCCTTATGTGCTTCTAGGTTTCCCCAGAAATCTCTAATAGCAAGCTTTATAGTGACAGCCAGCTAGGAACAGAGTGTGTGGCAGGATTGTACAGGGAAAGCTATCTAACAGAAATAAATTCTGCTTCCCCAGAATAGCTGATGCTATTTCAGTCTTTAAATCATTTCATTTAAATAGTTCCTGTCTTGAATTGTTGACAGTCTCCACATTAATGTCTTAGGTGTTTTTAAACCTTGCCATGTAGACTTCTGATGAATATGTATTTATATATATCCCCTGCCCTCTGCTTATGGAGGGAGACACTAAAAAACATCCAGGAGTCTTTACTTAATTTTCAAGGCTTCATTTAATCTGTTACTAGACTAACTTTTGTAGCACATAATATAAATTGGTCCTCTTCCAGTGGCCTGGCTCTCTCCTTTATAAAAAGAAAAGGAGAGATGTCAACTTGCCTGCTTAAGCTGTAGAGACAGGGAAAGAAAATACAGCAGTGCCAGTGGAGCCGTGCCATTCTCAGGTGGATTTTCCCTTTTTTTCCCCTTTCCCATAGTCCTCCATGCCTGTTTTCCTTCTGCTGGTCCTTGCTGACTCTCATTTATAGTGGATATAGGGAAAGCTGTTTTAGAGAGGAACCTGAACAGTACTTTTTCTCTAAAAACAAATCATGTTTGAAACATTTTGTCATTCCAGAATTAGGGTTTCACATTTCCCTTCTTCCATCCTAATCATTATGTTGTATCAGTTGTTCTAACTATTTTTGTGGTCTGTTTGAAGTGTGGAGCAGGGGGATTGCTTTGGTTTTGTGGAACTTTCTTTGGATTTGGAATAGACTGCTGTTCATTCCTAGTAGAAAATTTTGGTGCAGTCAGACAGCAGAGATTTGGGTGGAAATCTTTATGGAATGGGGTGGTTGGAACAAAAATATGCCCAAGCACCAGGTTTGCAATGTAAATAGCAAGAGTCACCAATTGTACTTTGAGCTCTGAGAAGAGGAGGCTCAAAAATCTTCTGAACTGGAGCTGAGTGCAGCTGCCTTCTTAGTTCTAAGAGCCCAGAGGAGAGGTGATCCAGGTGCAGGATGTTTGCAGCTGCTCCCCATTCCTGCCCTCCCCAGGGTGGGCTGTGAGCTCTGGGCTGCTGCAGCTGCAGGGCTGGGGACAGGAGGGAGGGGTGCCAGCCCTGTCACTGCTGTCCCACACTGACAATTGGGGTGCCAGCCCTGTCACTGCTGTCCTACACTGACAATTGGGGTGCCAGCCCTGTCACTGCTGTCTCTGCTGTCCCACACTGACAGTTGGAGGGGCTTGGTTGCATCAACATTCAGTTCCCTCTCTCTGATAGCTGAGTCTAGCATAACTTCTAAATCTAATTTGTCTCCTTATTCAGTATGAGACATTCAGTCTTTAAATTTGCATGCTGTGAGAATCACTAAAACCCAGTTGTGCCACAGTCTGTGACTGTGTGCTCTCTGGTGTAAATGCTGCCTGTTTGCCCTTCAAAGAATCCGGAGAGTGCTTTGTGGAATTTGTACAAAGTGTCTGAGGGTAGAACACTCTAAAAGGGAGTTTAGTTTAAGTGTTGCTAGCCCTTCAATTGGGAAAACTCAGAGAAATCTGAAACCACTAGTACAAAAAAGTTATTTGATGTAATGACAAAAAAAACTGTAATTAATATTCAAAATATATTGCACTTTCAATTTAAAGAGATCATTACAACCTTGGTTTTGGCTAGTTAATGGATATAGGCTTTGAATTTCTGAATTATGAATGTTTTAAATCATGGAAGAATTAATAACACTCATAAAGGATCTCAGCACAACAGCTCTTCTCAGAGAATTTAATAATTAATATCAAATCTGTAAGAGGAAGCTGTTTGTGGTTCAAAATAAATTATAGAAGAAATCAACAGAGAAATCTCTCCTGGCAAACTTTGTGTATTTATTTATGTCTGTAAAAACAGTGCCTGATGAGAAGGGAATCCAAACTTTCCTTCCTTGCATTCAGTCATGTTTTCCTGCATCTTGGAGAAGGCTGAGCTTTTTAGCTGGCTTCCCACTAGAAACAGAAGGCATTAGATTTGTTACCCAATGAAACAGAAACCACAGTGGATGTCTACAATGAGACCTCTCAGAGAGACCAAAGGTGACAAAGCTTCTGACAAACTAACTTGATTACCCAAGATTATTCTTGGTTTGAGGTTTTTGCTCATCCTTCTGTCTTTACAAATTACCTGCTTGCAGTCATTGCATATTCCTATTACAGGCTTCAGTGTATGAAGTATTTCCAGACAGTTTAATAATATTTTTTTTTGTCTTGGCTCAGAATTTGTGTCTGTATCATGTTTGGAGATCAGCACAAACAGGTTGGATGTATTTGCAAAGCTCCTGTTGCAGTTCTCCTAAAAGCACGCATGGCTTCTCTGTTGGTATTATTGGTTTGGCTTGATTTCCCCACCCTGGAAAAGGTGAGCTTCTTTCTAAATCTTTTTGGTATTGCAAAAACACCTATGTAACTGGAAATCATTTTTCAGTAAATATTATTAATAATCTTTCCTTTGCCATGTAGTCTTCCTTGTCTAAAATGAGAAGGTAAAAATGCTGGATTTATTTTCTTCTCTTACACAACCCTTATTTTAACAGTGTTGCCTCTGTGGGTGGGCTTTCAACTAAAATATTTCAGTATTTTTAACATGTCTATTGTCACCAGGATTTTTGTGCAAGAGGGTGATGTAAAATACTATTCATTTGAAAATTTCAGCTGCTTTGTTTGTGCTGATCTAATTGTTGTATCCATGGAAACTGGAGGGCTAATTCCAGACAGCTGCCAAATTCTCTTCTAAAATGTTATTGAAGTTTGTCAGTACAAAACTTCATGGGCCAGTTGTCAGTGTGCAGGCTTGGATATTGGAGATTTTCTGAATGATTATCTAAAAGGCATGGTGAATATTCTAAAGTAGTTTTTTGTTTCACATCCCCCTGTAGACTGTTATTGAACAAATTGAAAATTTGAGCTGAAAGCCTTGAAGACATAATGCTGTAACCTCTGGAACAGCTGGATGGAGCAAGGAGCAGAGAGGAGTGACTGCAGTCACAGGAGGAGTCAGTGGCAGCCTCAGGGCAAAGCAAATGTGGGTAACACTGGGGGAATTGTTCATTATTCACTCAGACACTAATGGAAACTTTACCATTGGGATAGCAGAGAGCAGCATCCCACAGTTCAAGTGAATGTATTTGAAAATCCTACCCAAAAATAACTCCCCTTGCTGGCCTGGTGCCAGGGTGCATTTTAATAAAAGTAGTTTAGTGGTGCTGTAGTAAAACTCATGAATTTGTTGTAACTTCATGGCAGAAGTTTTTTAGCAGAAACAGTGAAATGTGATGTATTGAATTACCATGAACAGGCTGCTGCAGTGGATTTCTACATTAAAGAACTGTTCTTCTAGGAAAGTCTGGGTCTAGCTAATACTTTAGTATTTATTTATGAGCTGTCCTAACTGAGTCTCTGTTACCAGGGCTCTTCTAAGAGAGGATCTAAAATAAAGTTTGTATCAGTTTTCACTTGACTCTGATCCAAACCACTGGAGATTTCAGAGGAAGTGTGTTTTGTACTGAAATTTTACATTGGAAGTGATTTGTCAGTGAGATTGCATTGGAGTCACCTTTCTGTACAAGACCTGGTTTTCAGCAATCTGAAATGGATTCCAGTTCATCTGGTAGGAAGCTCTGAGTAAATTAATCTTACCACCCTAATAGATCCCTGACTGAGATGCAAATGAAATGTTCCCCATCTTGTCAGTGGAATGAACACAGGAGTTGTTTGTCTAAAAGTCCAGTAGAATTTGAAGTTCTGATTCTGTACCTATGAAAGTTCTATATGAACAGAATAGAAATAACTTCCTCTGCATTAACTCTGTCAGCTTTGAACAACAATTGAAAGCAGACTCAGTCCTGCAATGACACATTTGCAGGATTTTTTGCTTCCCTGTCTTACACTCAGCCTGTTTTCTGTGGAGGCCTTTGTACTGCTGACAAAATCCTCTGCAAAAGCTCTTGTCAGGAGAGGGCTGGGGATGGAGCTCTGGCTTTGGGTGAAGCCCATAACAGGGTTTGGAAAACAGACCAAGTCTCCCCTGTAGGTTATCCACAGTGTAACTTGCTTGTGAGTGCAGTGAAAAGGGAAATATTGCTTACATTATGCCAAAGTGGTATTTGTTCTTCATGGAGATGTCATTCCATCTCCCAGCAGTCATTATAAAGCATTAATGTTGGAACTGGTGGCTCTAGCTGGCAGTGCCATGGAACAATCTGCTCAAAGCCACAGCATACAACAGGTACAGCTTGGAGGGGGCTGCACAAAGGTTTGTGCCAGCTCAGGCCAGAATGACTTTGGTCATGTAAACAAGGGGGGCTACTGACAGAACATCCCACTAAAGCATTTTGGCTGTGTCAGCTCCTGTTTTTGTAGGAAGTCAAATGTTTTGATATCAGCTTTAAATATTTGCACGTAAAATTGTACATCTGGAATTTGCAAGCCCAGAAACTGTATGTGTAGAACTAGAACTCAGCTTAAAGGTGTGCAGGAATGCAGAACAGGTGTGTGCTGGTTTTTTGAATGATGCAAATTTGAGTCTTTTTTGCTGCTTTTTAGTCTCTTGATATTGATTTCAATCACTTAGTGATGGTTTGGTTGTCAGTTAAGGCATAGGGGATTCTATCCAAAAGCAATGACAGCAAAAATCTTAAAATGATTGGAAAGAATGAATGGCTACTGCCTGTGCAATGTAAGGACAGGTCAGCAGTTCCTTATTTGTCCTTGTCCTCCATCTTCTCTCTTACATAACATCTTCCATCTCAAATCCTTGCTTTGCAAGGAGCTGCAAAATATTTGCTAAGCAATAATTTCTGTAACTGAAGCTTGGTTCAGAACAGCATTCCAGTCTGACAGTGATTTAGGTACAGAAGAAATAATAATGTTTCATGATGGACTAGAAGAGCTTGCTGACACCTCATGGACAAATATTTACCTCTGCTTCATGCATTTTTTGGGTGGGTTACATTAAAATTAATGAACTGCTGCTGTCTTTGAAGGTTTCTCCTTTTCTGTATGCAAATTGCAGTGTCACTATAGAGCAGTTCCACTGCAATCTGTGTGAGGGGGAGGTGTCAGTGACCACAGAACATCCACTCCAGCTGTCCCTTAACCTCTGTTATTTATATCCCAAAATGTGCAATTTTTGTGCATTTTGTTTTGTTTTTGCATGACAAGTAAAATGTTCTAAAACAAAAGCATTTAAAGCAAACCAGAGTCAGGTCCAATACAAGACTTGATATTGTAGCTGGGTAAAGAATTTTTTTAGTCAGTTGAGGCAATGGGATATTTCATATAAAGGCTTCAAGATACAAATGAGTTCTCATGAGCACACAATTAACCTGATCTAAGGTAATGAATAGGAGGCAGATAGCGTTAAGTTGAAAAAATAAATATCCAGAAGCAGTAAATTCATTTTGTCACTTGAGGCTTGATCCTAAGCTTGTGTGAATCATGGAGCTGAAACAGAGGCTGACAGCACTGAATCTGAAACCTGCATTGTGAAGAAAGCTTAATTTGAGCAGGGTTGATGAGCTTTCTCTGTCTTGGCCAGTGCCTCAAGGGACAAGAAGGACATTGCAATTTCTGCATGATAAGAGGATTTTGGAAACAACTTAAAAGATAAATGAGATCCAAATACTGTTACTTGTTTTCATATTCTCATAGCTCACTATAAAATGTTTTAATACATCTAACAAAAATAAACTTTCAAGGCTAAGGTTTCCCAATGTATTTGCATTTTAAAATGTATATATTAAAATATTCCAATACTTTTTTTTATATGCATAAAAGATGTTAGCAGAAAATGTACAGGAGGAGGGACTGTAGCCTCCCCAATCGTGGTACTTAAGCAGGTGCCTTCCTACTCAAAAAGGAGAGGCACAGGAACCTGCTAGGGCTCTAGAGCAAAAGTCTCTTGCATCTTTGCTATAAAACACCCATGCTTTGAAGAGAGAGAGCACTTCTTGCAGCTAGAAATACAACACATTTAACTGGGTGCTGTGAGGGCACTTACCTGTTGGTTGACTGGGAGAAGAAAAATTCTAACCATGCATCAGGTTCTCTCCAGCAGAGATCAAAAAAATCAGACTGCTAACCTAGACTTCTCATTTTGAAGGATTCTGGTGAATACAATAATTTACCATTTCCAGCAGCACACCAGTGAGGTGTGTAGAGTCTTTGGGGAATATTTTTGATGTTACTGCTTTGGCTGAGTGAAGTCAGGCACAGGAACATGGCCAGAGTGAGGCTGATGAGCAGCAGCCTCTGCTGTCTGCATGTCCAGGAACAGCTTATGAAGTTTGCTCTGATCCTGCCCAAAATCTTGTGGCCTCCCAGCCAAGAGGAAGCATCAGGCTCCAGTGCAGATCTGGCTGCTGGCAGTGGTGGGAGCACACTCAGGTGAGGATGAGGTGATTCATTGATATTTTCACTGCCATATCTTGCAGATGTGCTCTGGGATGCAGGAAGCAGCCTTGCAAATTGATTTCCCTGTGTGTGGTGCTTGCAGGGTTTACAGCAGCCATGCTCAGCCATGTGTTTTGTTTCTTGAGTTCCTTTGCCTGGCTCTCTGTGCATCTCTTTTTTTCTAATTTTACACTTGGGTCTTCTACATCCTTGGAGAAGAGGAAATCACCAAAAGTAAGACCAAAGTACAGCAAGTACTTAAATCATTTCACTTGTATTTAAACCTCTGAGGTCCCTAGCACTGCAGAGAAAACAACATTGTGGGAAGAATATTTGTTCACCAAGAAAAGCATTTTGGATTTAGTTACCTAGCTCAGTCTGGGGACATGGCATGAAACTGTAGGGGTTCATTTTTGCATTCTTAAAGGCAGTTTCCTTTTTTCTTGCAAGGCATTTTATGTCCTAGCCAGCAATGTTAAACACCTTCCAAGTACATGAGAATCTTGTGAACATTTCCTTTCTGGTTTGTTTTTATTACTTACCATGGATTATAGAGAGGATGCACAAACACTCAGCTTACCAGAATGTGCTACAATCTTCTCTCAGCACATGGGTAATGTTTCCTTTAGAAATGTTGCAGCATAATTTATCTTAGGCAGTGCAAGTTCAGCTGTGCAGCTCACCTCACTGAACACACCTGGCCTGTCATAGGAACCCAGGAATCTGCTGGGTTTGCTCACCCACAGCTCAGATGTGTCCTGTGAGGGTCTGAATGCAGCCAGGTGACTCCTCCATGGGCAGGACCAGGAATTCCAGCTTTCCTGGCTCTGCTGGCAGCCCTGCTGCAGGGACCACTGACTGATCCAGGAGCCTCAACAAGCAAAGCAGGAACCTGAGATGCTTGTAGGCAGCTTGGGCAACAATGTCAGAAAATATACACTTGAATAAAGAATCCCAGTCCTGTTCAAAGAGGAATTATGTTTTAGCTTTTGAAACATAACCCAGGGGGACATCCATACATTATTCTTCAGAGATGGGGTAGAAAGTGGATTTAGGAGGTGTTATTTACTTGCAAGTTCTTTTTTAGTAAACTGTGTTTCCTGCCAGAGTGGAGTGATATTATGCAAGGATTGGGTCTGTGGTGCAGATACAAACCAGCATGGTGCCCTTTCCTCATACAGGCCCTTGCACCTGAGTGGATTTCTCAGTGGATTTCCTCAGTGACAAGTGGATTTCTCAGTGGATTTCCTCAGTGGATTTCCTTGCTGTGGCAAGGTACAGAGACCTCTTTCTTTTGTTCCACTGGTATGAAAGTAAGAAATTATTCCTACATACCTTTTTTCCTATGCATGATGTTACCCTTTTCCTCCTTCTGTCTGGCCTCAAATTCCCTAAAAACACTAACTATGGCATTCTTTGTGGGCCTTCTGAGCTTCCTGCTGCTTTCCCAAAAGGACAAGGCTGAGGTGAGATCAGCCCTTACTGTTGGGTAGTAGCAGGACCCTCTGTTCCAAAGAAAATCTCTTTTGTCTCAAAAGGCTGTCATTTTATCAAATGAGAAATTTTCTTGGCCTGATCTGAAAAAAGTAGCAATTCTCTTGTATGCATTCATCTGAGGAGGGGAAGTTTCTAGTTCCTGTCTCCCTCCCCTTGTCAGAAACATGCACTGTTATGGAAGGTTACAGAAGGAACCCTTGCAGCCTTTTAGGAGACTGATTCAGGAAAGACCTACCACATGTAGACTTTTACATTCCTTATATCTGTTTTTTCTGCATTGTTTTTGTTCCAGCTCCTGCCAATGTGCAAGAGGAAAAAGCATGTTCAGGTGGAGAGAATACCATTGCTAGTTCCTAAAGTCAGAGTGCTGCAGGGGTAAGTGAAAGAATGCACATTCCCCATTCCACTCCCAAAAACAAACCCCTAGGGGAATCCTTTAACTTCTCTCCAGCCAGGACCCCAGCTGAGTGTCCTCCTTGCCTTCTCCCCATATTCACACATCCCCATGACTGGAACGAAGTGTGGAAGGAGCAGAGGTGGGTATGGACAGTGGGTATAACCCTGCACACTTCCTTTGGGCTCTCAGCTGTGTTTTCCAGCATTGTTGCATTTTGTGTTTATAGCACAGCAAAGATTTTCTTGCTCATTTAATTTTCTCTTCCCATGCTGCAAGGCTTAGTTCATTAGCTTAAAAGACTGTCACGCTTCTGGAGAACAGAATATATTTGGCAGGAGTGGATAGTAATTATCTAAAAATTCAATCAAGCCATGTTTTTGATTGATTTTTGGGATGAGATATATAGGCTTCAGTGGAATTAATTGCATCCTAGTATTTTTTAAATTTATGTTTTAAGCATCAGATTGCCCCACCACTCCCACTTTCTTTGGTACATTTATTTTTTCCTCTTACCAGCTATATACAAAGTCTTTTCTAGGGAAATGCTCTGAGTATTGATTTTTTTTTAAATTAAATATGTCTTCCACTTCCTGTGATATTAGTACTGTAACACCCGTGTAGCTGAAAAGAATTTTTACAGAAGGATAATTTTCACTCTTAACAACACCACTGGCCAAGCAAGTGGACTTGAAACTTGCAGAAGGTGCATGAACATAAAATAACACTGATTCTGACTGATGACCATTTCTTAAGGAATTTGTTTTCATGACATGAACCTAATGTATAAGGCTTAAGGAAGTATTTTAAATAGCAGTGAAAACAAAAAATATGAGACCTAAATTACAAAAGCAGAATGGTTTTATGACAGTAATGCTAAAGCTGCTGTTATCAGACACTGCTTGCTGATGGACCTTGATGAGAAAACATTGCTCAGAAAAATGCCCCATCAGGGCTGTGATACCATCACAAAACTGAAACTGATACTGAGCCAAAAAAAGCCTGTTCAGATCTGCATCTCTTGCTACATTTTCAGCTGTGATGGATTAGGAAGTAATGAAGAGGATTTCTCAGAGACTGATTTATTATTAACCTGGTTGTGCATTTTTTTCTGTATCTGTTCTGTATCAGTTGTGCAGATTGATTTGTGAGAGAATAAGACTGAAAATTCATGTGGAGGAAAGCATCAAAGCCAACAGCAAAAATGCCAAGAAAGCCTTGAACTGCTTGTGTAACCTTCTTCCCTCCTGAATTCTCTGAGGACTCATGCAGTCTGAAGTGTCTGATGCATTGGGAACATGACACCTGTTAAGGGGCACAGGAATCCAGTGTGAAGTCTAGTTTTGGTAAAATTGAAGGTGACTGAGTTAGGGAGAGGGGAGTGGGTTATGTGTGTTTAAATCAGGAGTTGATACTGGAGATTGGTATATCCTCTTTTTCTAATAGTAGAGGATTTTTTTTTTCCTATGGTTTAACTAAGATAATTTGGTCTTCTAAAGAGTATCTGATAGAGGAATCTGGAAAAAGTGGTGCTAAAACCAACCTGCATTTATCCACAGCTGAACTTTAAGTTTTTCAGCTGTTGTTTTCCTATTGTTTTAATGGACCTTAATTCCCCTGTAAGCAGAATGGGTTTTCAGGTTGGAGCACTGTGAAGGTGTGTAATAAGGGAACTGAATGGTGTGAACCCTTTGGGACTTGTGTCTTTAATACCTGGAGCAACTCTATTGCCAGTAGGTCTGGCAAGGACACAGGGCACTGTAGTGACTGCTGCACCTGCAGTTACTCCCTTGTAACCCCAAAGGCATCTCCTTCCTGATCCTTTTGAGGCAGAATATTTTTAAAGAAATTAGGACCAAGTTAACCACACATCACTTGGGATGTGACTGTTTAAAAACTGTCTGGTTTACCCTTTATTTTCTGCTATGCTATTTTATAATGTAGAAAAATATTTAATATAAATTCTAGTTTCTATTCCAATTACCTTGTGTTATCTTATAAAGCTATAATTTAAAAGGCAGGTTCTGTGAGAGCCATTTGTGTCAAGCTCCTGTGTCTTGCTCCTGCTTCACCAAGAGAAAAATTAACAGTATTGTCCCTTCAGATTCAAGAACCTTTTTCAGATAATATGGACTCTGCTGGATTTTGGTATCTTCACCTTCCCATTTATCCTTATTTTGTAGCAGCTGAAAAACTGTTCCAATCATCATTTCATAAACCATGTGTTCAAGGCGATAAAGGAAAGCAGGAACAGTTTGCATGGATTTTCATTCCAGGTTTGTGTAAGGGTAAATGGTCACTGGCATTTTCATTCATTTGCAGTTCTAAAGTTCAGATGAACATCAGTAAACCTGAGGCTTACCAATAACTGAGGTGCTAATGGAACAAGAGGGAAGGAGAAAGCAGGGCTAAGAATTAAACTGAGTTGCACTTTAAATCATGTCCAATTGCAAAACCAGAACCTGAGCTACTGTCTAAGAAACTGCCAGTGCTCCTGGAGTCATGTGGAGGGTGTGCAGGTAAAGGATTGTTTCCTTTCAATAGGATTTGCAGTTTGTAGACAAGAGTTATGTTCTGTATTGTATGGCCAGAGCTATGTTCATTTCCAATATTATTGTTAAAATCTACTGGCAGTAGAGACCTTGCTGCTCATGTGCTCACTGAGCCATGGCCAGCTGCAGGCACCATGGAGCAGAAAGGACAAGGGGAGTCCAGAGCACTTGGGAGCTCCCAGGGCAGTAGAGCAGTGGAAATGCCCGGTCCTGCTGCACTGTGGGAAGCAGAGGCAGCGTTCAGCCCTGCTGCCAGCTGGGGCTGCTGCTGAGCTGTCCCCTCCCTGCTGCAGCCAGGGACAGGCACTCCCCAGGCTGGGCCCCGCCGAGCCATGGGGGTGTGCCCTGGCACCGCCTCTGCCTGCCCAGGGAAATGTGTCACAGCGAGGGGACAGCAGCAGGACAGGGGCTGTGTGCCAACAGCTCCTTCCCAGGGAGCTGCAGCTCCTCACCAGCAGGTTAATTAGCAAAATGTTGAAGGGTCTGAGCCAGAGCTTAAGTGTGTTGTGTGCTGCTAAAAGTGGCACTTCGGTGCTGCAAGGGGGTTCTAGCAGCAGGTCAAAGGTTGCACTACAGTCAGCAGGAGTCTCATTTGCATGCCAGAGTATTTTTGACAGGTTTTTCTTTTTTACAAGCATTTGCTTTTTATTATTTCACCAAAATAAAGCATATAGCATACAGTGTTTTCACACATTTAGGAGATAAATAAGTGTATCTTGAATTCTTTAATACCATGATAACATATGTAATACAAAGTTATTTCTTCATTGATTTTAATTTAAATACAGCTTGTTTGCCTTTTTTTAAAAAACAAACTTTTATTGTGTTACATTTCCCTTGTTAACTTACAGATGTTTAAATAACAACTGGGAAAATACAGTGATGTGTATTGCTAGAGATAAAAAGTTCCTCTGTTAGGATGAAACCTGTATATCGAGTTACCAGCCTGTAAATTAAAAAACCCAACACATTAAATGAATGCTGTCACTTGAACTGATAAAGAAAACCTTAAGAGAATAACAAATACTTCACCTCCAATTTGTTTGTAGAATAATAAGAAAATAATCCAGTTTTTGTATTTCCACACTGATTGGTATGCACATTAATTTATCTTCTACTTGTTTGCAATTATAAATAAATAGAGGTATAAAGACAAAATCTCATACTGCCTTCACTTGAATTTACCAGCTACAGTAGATGCATTTTTAAAATCATAAATGCATTCCCATTCAACTTAATCAAATACCACAGGACTAACTTCATGTGCTCAGTCTCATGCTGCATAGCTGAGAAAGGAGAAAATCTGGTGGCACTTGGTATCTTTAATGGCACTTCTTTCAGCAAAGGAGAAGATGCATTTGTCACTAGCCAGGGCTACCCTTCAAACCAGTCCCTTAGAACTGGCTTGAAAAATACATGGAGCACTAAGTAAAGCAACAATTCCTGTGCTGTGTGCCAAGCTTTAGCTAATGGTGCAAGGATCATCGTGGCTTGATTTCATTTCCCCTTCCAGCAGCAAAGTGATCACAGCCTTGCTCAAGTAGCTGCAAGTTCCCTTTTTTCCAAGTGGGTGGGTGTTGTAGAATGCAGTCATGTCACTCTGCAGAGAGGGAACAGAGGCTGCCATTAGTGTGAATGTGGAAAGCAGCCACGCACAGGGAAACAACAGCAACAGCAGATATGTTAAAAATGCAAATGTGGTTTTTGGACTCTAAAACTAGAGAATAATTCTGCTCAATTTTCAGAATCTCCCATATGTACTTACCTGCATCTCTTTCTTCACTGAGTTTTCCAGGACTGCACAGATACCACCTTCTTAACATTTTTGAAAATGTCATAGCTGTCAGAGAACAACTGCTCTCCTAAAACATGCAGCTGTGTGATGCCTGTGTGGTGGAATGGTGAGCCAGGGCCTTGGGTGTACTTGAGGTGTAAACTGACTGAAGATTTATTCATAAGGAAAAGATCCAAGATCCAAACCACAGGTAGCACATGAACTCATTCATTAATCAGATCACCAAAATAGGTGTCCTTCACTGAACACCTGTTTTTCACAGTTAGTGACATTAAAACACCTGCTTACTCTCAAATTATGTATTAGCTGCTCTAAAAAAGGTTGAATGCCTTAATTCAGGAAATTGGGTACTTTTATTAAATCAAGGGCAGAGATTGTGTGGAGAAAATAATAAGACTTTTTTTAGTGTCAGGGTGTGTCTGAACTTATTAGAATAAATACTTGGGAAATTTATTACATGTTAACAGGGAATCAACAAAGTTCAAAATATTTGCAAATCCATTTAAGGGAGGACCCTAGTTTAGAGAAATCAGGAGTTTTTAGCAGTGTTAGGAAATCTTGAGACAGCACCCTAAGAACAAAGCCAGACAGGGTTACAGCTACTGCCAGCAGGCATCCACCTGGGAGTATGGGAGAGCCAGGTTCCAGGAAACTTTAATGCAAGGAGCTGAATTTCCAACAGCAATCTTGAATATTACTCAGAACTCTGAACTGGGGGCTCTTTCTAAGAGACAAAAAGGCATTACATTGTTCTGAGTGGGTCTGGGCTTGGAGAAAAACAATCCATCACTTCAGTAGAGGCTAGGGCAGCACCAGTAAAAGCTGGGCTTTGCATGGAATTCTCCTTCCTGTTTGTAGGCACTGGGGATTTGCAGCTTGTCACAAAAGTCAGTAGCAAATTCCAGATTCCAGGTGCTGTGTGGAGCTGGCACTCAAGAGCCATTTGTGTGTATGATGGCCACAGAGTCAGTGCCCTCCAACATGGACCAAAAAGATCATCATTCCCAGGAAATTGTGTTCTTTTCTAAACAAAGGTATTGTGCAAACTGACACATTGCTGGGACTGGCTATCTGCCTTGCTTTCAAATCTTAGTACAAAAAATCAGTGCCACAAGAGTGAACATTGAAACATTTGAAAGAGTTCTGAAGCAGCACATTCTTCCTCATCTTTAAAAGGAACTAAAAATTCAGCAAGAGGAAGGGCTGCTGCATGTCAATGTTATGAATCAATATATCCTTCAGAGCTGGCACAGATAACTTCAAATATATTGTCCACAATAAAATGCCAGCTGGAGTGAGGAGGATCATCCTCAGTCACTCTGGGACTTGTCCCACTCTTCTACTCTTATCTCCTCCTTCAACCAGGCCAATAAACCTGGCTTTATTACAGAATTTCAGAGCTTTGAGGCACCAAAACTTGTAGTGAGACTATTCAGAGATCTTTAAAGCATGAAACCTATAATTCTAGTGAAGAAAATATTAAAAGTATTTATTCCTTTATTTGAATTTTAGCCAAACTTTTGCCAGTTCATGAATGTGAACCTAACAGAAAAATCAGTAACTTAGAACAGTTCTGTATCTCAAGTTCTTATTTTAATACTGCCAATATGAATTCTTTGGTTATTAAAGTTTTCTTAGTCTCTGTGTTCATAAGATCCTAATTTCACACTTCCTTGCTGAACTTTAGTTTCTTTTGTTATTTTTAACTCTTCTCTGTTCCAGTGCCCCTCCTTAATGAATCCTTTCCCCTTTGAGGAGAACTCTTCCAGCTCACTGAGAGTCCCATTGCAGAGCCATGGAACACAGAGTGTTCTCCTTACTGTAACATTTTGAATTTACAACTCAGCAATAAAGTGCACCCCTTTCATCTCTGCTTAGAGGCTCTTTGCAGACCTAGGCAGCACTTGGGTATATTAATTTCTTATTTGTGTTCCATTCTGAACTTCTGTCAATTGCTTTTTACTCTGAACTGCACAGAATTAACATTTAGAAGTAACTTCAATAAGAATGGTAAATTTGGTAAGACAGCAATATTTTACTCACTTGATTTTCAGCTCCCTTTGGACTGCTGTGATCTTTCTGAAAGTCATGAAATGCTTCTTGCACCACCTTGTCCAAGTCCACTTTGTCCTGGAACTCTAGCTCAGGATTTCTCTCCAGAATAACAGATATAACCATCAGCAACTGGAAGGCAGAAAGAGATTGTAAAGAAGACTTTAAATTTCATTTTTTAAAATTCAGGTTACATAATAGCACTGTTAGTAATTGCATATGCCTCTTTCAAGCAGGAAGCCATTTAATAATGGCACAGGTAATAGTGCACAGATAATAGAATCCTGACTTGGATAAAAGAATCACTGGAAAAGCAGGCTTTTATGACAGGTTACAATTGCTGGTGACTGCCTAGGTAAGGGCATGGTGCAAATGATTGACATTAACATCCAGCTTGGCTGGGAGCCAGGGAAGTCATTTTCCAGTTTATTCAGTTCACTCTGTGGCTGCACAAATCCTGTGGAGAGAGTGAAAGGCAGCAAACACTGAACCTCAGCATTTGATGTTCTGAGGCATAATCCCAGATGCTAAAATTCTGTTATGACAAAGTTTATCAAAACCAAGGAGAACAGTGAGCAGTAAAGCCTCAGCTCATCAGAACTGACGTTACTCACATCTGAAAAGGGTTTAAAATAGGCAGGTGAACATGAAGAGTGTTCTGTTGTAACATCTGCAGGCAAGCAGTGGAGTCTGCACTGGTCACCTTGGGTTTGGTAATTTTGCTATCTCTTAGCACAAACTGGGGGTGCTCCAGGGAGCAGGCTGAGCATGAGCTGTGAGGCAGAGTTTGGGGTTGGATGTTCCTGGGAGGGCACAGAGCTGGGGACCAACAGTGAATGCTGCTGAAAGGTACCAGGTACCAACAGAGCAGTGCTCCTGAGCTGTTCTCCAAGCAAACCTTGTGTGCACTGGGGGAAGGATTTAAACAGCCTCTTGCTTTCCTGTGAGGATGGGGAACACCAGGAAATGGGAAGGTGGCTGACTCAGAGGTGCAAAGCTACTCACTAGGCAGCCTCAGCAAAAAAGGAAAGAAGAATCATTCAGAGGGCAAGCTGGTTATTTTATTTTAGTTTTCCTTAGGTCTAGGAAATTGTTAGGAAAAGGCATGGGCTAAGGACTTGAAGGAAAGCTACTCTGGAGTTATTAGATTTTTACCTCCTCTGACCTAATTGTATTGCTGGTGTCATTAATATTTGCTGAAGGGGAAGAACATCATGAACTCACTCTGTTCTGAACATGTAACAGGAACCTGTTTAATCATAAAACCTGTAGAGAAACCTCTGAAGCGAGTCTTTATATGGAAAATGCTATTTCTTCAAATATTTGAGTCTAGGTTATTTGTTTGTTTTAGGCTGTAACATACTAATGCACAGTATAAAATGCCATTGATTATTGGCCACAGACCTCCACAATGATCTGCCTGTACTGAGGCTGGTCAATGTTTTGCAGCATATCTTCAACCAGGAGGGAAAAGTTCATTTCATACATCGTCATATCCGATAAGGTTGGTTGCTGAAAAACAAATCATACTTTTATTAAAAGACCACATGCATTAAATCAAACCCACCCCCAGGCAGAGCCTACTGGCTTGCTGAACAAATAACATTCAACTAAGAAATAATAACCTTTTTGTAGGATCAAAAAGGGAGCAGATTTCAGAGTTCATGACTTGGAAAGAATCTTCTACACTTAAAGTTTTATAAATGTGCTTTAATAGAAATAATTTGCTTTCATTCTATTCTAATTGTATTTTACTCCAAATGAAATAGAAAAGTTGACATTTTTTTCCCAATTAACAAGTTACTCTAAGTAAAACATGATGGCATAAATAGCCATGAACGATAAGGTGTTTCAGCATTGCCAGGCAGGTGAACAGCAGTGCCTGAGCCTGGGTGGGGATTACCTGGGGCAGGAACCTCCCTGCCACGATGAGGCCGTTGGGGGTTCTCTCCAGGATCTGCCACACGCGGTCGTAGAA